>NC_090828.1:103025151-103366754 GCF_028021215.1 Eschrichtius robustus
TCCTCAGGACAAACTGAAACCTGTACGGAACAGGAGGTTAAAGTGCTGATTCTCCAAGGAGGGAGATTGCTATTAAAGTGGCTGGAATGGCGACCCCGAGCACAAGGAGATGAGAAATGAGGTGCGTTTTAGAAACATTTCCCGATCACACAGTGTACCATCTTCTGGGTTTCTCATGCATGTTTTCGATGTAGGAAGATGCCCTTGAACCTGGAGATTTGGGACCCATCAGACGGGTACCACGCAGTATTACTTTAAAGGGTCTGCGTTTGCTCACCCAACCTCACCAAACCTCTCAGCCCCAAGAGTGTCCACCCTTATGTCTCAATCAGCTGTGGGTCTAGATATGGTCAATCCAGGTGGCATCACAGCCCCTGAACGAATTTTGTAAGAATTTCTCTCTCTTTCACTGTCTTTGTTTCACGGGTTTTTAAAAGTAATTGATTTTCCTAATGGGGTTTAGCTGCTTTTCACTGCTGTGTTTATGCCGCTTTACTCCCACTTGACTCACTTACGGAGAGATATCAATACATAGGTTTGAAGATTCTTACTAGTCAGATATATTCTTGGGCGGTGAATAGGGGGTGTTGAGTCCAGTTCACTGAGCAAGCAGTAGGTCTTGTCTATTACATATTGGGTTTATGGAACGGTATCTGAGCTAATTTGAAACCCTTGTTGTATGCATCACCCCACCTCGCCTTTCCCGTTAGGCAGCCATAGTGTGTTTTCTAAATGTGTGACTCTGTTCTGTTTTGTAATTCAGTTCAAGTGTAGCGGTTTTTACATTCCCTCTATAAGTGATATCTTCTGATTAGTGTCTTTTTCTGTGTGACTTATTTCACTTAGAACCGTCGTAACTGAATCCACTCATCATGCTGCTACTAGCCTTATGACGTTGATTTCATGGCTGAGTGATATTCCATTGTACCTAAGGACCACAACTTCTTTATCCATTTTTCTCTTTCCTGGGATATTTAAGGTGGAATGAAGTGGAGGTTCTTGTCAACAGAGCAACCCTAAACTTTGGAGTGCCTGTGCCTTGCTGATTTTTAGTTTTCCCAAATTAGACGCCCATGAGTGGAAGTGCCCTATGCTCTCTAAGCCGAGTTTTTTAGATGTTTCAGGACACACCGTACACTTCTCCAGAGTGGCTGTTGGCAATTTACATCCCGCCCATCAGCGTAGCAAGGCTCCCATTTCTCCATGGCCTCTCCTGCATTTCTGGTATTGACACTTTATTCAGCATGGCCCTTTTGAACGATGGGAAGCGAGACTTCTTTGTAGCGCTGATTTGCCTTTCCAGGTTGCTTGGTTGGCCAAAAAGGGCGTATGCGTTTTTTCCTGAATATATTCAGGAAAAAACGCATACGCCCTTTTTGGCCAAGGGCATCATTGTCGAGGTTTTGCCGCTTTTCCTGTGCTTTAAAGGCGATTCGAATCTACCTCCTGAAATCTGTTTCCTGCAATTCTGACTTGCTTTCAAATCCTCTTCGTTGCCTTCCCTCAATATTTTTGTGGGCGAGAGTTATCATTTCTAACTCTGCAGGTTTGTGATTTGCAGTGCCCCTGAGCTCCATTTTTCAACTCGCTTTTTTGGGAGCTGGCCGCAATAGCTTCGGATTGCTTCAGGCCCTATTCTGGTTCCGGGCGGCAGGCTGAGCCTGTGGTTAATTCTTCTTCCTGATGGGAAAATAGAGTGACCTGTGCCTTTCCCAAAACCTAGAGCTAGTCGCTCATTGGTTCCCCCTCTTCCCGTTCATCCCCAGGACAAATTGCAACCTGTACGGAACAGGAGGTTAAACGTGCTGATTCTCCAAGGAGGGAGATTGCTATTAAAGTGGCTAGAATGGCGAACCCGAGCACAAGGAGATGAGAAATGAGGTGCGTTTTAGAAACCTTTCCCGATCACACGGTGTACCATCTTCTGGGTTTCTCATGCATGTTTTCGATGTAGGAAGATGCCCTTGAACCTGGAGATTTGGGACCCATGGGATGGGTACCACGCAGTATTACTTTAAAGGGTCTGCGTTTGCTCACCCAACCTCACCAAACCTCTCAGCCCCAAGAGTGTCCACCCTTCTGTCTCAATCAGCTGTGGGTCTAGATATGGTCAATCCAGGTGGCATCACAGCCCCTGAACGAATTTTGTAAGAATTTCTCTCTCTTTCACTGTCTTTGTTTCACGGGTTTTTAAAAGTAATTGATTTTCCTAATGGGGTTTAGCTGCTTTTCACTGCTGTCTTTATGCCGCTTTACTCCCACTTGACTCACTTACGGAGAGATATCAATACATAGGTTTGAAGATTCTTACTAGTCAGATCTATTCTTGGGCGGTGAATAGGGGGTGTTGAGTCCAGTTCACTGAGCAATCAGTAGGTCTTGTCTATTACATATTGGGTTTATGGAACGGTATCTGAGCTAATTTGAAACCCTTGTTTTAGGCATCACCCCACCTCGCCTTTCCCGTTAGGCAGCCATAGTGTGTTTTCTAAATGTGTGACTCTGTTCTGTTTTGTAATTCAGTTCAAGTGTAGCGGTTTTTACATTCCCTCTATAAGTGATATCTTCTGATTAGTGTCTTTTTCTGTGTGACTTATTTCACTTAGAACCGTCGTACCTGAATCCACTCATCATGCTGCTACTAGCCTTATGACGTTGATTTCATGGCTGAGTGATATTCCATTGTACCTAAGGACCACAACTTCTTTATCCATTTTTCTCTTTCCTGGGATATTTAAGGTGGAATGAAGTGGAGGTTCTTGTCAACAGAGCAACCCTAAACTTTGGAGTGCCTGTGCCTTGCTGATTTTTAGTTTTCCCAAATTAGACGCCCATGAGTGGAAGTGCCCTATGCTCTCTAAGCCGAGTTTTTTAGATATTTCAGGACACACCGTACACTTCTCCAGAGTGGCTGTTGGCAATTTACATCCCGCCCATCAGCGTAGCAAGGCTCCCATTTCTCCATGGCCTCTCCTGCATTTCTGGTATTGACACTTTATTCAGCATGGCCCATTTGACCGATGGGAAGCGAGACTTCTTTGTAGCGCTGATTTGCCTTTCCAGGTTGCTTGGTTGGCCAAAAAGGGCGTATGCGTTTTTTCCTGAATATATTCAGGAAAAAACGCATACGCCCTTTTTGGCCAAGGGCATCATTGTCGAGGTTTTGCCGCTTTTCCTGTGCTTTAAAGGCGATTCGAATCTACCTCCTGAAATCTGTTTCCTGCAATTCTGCCTTGCTTTCAAATCCTCTTCGTTGCCTTCCCTCAATATTTTTGTGGGCGAGAGTTATCATTTCTAACTCTGCAGGTTTGTGATTTGCAGTGCCCCTGAGCTCCATTTTTCAACTCGCTTTTTTGGGAGCTGGCCGCAAAAGCTTCGGATTGCTTCAGGCCCTATTCCGGTTCCGGGCGGCAGGCTGAGCCTGTGGTTAATTCTTCTTCCTGATGGGAAAATAGAGTGACCTGTGCCTTTCCCAACACCTAGAGCTAGTCGCTCATTGGTTCCCCCTCTTCCCGTTCATCCTCAGGACAAATTGCAACCTGTACGGAACAGGAGGTTAAACGTGCTGATTCTCCAAGGAGGGAGATTGCTATTAAAGTGGCTGGAATGGCGAACCCGAGCACAAGGAGATGAGAAATGAGGTGCGTTTTAGAAACCTTTCCCGATCACACGGTGTACCATCTTCTGGGTTTCTCATGCATGTTTTTGATGTAGGAAGATGCCCTTGAACCTGGAGATTTGGGACCCATGGGATGGGTACCACGCAGTATTACTTTAAAGGGTCTGCGTTTGCTCACCCAACCTCACCAAACCTCTCAGCCCCAAGAGTGTCCACCCTTATGTCTCAATCAGCTGTGGGTCTAGATATGGTCAATCCAGGTGGCATCAGAGCCCCTGAACGAATTTTGTAAGAATTTCTCTCTCTTTCACTGTCTTTGTTTCACGGGTTTTTAAAAGTAATTGATTTTCCTAATGGGGTTTAGCTGCTTTTCACTGCTGTGTTTATGCCGCTTTACTCCCACTTGACTCACTTACGGAGAGATATCAATACATAGGTTTGAAGAGTCTTACTAATCAGATCTATTCTTGGGCGGTGAATAGGGGGTGTTGAGTGCAGTTCACTGAGCAAGCAGTAGGTCTTGTCTATTACATATTGGGTTTATGGAACGGTATCTGAGCTAATTTGAAACCCTTGTTTTAGGCATCACCCCACCTCGCCTTTCCCGTTAGGCAGCCATAGTGTGTTTTCTAAATGTGTGACTCTGTTCTGTTTTGTAATTCAGTTCAAGTGTAGCGGTTTTTACATTCCCTCTATAAGTGATATCTTCTGATTAGTGTCTTTTTCTGTGTGACTTATTTCACTTAGAACCGTCGTACCTGAATCCACTCATCATGCTGCTACTAGCCTTATGACGTTGATTTCATGGCTGAGTGATATTCCATTGTACCTAAGGACCACAACTTCTTTATCCATTTTTCTCTTTTCTGGGATATTTAAGGTGGAATGAAGTGGAGGTTCTTGTCAACAGAGCAACCCTAAACTTTGGAGTGCCTGTGCCTTGCTGATTTTTAGTTTTCCCAAATTAGACGCCCATGAGTGGAAGTGCCCTATGCTCTCTAAGCCGAGTTTTTTAGATGTTTCAGGACACACCATACACTTCTCCAGAGTGGCTGTTGGCAATTTACATCCCACCCATCAGCGTAGCAAGGCTCCCATTTCTCCATGGCCTCTCCTGCATTTCTGGTATTGACACTTTATTCAGCATGGCCCTTTTGACCGATGGGAAGCGAGACTTCTTTGTAGCGCTGATTTGCCTTTCCAGGTTGCTTGGTTGGCCAAAAAGGGCGTATGCGTTTTTTCCTGAATATATTCAGGAAAAAACGCATACGCCCTTTTTGGCCAAGGGCTTCATTGTCGAGGTTTTGCCGCTTTTCCTGTGCTTTAAAGGCGATTCGAATCTACCTCCTGAAATCTGTTTCCTGCAATTCTGCCTTGCTTTCAAATCCTCTTCGTTGCCTTCCCTCAATATTTTTGTGGGCGAGAGTTATCATTTATAACTCTGCAGGTTTGTGATTTGCAGGGCCCCTGAGCTCCATTTTTCAACTCGCTTTTTTGGGAGCTGGCCGCAAAAGCGTAGGATTGCTTCAGGCCCTATTCTGGTTCCGGGCGGCAGGCTGAGCCGGTGGTTAATTCTTCTTCCTGATGGGAAAATAGAGTGACCTGTGACTGTCCCACCACCTAGAGCTAGTCGCTCATTGGTTCCCCCTCTTGCCGTTCATCCTCAGGACAAACTGAAACCTGTACGGAACAGGAGGTTAAAGTGCTGATTCTCCAAGGAGGGAGATTGCTATTAAAGTGGCTGGAATGGCGACCCCGAGCACAAGGAGATGAGAAATGAGGTGCGTTTTAGAAACATTTCCCGATCACACAGTGTACCATCTTCTGGGTTTCTCATGCATGTTTTCGATGTAGGAAGATGCCCTTGAACCTGGAGATTTGGGACCCATCAGACGGGTACCACGCAGTATTACTTTAAAGGGTCTGCGTTTGCTCACCCAACCTCACCAAACCTCTCAGCCCCAAGAGTGTCCACCCTTATGTCTCAATCAGCTGTGGGTCTAGATATGGTCAATCCAGGTGGCATCACAGCCCCTGAACGAATTTTGTAAGAATTTCTCTCTCTTTCACTGTCTTTGTTTCACGGGTTTTTAAAAGTAATTGATTTTCCTAATGGGGTTTAGCTGCTTTTCACTGCTGTGTTTATGCCGCTTTACTCCCACTTGACTCACTTACGGAGAGATATCAATACATAGGTTTGAAGATTCTTACTAGTCAGATATATTCTTGGGCGGTGAATAGGGGGTGTTGAGTCCAGTTCACTGAGCAAGCAGTAGGTCTTGTCTATTACATATTGGGTTTATGGAACGGTATCTGAGCTAATTTGAAACCCTTGTTGTATGCATCACCCCACCTCGCCTTTCCCGTTAGGCAGCCATAGTGTGTTTTCTAAATGTGTGACTCTGTTCTGTTTTGTAATTCAGTTCAAGTGTAGCGGTTTTTACATTCCCTCTATAAGTGATATCTTCTGATTAGTGTCTTTTTCTGTGTGACTTATTTCACTTAGAACCGTCGTAACTGAATCCACTCATCATGCTGCTACTAGCCTTATGACGTTGATTTCATGGCTGAGTGATATTCCATTGTACCTAAGGACCACAACTTCTTTATCCATTTTTCTCTTTCCTGGGATATTTAAGGTGGAATGAAGTGGAGGTTCTTGTCAACAGAGCAACCCTAAACTTTGGAGTGCCTGTGCCTTGCTGATTTTTAGTTTTCCCAAATTAGACGCCCATGAGTGGAAGTGCCCTATGCTCTCTAAGCCGAGTTTCTTAGATGTTTCAGGACACACCATACACTTTTCCAGAGTGGCTGTTGGCAATTTACATCCCACCCATCAGCGTAGCAAGGCTCCCATTTCTCCATGGCCTCTCCTGCATTTCTGGTATTGACACTTTATTCAGCATGGCCCTTTTGACCGATGGGAAGCGAGACTTCTTTGTAGCGCTGATTTGCCTTTCCAGGTTGCTTGGTTGGCCAAAAAGGGCGTATGCGTTTTTTCCTGAATATATTCAGGAAAAAACGCATACGCCCTTTTTGGCCAAGGGCATCATTGTCGAGGTTTTGCCGCTTTTTCTGTGCTTTAAAGGCGATTCGAATCTACCTCCTGAAATCTGTTTCCTGCAATTCTGCCTTGCTTTCAAATCCTCTTCGTTGCCTTCCCTCAATATTTTTGTGGGCGAGAGTTATCATTTCTAACTCTGCAGGTTTGTGATTTGCAGGGCCCCTGAGCTCCATTTTTCAACTCGCTTTTTTGGGAGCTGGCCGCAAAAGCGTAGGATTGCTTCAGGCCCTATTCTGGTTCCGGGCGGCAGGCTGAACCTGTGGTTAATTCTTCTTCCTGATGGGAAAATAGAGTGACCTGTGCCTGTCCCACCACCTAGAGCTAGTCGCTCATTGGTTCCCCCTCTTCCCGTTCATCCTCAGGACAAATTGAAACCTGTACGGAACAGGAGGTTAAAGTGCTGATTCTCCAAGGAGGGAGGTTGCTATTAAAGTGGCTGGAATGGCGAACCCGAACACAAGGAGATGAGAAATGAGGTGCGTTTTAGAAACCTTTCCCGATCACACAGTGTACCATCTTCTGGGTTTCTCATGCATGTTTTCGATGTAGGAAGATGCCCTTGAACCTGGAGATTTGGGACCCATCAGACGGGTACCACGCAGTATTACTTTAAAGGGTCTGCGTTTGCTCACCCAACCTCACCAAAACTCTCAGCCCCAAGAGTGTCCACCCTTATGTCTCAATCAGCTGTGGGTCTAGATATGGTCAATCCAGGTGGCATCACAGCCCCTGAACGAATTTTGTAAGAATTTCTCTCTCTTTCACTGTCTTTGTTTCACGGGTTTTTAAAAGTAATTGATTTTCCTAATGGGGTTTAGCTGCTTTTCACTGCTGTGTTTATGCCGCTTTACTCCCACTTGACTCACTTACGGAGAGATATCAATACATAGGTTTGAAGATTCTTACTAGTCAGATCTATTCTTGGGCGGTGAATAGGGGGTTTTGAGTCCAGTTCACTGAGCAAGGAGTAGGTCTTGTCTATTACATATTGGGTTTATGGAACGGTATCTGAGCTAATTTGAAACCCTTGTTTTAGGCATCACCCCACCTCACCTTTCCCGTTAGGCAGCCATAGTGTGTTTTCTAAATGTGTGACTCTGTTCTGTTTTGTAATTCAGTTCAAGTGTAGCGGTTTTTACATTCCCTCTATAAGTGATATCTTCTGATTAGTGTCTTTTTCTGTGTGACTTATTTCACTTAGAACCGTCGTACCTGAATCCACTCATCATGCTGCTACTAGCCTTATGACGTTGATTTCATGGCTGAGTGATATTCCATTGTACCTAAGGACCACAACTTCTTTATCCATTTTTCTCTTTCCTGGGATATTTAAGTTGGAATGAAGTGGAGGTTCTTGTCAACAGAGCAACCCTAAACTTTGGAGTGCCTGTGCCTTGCTGATTTTTAGTTTTCCCAAATTAGACGCCCATGAGTGGAAGTGCCCTATGCTCTCTAAGCCGAGTTTTTTAGATGTTTCAGGACACACCATACACTTCTCCAGAGTGGCTGTTGGCAATTTACATCCCACCCATCAGCGTAGCAAGGCTCCCATTTCTCCATGGCCTCTCCTGCATTTCTGGTATTGACACTTTATTCAGCATGGCCCTTTTGACCGATGGGAAGCGAGACTTCTTTGTAGCGCTGATTTGCCTTTCCAGGTTGCTTGGTTGGCCAAAAAGGGCGTATGCGTTTTTTCCTGAATATATTCAGGAAAAAACGCATACGCCCTTTTTGGCCAAGGGCTTCATTGTCGAGGTTTTGCCGCTTTTCCTGTGCTTTAAAGGCGATTCGAATCTACCTCCTGAAATCTGTTTCCTGCAATTCTGCCTTGCTTTCAAATCCTCTTCGTTGCCTTCCCTCAATATTTTTGTGGGCGAGAGTTATCATTTCTAACTCTGCAGGTTTGTGATTTGCAGGGCCCCTGAGCTCCATTTTTCAACTCGCTTTTTTGGGAGCTGGCCGCAAAAGCGTAGGATTGCTTCAGGACCTATTCTGGTTCCGGGCGGCAGGCTGAGCCGGTGGTTAATTCTTCTTCCTGATGGGAAAATAGAGTGACCTGTGACTGTCCCACCACCTAGAGCTAGTCGCTCATTGGTTCCCCCTCTTCCCGTTCATCCTCAGGACAAATTGCAACCTGTACGGAACAGGAGGTTAAACGTGCTGATTCTCCAAGGAGGGAGATTGCTATTAAAGTGGCTGGAATGGCGAACCCGAGCACAAGGAGATGAGAAATGAGGTGCGTTTTAGAAACCTTTCCCGATCACACGGTGTACCATCTTCTGGGTTTCTCATGCATGTTTTCGATGTAGGAAGATGCCCTTGATCCTGGAGATTTGGGACCCATGGGATGGGTACCACGCAGTATTACTTTAAAGGGTCTGCGTTTGCTCACCCAACCTCACCAAACCTCTCAGCCCCAAGAGTGTCCACCCTTATGTCTCAATCAGCTGTGGGTCTAGATATGGTCAATCCAGGTGGCATCACAGCCCCTGAACGAATTTTGTAAGAATTTCTCTCTCTTTCACTGTCTTTGTTTCACGGGTTTTTAAAAGTAATTGATTTTCCTAATGGGGTTTAGCTGCTTTTCACTGCTGTGTTTATGCCGCTTTACTCCCACTTGACTCACTTACGGAGGGATATCAATACATAGGTTTGAAGATTCTTACTAGTCAGATCTATTCTTGGGCGGTGAATAGGGGGTGTTGAGTCCAGTTCACTGAGCAATGAGTAGGTCTTGTCTATTACATATTGGGTTTATGGAACGGTATCTGAGCTAATTTGAAACCCTTGTTTTAGGCATCACCCCACCTCACCTTTCCCGTTAGGCAGCCATAGTGTGTTTTCTAAATGTGTGACTCTGTTCTGTTTTGTAATTCAGTTCAAGTGTAGCGGTTTTTACATTCCCTCTATAAGTGATATCTTCTGATTAGTGTCTTTTTCTGTGTGACTTATTTCACTTAGAACCGTCGTACCTGAATCCACTCATCATGCTGCTACTAGCCTTATGACGTTGATTTCATGGCTGAGTGATATTCCATTGTACCTAAGGACCACAACTTCTTTATCCATTTTTCTCTTTTCTGGGATATTTAAGGTGGAATGAAGTGGAGGTTCTTGTCAACAGAGCAACCCTAAACTTTGGAGTGCCTGTGCCTTGCTGATTTTTAGTTTTCCCAAATTAGACGCCCATGAGTGGAAGTGCCCTATGCTCTCTAAGCCGAGTTTTTTAGATGTTTCAGGACACACCATACACTTCTCCAGAGTGGCTGTTGGCAATTTACATCCCGCCCATCAGCGTAGCAAGGCTCCCATTTCTCCATGGCCTCTCCTGCATTTCTGGTATTGACACTTTATTCAGCATGGCCCTTTTGACCGATGGGAAGCGAGACTTCTTTGTAGCGCTGATTTGCCTTTCCAGGTTGCTTGGTTGGCCAAAAAGGGCGTATGCGTTTTTTCCTGAATATATTCAGGAAAAAACGCATACGCCCTTTTTGGCCAAGGGCATCATTGTCGAGGTTTTGCCGCTTTTCCTGTGCTTTAAAGGCGATTCGAATCTACCTCCTGAAATCTGTTTCCTGCAATTCTGCCTTGCTTTCAAATCCTCTTCGTTGCCTTCCCTCAATATTTTTGTGGGCGAGAGTTATCATTTATAACTCTGCAGGTTTGTGATTTGCAGGGCCCCTGAGCTCCATTTTTCAACTCGCTTTTTTGGGAGCTGGCCGCAAAAGCGTAGGATTGCTTCAGGCCCTATTCTGGTTCCGGGCGGCAGGCTGAGCCTGTGGTTAATTCTTCTTCCTGATGGGAAAATAGAGTGACCTGTGACTGTCCCACCACCTAGAGCTAGTCGCTCATTGGTTCCCCCTCTTCCCGTTCATCCTCAGGACAAACTGAAACCTGTACGGAACAGGAGGTTAAAGTGCTGATTCTCCAAGGAGGGAGATTGCTATTAAAGTGGCTGGAATGGCGACCCTGAGCACAAGGAGATGAGAAATGAGGTGCGTTTTAGAAACATTTCCCGATCACACAGTGTACCATCTTCTGGGTTTCTCATGCATGTTTTCGATGTAGGAAGATGCCCTTGAACCTGGAGATTTGGGACCCATCAGACGGGTACCACGCAGTATTACTTTAAAGGGTCTGCGTTTGCTCACCCAACCTCACCAAACCTCTCAGCCCCAAGAGTGTCCACCCTTATGTCTCAATCAGCTGTGGGTCTAGATATGGTCAATCCAGGTTGCATCACAGCCCCTGAACGAATTTTGTAAGAATTTCTCTCTCTTTCACTGTCTTTGTTTCACGGGTTTTTAAAAGTAATTGATTTTCCTAATGGGGTTTAGCTGCTTTTCACTGCTGTGTTTATGCCGCTTTACTCCCACTTGACTCACTTACGGAGAGATATCAATACATAGGTTTGAAGATTCTTACTAGTCAGATATATTCTTGGGCGGTGAATAGGGGGTGTTGAGTCCAGTTCACTGAGCAAGGAGTAGGTCTTGTCTATTACATATTGGGTTTATGGAACGGTATCTGAGCTAATTTGAAACCCTTGTTTTAGGCATCACCCCACCTCACCTTTCCCGTTAGGCAGCCATAGTGTGTTTTCTAAATGTGTGACTCTGTTCTGTTTTGTAATTCAGTTCAAGTGTAGCGGTTTTTACATTCCCTCTATAAGTGATATCTTCTGATTAGTGTCTTTTTCTGTGTGACTTATTTCACTTAGAACCGTCGTACCTGAATCCACTCATCATGCTGCTACTAGCCTTATGACGTTGATTTCATGGCTGAGTGATATTCCATTGTACCTAAGGACCACAACTTCTTTATCCATTTTTCTCTTTCCTGGGATATTTAAGGTGGAATGAAGTGGAGGTTCTTGTCAACAGAGCAACCCTAAACTTTGGAGTGCCTGTGCCTTGCTGATTTTTATTTTTCCCAAATTAGACGCCCATGAGTGGAAGTGCCCTATGCTCTCTAAGCCGAGTTTTTTAGATGTTTCAGGACACACCATACACTTCTCCAGAGTGGCTGTTGGCAATTTACATCCCACCCATCAGCGTAGCAAGGCTCCCATTTCTCCATGGCCTCTCCTGCATTTCTGGTATTGACACTTTATTCAGCATGGCCCTTTTGACCGATGGGAAGCGAGACTTCTTTGTAGCGCTGATTTGCCTTTCCAGGTTGCTTGGTTGGCCAAAAAGGGCGTATGCGTTTTTTCCTGAATATATTCAGGAAAAAACGCATACGCCCTTTTTGGCCAAGGGCATCATTGTCGAGGTTTTCCGCTTTTCCTGTGCTTTAAAGGCGATTCGAATCTACCTCCTGAAATCTGTTTCCTGCAATTCTGCCTTGCTTTCAAATCCTCTTCGTTGCCTTCCCTCAATATTTTTGTGGGCGAGAGTTATCATTTATAACTCTGCAGGTTTGTGATTTGCAGGGCCCCTGAGCTCCATTTTTCAACTCGCTTTTTTGGGAGCTGGCCGCAAAAGCGTAGGATTGCTTCAGGCCCTATTCTGGTTCCGGGCGGCAGGCTGAGCCGGTGGTTAATTCTTCTTCCTGATGGGAAAATAGAGTGACCTGTGACTGTCCCACCACCTAGAGCTAGTCGCTCATTGGTTCCCCCTCTTCCCGTTCATCCTCAGGACAAATTGCAACCTGTACGGAACAGGAGGTTAAACGTGCTGATTCTCCAAGGAGGGAGATTGCTATTAAATTGGCTGGAATGGCGAACCCGAGCACAAGGAGATGAGAAATGAGGTGCGTTTTAGAAACCTTTCCCGATCACACGGTGTACCATCTTCTGGGTTTCTCATGCATGTTTTCGATGTAGGAAGATGCCCTTGAACCTGGAGATTTGGGACCCATCAGACGGGTACCACGCAGTATTACTTTAAAGGGTCTGCGTTTGCTCACCCAACCTCACCAAAACTCTCAGCCCCAAGAGTGTCCACCCTTATGTCTCAATCAGCTGTGGGTCTAGATATGGTCAATCCAGGTGGCATCACAGCCCCTGAACGAATTTTGTAAGAATTTCTCTCTCTTTCACTGTCTTTGTTTCACGGGTTTTTAAAAGTAATTGATTTTCCTAATGGGGTTTAGCTGCTTTTCACTGCTGTGTTTATGCCGCTTTACTCCCACTTGACTCACTTACGGAGAGATATCAATACATAGGTTTGAAGATTCTTACTAGTCAGATCTATTCTTGGGCGGTGAATAGGGGGTGTTGAGTCCAGTTCACTGAGCAAGGAGTAGGTCTTGTCTATTACATATTGGGTTTATGGAACGGTATCTGAGCTAATTTGAAACCCTTGTTTTAGGCATCACCCCACCTCACCTTTCCCGTTAGGCAGCCATAGTGTGTTTTCTAAATGTGTGACTCTGTTCTGTTTTGTAATTCAGTTCAAGTGTAGCGGTTTTTACATTCCCTCTATAAGTGATATCTTCTGATTAGTGTCTTTTTCTGTGTGACTTATTTCACTTAGAACCGTCGTACCTGAATCCACTCATCATGCTGCTACTAGCCTTATGACGTTGATTTCATGGCTGAGTGATATTCCATTGTACCTAAGGACCACAACTTCTTTATCCATTTTTCTCTTTCCTGGGATATTTAAGGTGGAATGAAGTGGAGGTTCTTGTCAACAGAGCAACCCTAAACTTTGGAGTGCCTGTGCCTTGCTGATTTTTAGTTTTCCCAAATTAGACGCCCATGAGTGGAAGTGCCCTATGCTCTCTAAGCCGAGTTTTTTAGATGTTTCAGGACACACCATACACTTCTCCAGAGTGGCTGTTGGCAATTTACATCCCACCCATCAGCGTAGCAAGGCTCCCATTTCTCCATGGCCTCTCCTGCATTTCTGGTATTGACACTTTATTCAGCATGGCCCTTTTGACCGATGGGAAGCGAGACTTCTTTGTAGCGCTGATTTGCCTTTCCAGGTTGCTTGGTTGGCCAAAAAGGGCGTATGCGTTTTTTCCTGAATATATTCAGGAAAAAACGCATACGCCCTTTTTGGCCAAGGGCTTCATTGTCGAGGTTTTGCCGCTTTTCCTGTGCTTTAAAGGCGATTCGAATCTACCTCCTGAAATCTGTTTCCTGCAATTCTGCCTTGCTTTCAAATCCTCTTCGTTGCCTTCCCTCAATATTTTTGTGGGCGAGAGTTATCATTTATAACTCTGCAGGTTTGTGATTTGCAGGGCCCCTGAGCTCCATTTTTCAACTCGCTTTTTTGGGAGCTGGCCGCAAAAGCGTAGGATTGCTTCAGGACCTATTCTGGTTCCGGGCGGCAGGCTGAGCCGGTGGTTAATTCTTCTTCCTGATGGGAAAATAGAGTGACCTGTGACTGTCCCACCACCTAGAGCTAGTCGCTCATTGGTTCCCCCTCTTGCCGTTCATCCTCAGGACAAATTGCAACCTGTACGGAACAGGAGGTTAAACGTGCTGATTCTCCAAGGAGGGAGATTGCTATTAAAGTGGCTGGAATGGCGAACCCGAGCACAAGGAGATGAGAAATGAGGTGCGTTTTAGAAACCTTTCCCGATCACACGGTGTACCATCTTCTGGGTTTCTCATGCATGTTTTCGATGTAGGAAGATGCCCTTGATCCTGGAGATTTGGGACCCATGGGATGGGTACCACGCAGTATTACTTTAAAGGGTCTGCGTTTGCTCACCCAACCTCACCAAACCTCTCAGCCCCAAGAGTGTCCACCCTTATGTCTCAATCAGCTGTGGGTCTAGATATGGTCAATCCAGGTGGCATCACAGCCCCTGAACGAATTTTGTAAGAATTTCTCTCTCTTTCACTGTCTTTGTTTCACGGGTTTTTAAAAGTAATTGATTTTCCTAATGGGGTTTAGCTGCTTTTCACTGCTGTGTTTATGCCGCTTTACTCCCACTTGACTCACTTACGGAGAGATATCAATACATAGGTTTGAAGATTCTTACTAGTCAGATCTATTCTTGGGCGGTGAATAGGGGGTGTTGAGTCCAGTTCACTGAGCAATGAGTAGGTCTTGTCTATTACATATTGGGTTTATGGAACGGTATCTGAGCTAATTTGAAACCCTTGTTTTAGGCATCACCCCACCTCACATTTCCCGTTAGGCAGCCATAGTGTGTTTTCTAAATGTGTGACTCTGTTCTGTTTTGTAATTCAGTTCAAGTGTAGCGGTTTTTACATTCCCTCTATAAGTGATATCTTCTGATTAGTGTCTTTTTCTGTGTGACTTATTTCACTTAGAACCGTCGTACCTGAATCCACTCATCATGCTGCTACTAGCCTTATGACGTTGATTTCATGGCTGAGTGATATTCCATTGTACCTAAGGACCACAACTTCTTTATCCATTTTTCTCTTTCCTGGGATATTTAAGGTGGAATGAAGTGGAGGTTCTTGTCAACAGAGCAACCCTAAACTTTGGAGTGCCTGTGCCTTGCTGATTTTTAGTTTTCCCAAATTAGACGCCCATGAGTGGAAGTGCCCTATGCTCTCTAAGCCGAGTTTTTTAGATGTTTCAGGACACACCATACACTTCTCCAGAGTGGCTGTTGGCAATTTACATCCCACCCATCAGCGTAGCAAGGCTCCCATTTCTCCATGGCCTCTCCTGCATTTCTGGTATTGACACTTTATTCAGCATGGCCCTTTTGACCGATGGGAAGCGAGACTTCTTTGTAGCGCTGATTTGCCTTTCCAGGTTGCTTGGTTGGCCAAAAAGGGCGTATGCGTTTTTTCCTGAATATATTCAGGAAAAAACGCATACGCCCTTTGTGGCCAAGGGCATCATTGTCGAGGTTTTGCCGCTTTTCCTGTGCTTTAAAGGCGATTCGAATCTACCTCCTGAAATCTGTTTCCTGCAATTCTGCCTTGCTTTCAAATCCTCTTCGTTGCCTTCCCTCAATATTTTTGTGGGCGAGAGTTATCATTTATAACTCTGCAGGTTTGTGATTTGCAGGGCCCCTGAGCTCCATTTTTCACCTCGCTTTTTTGGGAGCTGGCCGCAAAAGCTTAGGATTGCTTCAGGCCCTATTCTGGTTCCGGGCGGCAGGCTGAGCCTGTGGTTAATTCTTCTTCCTGATGGGAAAATAGAGTGACCTGTGACTGTCCCACCACCTAGAGCTAGTCGCTCATTGGTTCCCCCTCTTCCCGTTCATCCTCAGGACAAACTGAAACCTGTACGGAACAGGAGGTTAAAGTGCTGATTCTCCAAGGAGGGAGATTGCTATTAAAGTGGCTGGAATGGCGACCCCGAGCACAAGGAGATGAGAAATGAGGTGCGTTTTAGAAACATTTCCCGATCACACAGTGTACCATCTTCTGGGTTTCTCATGCATGTTTTCGATGTAGGAAGATGCCCTTGAACCTGGAGATTTGGGACCCATCAGACGGGTACCACGCAGTATTACTTTAAAGGGTCTGCGTTTGCTCACCCAACCTCACCAAACCTCTCAGCCCCAAGAGTGTCCACCCTTATGTCTCAATCAGCTGTGGGTCTAGATATGGTCAATCCAGGTGGCATCACAGCCCCTGAACGAATTTTGTAAGAATTTCTCTCTCTTTCACTGTCTTTGTTTCACGGGTTTTTAAAAGTAATTGATTTTCCTAATGGGGTTTAGCTGCTTTTCACTGCTGTGTTTATGCCGCTTTACTCCCACTTGACTCACTTACGGAGAGATATCAATACATAGGTTTGAAGATTCTTACTAGTCAGATATATTCTTGGGCGGTGAATAGGGGGTGTTGAGTCCAGTTCACTGAGCAAGCAGTAGGTCTTGTCTATTACATATTGGGTTTATGGAACGGTATCTGAGCTAATTTGAAACCCTTGTTTTATGCATCACCCCACCTCGCCTTTCCCGTTAGGCAGCCATAGTGTGTTTTCTAAATGTGTGACTCTGTTCTGTTTTGTAATTCAGTTCAAGTGTAGCGGTTTTTACATTCCCTCTATAAGTGATATCTTCTGATTAGTGTCTTTTTCTGTGTGACTTATTTCACTTAGAACCGTCGTACCTGAATCCACTCATCATGCTGCTACTAGCCTTATGACGTTGATTTCATGGCTGAGTGATATTCCATTGTACCTAAGGACCACAACTTCTTTATCCATTTTTCTCTTTCCTGGGATATTTAAGGTGGAATGAAGTGGAGGTTCTTGTCAACAGAGCAACCCTAAACTTTGGAGTGCCTGTGCCTTGCTGATTTTTAGTTTTCCCAAATGAGACGCCCATGAGTGGAAGTGCCCTATGCTCTCTAAGCCGAGTTTCTTAGATGTTTCAGGACACACCATACACTTCTCCAGAGTGGCTGTTGGCAATTTACATCCCACCCATCAGCGTAGCAAGGCTCCCATTTCTCCATGGCCTCTCCTGCATTTCTGGTATTGACACTTTATTCAGCATGGCCCTTTTGACCGATGGGAAGCGAGACTTCTTTGTAGCGCTGATTTGCCTTTCCAGGTTGCTTGGTTGGCCAAAAAGGGCGTATGCGTTTTTTCCTGAATATATTCAGGAAAAAACGCATACGCCCTTTTTGGCCAAGGGCATCATTGTCGAGGTTTTGCCGCTTTTTCTGTGCTTTAAAGGCGATTCGAATCTACCTCCTGAAATCTGTTTCCTGCAATTCTGCCTTGCTTTCAAATCCTCTTCGTTGCCTTCCCTCAATATTTTTGTGGGCGAGAGTTATCATTTCTAACTCTGCAGGTTTGTGATTTGCAGGGCCCCTGAGCTCCATTTTTCAACTCGCTTTTTTGGGAGCTGGCCGCAAAAGCGTAGGATTGCTTCAGGCCCTATTCTGGTTCCGGGCGGCAGGCTGAGCCTGTGGTTAATTCTTCCTCCTGATGGGAAAATAGAGTGACCTGTGCCTGTCCCACCACCTAGAGCTAGTCGCTCATTGGTTCCCCCTCTTCCCGTTCATCCTCAGGACAAATTGAAACCTGTACGGAACAGGAGGTTAAAGTGCTGATTCTCCAAGGAGGGAGGTTGCTATTAAAGTGGCTGGAATGGCGAACCCGAACACAAGGAGATGAGAAATGAGGTGCGTTTTAGAAACCTTTCCCGATCACACAGTGTACCATCTTCTGGGTTTCTCATGCATGTTTTCGATGTAGGAAGATGCCCTTGAACCTGGAGATTTGGGACCCATCAGACGGGTACCAAGCAGTATTATTTTAAAGGGTCTGCGTTTGCTCACCCAACCTCACCAAAACTCTCAGCCCCAAGAGTGTCCACCCTTATGTCTCAATCAGCTGTGGGTCTAGATATGGTCAATCCAGGTGGCATCACAGCCCCTGAACGAATTTTGTAAGAATTTCTCTCTCTTTCACTGTCTTTGTTTCACGGGTTTTTAAAAGTAATTGATTTTCCTAATGGGGTTTAGCTGCTTTTCACTGCTGTGTTTATGCCGCTTTACTCCCACTTGACTCACTTACGGAGAGATATCAATACATAGGTTTGAAGATTCTTACTAGTCAGATCTATTCTTGGGCGGTGAATAGGGGGTGTTGAGTCCAGTTCACTGAGCAAGGAGTAGGTCTTGTCTATTACATATTGGGTTTATGGAACGGTATCTGAGCTAATTTGAAACCCTTGTTTTAGGCATCACCCCACCTCACCTTTCCCGTTAGGCAGCCATAGTGTGTTTTCTAAATGTGTGACTCTGTTCTGTTTTGTAATTCAGTTCAAGTGTAGCGGTTTTTACATTCCCTCTATAAGTGATATCTTCTGATTAGTGTCTTTTTCTGTGTGACTTATTTCACTTAGAACCGTCGTACCTGAATCCACTCATCATGCTGCTACTAGCCTTATGACGTTGATTTCATGGCTGAGTGATATTCCATTGTACCTAAGGACCACAACTTCTTTATCCATTTTTCTCTTTCCTGGGATATTTAAGGTGGAATGAAGTGGAGGTTCTTGTCAACAGAGCAACCCTAAACTTTGGAGTGCCTGTGCCTTGCTGATTTTTATTTTTCCCAAATTAGACGCCCATGAGTGGAAGTGCCCTATGCTCTCTAAGCCGAGTTTTTTAGATGTTTCAGGACACACCATACACTTCTCCAGAGTGGCTGTTGGCAATTTACATCCCACCCATCAGCGTAGCAAGGCTCCCATTTCTCCATGGCCTCTCCTGCATTTCTGGTATTGACACTTTATTCAGCATGGCCCTTTTGACCGATGGGAAGCAAGACTTCTTTGTAGCGCTGATTTGCCTTTCCAGGTTGCTTGGTTGGCCAAAAAGGGCGTATGCGTTTTTTCCTGAATATATTCAGGAAAAAACGCATACGCCCTTTTTGGCCAAGGGCATCATTGTCGAGGTTTTGCCGCTTTTCCTGTGCTTTAAAGGCGATTCGAATCTACCTCCTGAAATCTGTTTCCTGCAATTCTGCCTTGCTTTCAAATCCTCTTCGTTGCCTTCCCTCAATATTTTTGTGGGCGAGAGTTATCATTTATAACTCTGCAGGTTTGTGATTTGCAGGGCCCCTGAGCTCCATTTTTCAACTCGCTTTTTTGGGAGCTGGCCGCAAAAGCGTAGGATTGCTTCAGGACCTATTCTGGTTCCGGGCGGAAGGCTGAGCCGGTGGTTAATTCTTCTTCCTGATGGGAAAATAGAGTGACCTGTGACTGTCCCACAACCTAGAGCTAGTCGCTCATTGGTTCCCCCTCTTCCCGTTCATCCTCAGGACAAATTGCAACCTGTACGGAACAGGAGGTTAAACGTGCTGATTCTCCAAGGAGGGAGATTGCTATTAAATTGGCTGGAATGGCGAACCCGAGCACAAGGAGATGAGAAATGAGGTGCGTTTTAGAAACCTTTCCCGATCACACGGTGTACCATCTTCTGGGTTTCTCATGCATGTTTTCGATGTAGGAAGATGCCCTTGAACCTGGAGATTTGGGACCCATCAGACGGGTACCACGCAGTATTACTTTAAAGGGTCTGCGTTTGCTCACCCAACCTCACCAAAACTCTCAGCCCCAAGAGTGTCCACCCTTATGTCTCAATCAGCTGTGGGTCTAGATATGGTCAATCCAGGTGGCATCACAGCCCCTGAACGAATTTTGTAAGAATTTCTCTCTCTTTCACTGTCTTTGTTTCACGGGTTTTTAAAAGTAATTGATTTTCCTAATGGGGTTTAGCTGCTTTTCACTGCTGTGTTTATGCCGCTTTACTCCCACTTGACTCACTTACGGAGAGATATCAATACATAGGTTTGAAGATTCTTACTAGTCAGATCTATTCTTGGGCGGTGAATAGGGGGTGTTGAGTCCAGTTCACTGAGCAAGGAGTAGGTCTTGTCTATTACATATTGGGTTTATGGAACGGTATCTGAGCTAATTTGAAACCCTTGTTTTAGGCATCACCCCACCTCACCTTTCCCGTTAGGCAGCCATAGTGTGTTTTCTAAATGTGTGACTCTGTTCTGTTTTGTAATTCAGTTCAAGTGTAGCGGTTTTTACATTCCCTCTATAAGTGATATCTTCTTATTAGTGTCTTTTTCTGTGTGACTTATTTCACTTAGAACCGTCGTACCTGAATCCACTCATCATGCTGCTACTAGCCTTATGACGTTGATTTCATGGCTGAGTGATATTCCATTGTACCTAAGGACCACAACTTCTTTATCCATTTTTCTCTTTCCTGGGATATTTAAGGTGGAATGAAGTGGAGGTTCTTGTCAACAGAGCAACCCTAAACTTTGGAGTGCCTGTGCCTTGCTGATTTTTAGTTTTCCCAAATTAGACGCCCATGAGTGGAAGTGCCCTATGCTCTCTAAGCCGAGTTTTTTAGATGTTTCAGGACACACCATACACTTCTCCAGAGTGGCTGTTGGCAATTTACATCCCACCCATCAGCGTAGCAAGGCTCCCATTTCTCCATGGCCTCTCCTGCATTTCTGGTATTGACACTTTATTCAGCATGGCCCTTTTGACCGATGGGAAGCGAGACTTCTTTGTAGCGCTGATTTGCCTTTCCAGGTTGCTTGGTTGGCCAAAAAGGGCGTATGCGTTTTTTCCTGAATATATTCAGGAAAAAACGCATACGCCCTTTTTGGCCAAGGGCATCATTGTCGAGGTTTTGCCGCTTTTCCTGTGCTTTAAAGGCGATTCGAATCTACCTCCTGAAATCTGTTTCCTGCAATTCTGCCTTGCTTTCAAATCCTCTTCGTTGCCTTCCCTCAATATTTTTGTGGGCGAGAGTTATCATTTATAACTCTGCAGGTTTGTGATTTGCAGGGCCCCTGAGCTCCATTTTTCAACTCGCTTTTTTGGGAGCTGGCCGCAAAAGCGTAGGATTGCTTCAGGACCTATTCTGGTTCCGGGCGGCAGGCTGAGCCGGTGGTTAATTCTTCTTCCTGATGGGAAAATAGAGTGACCTGTGACTGTCCCACCACCTAGAGCTAGTCGCTCATTGGTTCCCCCTCTTCCCGTTCATCCTCAGGACAAACTGAAACCTGTACGGAACAGGAGGTTAAAGTGCTGATTCTCCAAGGAGGGAGATTGCTATTAAAGTGGCTGGAATGGCGAACCCGAGCACAAGGAGATGAGAAATGAGGTGCGTTTTAGAAACATTTCCCGATCACACAGTGTACCATCTTCTGGGTTTCTCATGCATGTTTTCGATGTAGGAAGATGCCCTTGAACCTGGAGATTTGGGACCCATCAGACGGGTACCACGCAGTATTACTTTAAAGGGTCTGCGTTTGCTCACCCAACCTCACCAAACCTCTCAGCCCCAAGAGTGTCCACCCTTATGTCTCAATCAGCTGTGGGTCTAGATATGGTCAATCCAGGTGGCATCACAGCCCCTGAACGAATTTTGTAAGAATTTCTCTCTCTTTCACTGTCTTTGTTTCACGGGTTTTTAAAAGTAATTGATTTTCCTAATGGGGTTTAGCTGCTTTTCACTGCTGTCTTTATGCCGCTTTACTCCCACTTGACTCACTTACGGAGAGATATCAATACATAGGTTTGAAGATTCTTACTAGTCAGATCTATTCTTGGGCGGTGAATAGGGGGTGTTGGGTCCAGTTCACTGAGCAAGGAGTAGGTCTTGTCTATTACATATTGGGTTTATGGAACGGTATCTGAGCTAATTTGAAACCCTTGTTTTAGGCATCACCCCACCTCACCTTTCCCGTTAGGCAGCCATAGTGTGTTTTCTAAATGTGTGACTCTGTTCTGTTTTGTAATTCAGTTCAAGTGTAGCGGTTTTTACATTCCCTCTATAAGTGATATCTTCTGATTAGTGTCTTTTTCTGTGTGACTTATTTCACTTAGAACCGTCGTACCTGAATCCACTCATCATGCTGCTACTAGCCTTATGACGTTGATTTCATGGCTGAGTGATATTCCATTGTACCTAAGGACCACAACTTCTTTATCCATTTTTCTCTTTCCTGGGATATTTAAGGTGGAATGAAGTGGAGGTTCTTGTCAACAGAGCAACCCTAAACTTTGGAGTGCCTGTGCCTTGCTGATTTTTAGTTTTCCCAAATTAGACGCCCATGAGTGGAAGTGCCCTATGCTCTCTAAGCCGAGTTTTTTAGATGTTTCAGGACACACCATACACTTCTCCAGAGTGGCTGTTGGCAATTTACATCCCACCCATCAGCGTAGCAAGGCTCCCATTTCTCCATGGCCTCTCCTGCATTTCTGGTATTGACACTTTATTCAGCATGGCCCTTTTGACCGATGGGAAGCGAGACTTCTTTGTAGCGCTGATTTGCCTTTCCAGGTTGCTTGGTTGGCCAAAAAGGGCGTATGCGTTTTTTTCTGAATATATTCAGGAAAAAACGCATACGCCCTTTTTGGCCAAGGGCATCATTGTCGAGGTTTTGCCGCTTTTCCTGTGCTTTAAAGGCGATTCGAATCTACCTCCTGAAATCTGTTTCCTGCAATTCTGCCTTGCTTTCAAATCCTCTTCGTTGCCTTCCCTCAATATTTTTGTGGGCGAGAGTTATCATTTATAACTCTGCAGGTTTGTGATTTGCAGGGCCCCTGAGCTCCATTTTTCAACTCGCTTTTTTGGGAGCTGGCCGCAAAAGCGTAGGATTGCTTCAGGACCTATTCTGGTTCCGGGCGGCAGGCTGAGCCGGTGGTTAATTCTTCTTCCTGATGGGAAAATAGAGTGACCTGTGACTGTCCCACCACCTAGAGCTAGTCGCTCATTGGTTCCCCCTCTTCCCGTTCATCCTCAGGACAAACTGAAACCTGTACGGAACAGGAGGTTAAAGTGCTGATTCTCCAAGGAGGGAGATTGCTATTAAAGTGGCTGGAATGGCGAACCCGAGCACAAGGAGATGAGAAATGAGGTGCGTTTTAGAAACCTTTCCCGATCACACAGTGTACCATCTTCTGGGTTTCTCATGCATGTTTTCGATGTAGGAAGATGCCCTTGAACCTGGAGATTTGGGACCCATCAGACGGGTACCACGCAGTATTACTTTAAAGGGTCTGCGTTTGCTCACCCAACCTCACCAAAACTCTCAGCCCCAAGAGTGTCCACCCTTATGTCTCAATCAGCTGTGGGTCTAGATATGGTCAATCCAGGTGGCATCACAGCCCCTGAACGAATTTTGTAAGAATTTCTCTCTCTTTCACTGTCTTTGTTTCACGGGTTTTTAAAAGTAATTGATTTTCCTAATGGGGTTTAGCTGCTTTTCACTGCTGTGTTTATGCCGCTTTACTCCCACTTGACTCACTTACGGAGAGATATCAATACATAGGTTTGAAGATTCTTACTAGTCAGATCTATTCTTGGGCGGTGAATAGGGGGTGTTGAGTCCAGTTCACTGAGCAAGGAGTAGGTCTTGTCTATTACATATTGGGTTTATGGAACGGTATCTGAGCTAATTTGAAACCCTTGTTTTAGGCATCACCCCACCTCACCTTTCCCGTTAGGCAGCCATAGTGTGTTTTCTAAATGTGTGACTCTGTTCTGTTTTGTAATTCAGTTCAAGTGTAGCGGTTTTTACATTCCCTCTATAAGTGATATCTTCTGATTAGTGTCTTTTTCTGTGTGACTTATTTCACTTAGAACCGTCGTAACTGAATCCACTCATCATGCTGCTACTAGCCTTATGACGTTGATTTCATGGCTGAGTGATATTCCATTGTACCTAAGGACCACAACTTCTTTATCCATTTTTCTCTTTCCTGGGGTATTTAAGGTGGAATGAAGTGGAGGTTCTTGTCAACAGAGCAACCCTAAACTTTGGAGTGCCTGTGCCTTGCTGATTTTTAGTTTTCCCAAATTAGACGCCCATGAGTGGAAGTGCCCTATGCTCTCTAAGCCGAGTTTTTTAGATGTTTCAGGACACACCGTACACTTCTCCAGAGTGGCTGTTGGCAATTTACATCCCGCCCATCAGCGTAGCAAGGCTCCCATTTCTCCATGGCCTCTCCTGCATTTCTGGTATTGACACTTTATTCAGCATGGCCCTTTTGACCGATGGGAAGCGAGACTTCTTTGTAGCTTTGATTTGCCTTTCCAGGTTGCTTGGTTGGCCAAAAAGGGCGTATGCGTTTTTTCCTGAATATATTCAGGAAAAAACGCATACGCCCTTTTTGGCCAAGGGCATCATTGTCGAGGTTTTGCCGCTTTTCCTGTGCTTTAAAGGCGATTCGAATCTACCTCCTGAAATCTGTTTCTTGCAATTCTGCCTTGCTTTCAAATCCTCTTCGTTGCCTTCCCTCAATATTTTTGTGGGCGAGAGTTATCATTTCTAACTCTGCAGGTTTGTGATTTGCAGGGCCCCTGAGCTCCATTTTTCAACTCGCTTTTTTGGGAGCTGGCCGCAAAAGCGTAGGATTGCTTCAGGACCTATTCTGGTTCCGGGCGGCAGGCTGAGCCTGTGGTTAATTCTTCTTCCTGATGGGAAAATAGAGTGACCTGTGCCTTTCCCAACACCTAGAGCTAGTCGCTCATTGGTTCCCCCTCTTCCCGTTCATCCTCAGGAGAAATTGCAACCTGTACGGAACAGGAGGTTAAACGTGTTGATTCTCCAAGGAGGGAGATTGCTAGTAAAGTGGATGGAATGGCGAACCCGAGCACAAGGAGATGAGAAATGAGGTGCGTTTTAGAAACCTTTCCCGATCACACGGTGTACCATCTTCTGGGGTTCTCATGCATGTTTTCGATGTAGGAAGATGCCCTTGAACCTGGAGATTTGGGACCCATCAGACGGGTACCACGCAGTATTACTTTAAAGGGTCTGCGTTTGCTCACCCAACCTCACCAAACTTCTCAGCCCCAAGAGTGTCCACCCTTATGTCTCAATCAGCTGTGGGTCTAGATATGGTCGATCCAGGTGGCATCACAGCCCCTGAACGAATTTTGTAAGAATTTCTCTCTCTTTCACTGTCTTTGTTTCACGGGTTTTTAAAAGTAATTGATTTTCCTAATGGGGTTTAGCTGCTTTTCACTGCTGTGTTTATGCCGCTTTACTCCCACTTGACTCACTTACGGAGAGATATCAATACATAGGTTTGAAGAATCTTACTAGTCAGATCTATTCTTGGGCGGTGAATAGGGGGTGTTGAGTCCAGTTCACTGAGCAAGCAGTAGGTCTTGTCTATTACATATTGGGTTTATGGAACGGTATCTGAGCTAATTTGAAACCCTTGTTTTATGCATCACCCCACCTCGCCTTTCCCGTTAGGCAGCCATAGTGTGTTTTCTAAATGTGGGACTCTGTTCTGTTTTGTAATTCAGTTCAAGTGTAGCGGTTTTTACATTCCCTCTATAAGTGATATCTTATGATTAGTGTCTTTTTCTGTGTGACTAATTTCACTTAGAACCGTCCTACCTGAATCCACTCATCATGCTGCTACTAGCCTTATGACGTTGATTTCATGGCTGAGTGATATTCCATTGTACCTAAGGACCACAACTTCTTTATCCATTTTTCTCTTTCCTGGGATATTTAAGGTGGAATGAAGTGGAGGTTCTTGTCAACAGAGCAACCCTAAACTTTGGAGTGCCTGTGCCTTGCTGATTTTTAGTTTTCCCAAATTAGACGCCCATGAGTGGAAGTGCCCTATGCTCTCTAAGCCGAGTTTTTTAGATATTTCAGGACACACCGTACACTTCTCCAGAGTGGCTGTTGGCAATTTACATCCCGCCCATCAGCGTAGCAAGGCTCCCATTTCTCCATGGCCTCTCTTGCATTTCTGGTATTGACACTTTATTCAGCATGGCCCTTTTGACCGATGGGAAGCGAGACTTCTTTGTAGCGCTGATTTGCCTTTCCAGGTTGCTTGGTTGGCCAAAAAGGGCGTATGCGTTTTTTTCTGAATATATTCAGGAAAAAACGCATACGCCCTTTTTGGCCAAGGGCATCATTGTCGAGGTTTTGCCGCTTTTCCTGTGCTTTAAAGGCGATTCGAATCTACCTCCTGAAATCTGTTTCCTGCAATTCTGCCTTTCTTTCAAATCCTCTTCGTTGCCTTCCCTCAATATTTTTGTGGGCGAGAGTTATCATTTATAACTCTGCAGGTTTGTGATTTGCAGTGCCCCTGAGCTCCATTTTTCAACTCGCTTTTTTGGGAGCTGGCCGCAAAAGCGTAGGATTGCTTCAGGACCTATTCTGGTTCCGGGCGGCAGGCTGAGCCGGTGGTTAATTCTTCTTCCTGATGGGAAAATAGAGTGACCTGTGCCTGTCCCACCACCTAGAGCTAGTCGCTCATTGGTTCCCCCTCTTCCCGTTCATCCTCAGGACAAATTGAAACCTGTACGGAAAAGGAGGTTAAAGTGCTGATTCTCCAAGGAGGGAGATTGCTATTAAAGTGGCTGGAATGGCGAACCCGAGCACAAGGAGATGAGAAATGAGGTGCGTTTTAGAAACCTTTCCCGATCACACGGTGTACCATCTTCTGGGTTTCTCATGCATGTTTTCGATGTAGGAAGATGCCCTTGAACCTGGAGATTTGGGACCCATGGGATGGGTACCACACAGTATTACTTTAAAGGGTCTGCGTTTGCTCACCCAACCTCACCAAACCTCTCAGCCCCAAGAGTGTCCACCCTTATGTCTCAATCAGCTGTGGGTCTAGATATGGTCAATCCAGGTGGCATCACAGCCCCTGAACGAATTTTGTAAGAATTTCTCTCTCTTTCACTGTCTTTGTTTCACGGGTTTTTAAAAGTAATTGATTTTCCTAATGGGGTTTAGCTGCTTTTCACTGCTGTGTTTATGCCGCTTTACTCCCACTTGACTCACTTATGGAGAGATATCAATACATAGGTTTGAAGATTCTTACTAGTCAGATCTATTCTTGGGCGGTGAATAGGGGGTGTTGAGTCCAGTTCACTGAGCAAGGAGTAGGTCTTGTCTATTACATATTGGGTTTATGGAACGGTATCTGAGCTAATTTGAAACCCTTGTTTTAGGCATCACCCCACCTCACCTTTCCCGTTAGGCAGCCATAGTGTGTTTTCTAAATGTGTGACTCTGTTCTGTTTTGTAATTCAGTTCAAGTGTAGCGGTTTTTACATTCCCTCTATAAGTGATATCTTCTGATTAGTGTCTTTTTCTGTGTGACTTATTTCACTTAGAACCGTCGTACCTGAATCCACTCATCATGCTGCTACTAGCCTTATGACGTTGATTTCATGGCTGAGTGATATTCCATTGTACCTAAGGACCACAACTTCTTTATCCATTTTTCTCTTTCCTGGGATATTTAAGGTGGAATGAAGTGGAGGTTCTTGTCAACAGAGCAACCCTAAACTTTGGAGTGCCTGTGCCTTGCTGATTTTTAGTTTTCCCAAATTAGACGCCCATGAGTGGAAGTGCCCTATGCTCTCTAAGCCGAGTTTTTTAGATGTTTCAGGACACACCGTACACTTCTCCAGAGTGGCTGTTGGCAATTTACATCCCGCCCATCAGCGTAGCAAGGCTCCCATTTCTCCATGGCCTCTCCTGCATTTCTGGTATTGACACTTTATTCAGCATGGCCCTTTTGACCGATGGGAAGCGAGACTTCTTTGTAGCGCTGATTTGCCTTTCCAGGTTGCTTGGTTGGCCAAAAAGGGCGTATGCGTTTTTTCCTGAATATATTCAGGAAAAAACGCATACGCCCTTTTTGGCCAAGGGCATCATTGTCGAGGTTTTGCCGCTTTTCCTGTGCTTTAAAGGCGATTCGAATCTACCTCCTGAAATCTGTTTCCTGCAATTCTGCCTTGCTTTCAAATCCTCTTCGTTGCCTTCCCTCAATATTTTTGTGGGCGAGAGTTATCATTTATAACTCTGCAGGTTTGTGATTTGCAGTGCCCCTGAGCTCCATTTTTCAACTCGCTTTTTTGGGAGCTGGCCGCAAAAGCGTAGGATTGCTTCAGGACCTATTCTGGTTCCGGGCGGCAGGCTGAGCCTGTGGTTAATTCTTCTTCCTGATGGGAAAATAGAGTGACCTGTGCCTTTCCCAACACCTAGAGCTAGTCGCTCATTGGTTCCCCCTCTTCCCGTTCATCCTCAGGACAAATTGCAACCTGTACGGAACAGGAGGTTAAACGTGTTGATTCTCCAAGGAGGGAGATTGCTAGTAAAGCGGATGGAATGGCGAACCCGAGCACAAGGAGATGAGAAATGAGGTGCGTTTTAGAAACCTTTCCCGATCACACGGTGTACCATCTTCTGGGGTTCTCATGCATGTTTTCGATGTAGGAAGATGCCCTTGAACCTGGAGATTTGGGACCCATCAGACGGGTACCACGCAGTATTACTTTAAAGGGTCTGCGTTTGCTCACCCAACCTCACCAAACCTCTCAGCCCCAAGAGTGTCCACCCTTATGTCTCAATCAGCTGTGGGTCTAGATATGGTCGATCCAGGTGGCATCACAGCCCCTGAACGAATTTTGTAAGAATTTCTCTCTCTTTCACTGTCTTTGTTTCACGGGTTTTTAAAAGTAATTGATTTTCCTAATGGGGTTTAGCTGCTTTTCACTGCTGTGTTTATGCCGCTTTACTCCCACTTGACTCACTTACGGAGAGATATCAATACATAGGTTTGAAGAATCTTACTAGTCAGATCTATTCTTGGGCGGTGAATAGGGGGTGTTGAGTCCAGTTCACTGAGCAAGCAGTAGGTCTTGTCTATTACATATTGGGTTTATGGAACGGTATCTGAGCTAATTTGAAACCCTTGTTTTATGCATCACCCCACCTCGCCTTTCCCGTTAGGCAGCCATAGTGTGTTTTCTAAATGTGGGACTCTGTTCTGTTTTGTAATTCAGTTCAAGTGTAGCGGTTTTTACTTTCCTTCTATAAGTGATATCTTATGATTAGTGTCTTTTTCTGTGTGACTAATTTCACTTAGAACCGTCCTACCTGAATCCACTCATCATGCTGCTACTAGCCTTATGACGTTGATTTCATGGCTGAGTGATATTCCATTGTACCTAAGGACCACAACTTCTTTATCCATTTTTCTCTTTCCTGGGATATTTAAGGTGGAATGAAGTGGAGGTTCTTGTCAACAGAGCAACCCTAAACTTTGGAGTGCCTGTGCCTTGCTGATTTTTAGTTTTCCCAAATTAGACGCCCATGAGTGGAAGTGCCCTATGCTCTCTAAGCCGAGTTTTTTAGATATTTCAGGACACACCGTACACTTCTCCAGAGTGGCTGTTGGCAATTTACATCCCGCCCATCAGCGTAGCAAGGCTCCCATTTCTCCATGGCCTCTCTTGCATTTCTGGTATTGACACTTTATTCAGCATGGCCCTTTTGACCGATGGGAAGCGAGACTTCTTTGTAGCGCTGATTTGCCTTTCCAGGTTGCTTGGTTGGCCAAAAAGGGCGTATGCGTTTTTTTCTGAATATATTCAGGAAAAAACGCATACGCCCTTTTTGGCCAAGGGCATCATTGTCGAGGTTTTGCCGCTTTTCCTGTGCTTTAAAGGCGATTCGAATCTACCTCCTGAAATCTGTTTCCTGCAATTCTGCCTTGCTTTCAAATCCTCTTCGTTGCCTTCCCTCAATATTTTTGTGGGCGAGAGTTATCATTTATAACTCTGCAGGTTTGTGATTTGCAGGGCCCCTGAGCTCCATTTTTCAACTCGCTTTTTTGGGAGCTGGCCGCAAAAGCGTAGGATTGCTTCAGGACCTATTCTGGTTCCGGGCGGCAGGCTGAGCCGGTGGTTAATTCTTCTTCCTGATGGGAAAATAGAGTGACCTGTGCCTGTCCCACCACCTAGAGCTAGTCGCTCATTGGTTCCCCCTCTTCCCGTTCATCCTCCGGACAAATTGAAACCTGTACGGAAAAGGAGGTTAAAGTGCTAATTCTCCAAGGAGGGAGATTGCTATTAAAGTGGCTGGAATGGCGAACCCGAGCACAAGGAGATGAGAAATGAGGTGCGTTTTAGAAACCTTTCCCGATCACACGGTGTACCATCTTCTGGGTTTCTCATGCATGTTTTCGATGTAGGAAGATGCCCTTGAACCTGGAGATTTGGGACCCATGGGATGGGTACCACACAGTATTACTTTAAAGGGTCTGCGTTTGCTCACCCAACCTCACCAAACCTCTCAGCCCCAAGAGTGTCCACCCTTATGTCTCAATCAGCTGTGGGTCTAGATATGGTCAATCCAGGTGGCATCACAGCCCCTGAACGAATTTTGTAAGAATTTCTCTCTCTTTCACTGTCTTTGTTTCACGGGTTTTTAAAAGTAATTGATTTTCCTAATGGGGTTTAGCTGCTTTTCACTGCTGTGTTTATGCCGCTTTACTCCCACTTGACTCACTTACGGAGAGATATCAATACATAGGTTTGAAGATTCTTACTAGTCAGATCTATTCTTGGGCGGTGAATAGGGGGTGTTGAGTCCAGTTCACTGAGCAAGGAGTAGGTCTTGTCTATTACATATTGGGTTTATGGAACGGTATCTGAGCTAATTTGAAACCCTTGTTTTAGGCATCACCCCACCTCACCTTTCCCGTTAGGCAGCCATAGTGTGTTTTCTAAATGTGTGACTCTGTTCTGTTTTGTAATTCAGTTCAAGTGTAGCGGTTTTTACATTCCCTCTATAAGTGATATCTTCTGATTAGTGTCTTTTTCTGTGTGACTTATTTCACTTAGAACCGTCGTACCTGAATCCACTCATCATGCTGCTACTAGCCTTATGACGTTGATTTCATGGCTGAGTGATATTCCATTGTACCTAAGGACCACAACTTCTTTATCCATTTTTCTCTTTCCTGGGATATTTAAGGTGGAATGAAGTGGAGGTTCTTGTCAACAGAGCAACCCTAAACTTTGGAGTGCCTGTGCCTTGCTGATTTTTAGTTTTCCCAAATTAGACGCCCATGAGTGGAAGTGCCCTATGCTCTCTAAGCCGAGTTTTTTAGATGTTTCAGGACACACCGTACACTTCTCCAGAGTGGCTGTTGGCAATTTACATCCCGCCCATCAGCGTAGCAAGGCTCCCATTTCTCCATGGCCTCTCCTGCATTTCTGGTATTGACACTTTATTCAGCATGGCCCTTTTGACCGATGGGAAGCGAGACTTCTTTGTAGCGCTGATTTGCCTTTCCAGGTTGCTTGGTTGGCCAAAAAGGGCGTATGCGTTTTTTCCTGAATATATTCAGGAAAAAACGCATACGCCCTTTTTGGCCAAGGGCATCATTGTCGAGGTTTTGCCGCTTTTCCTGTGCTTTAAAGGCGATTCGAATCTACCTCCTGAAATCTGTTTCCTGCAATTCTGCCTTGCTTTCAAATCCTCTTCGTTGCCTTCCCTCAATATTTTTGTGGGCGAGAGTTATCATTTATAACTCTGCAGGTTTGTGATTTGCAGTGCCCCTGAGCTCCATTTTTCAACTCGCTTTTTTGGGAGCTGGCCGCAAAAGCGTAGGATTGCTTCAGGACCTATTCTGGTTCCGGGCGGCAGGCTGAGCCTGTGGTTAATTCTTCTTCCTGATGGGAAAATAGAGTGACCTGTGCCTTTCCCAACACCTAGAGCTAGTCGCTCATTGGTTCCCCCTCTTCCCGTTCATCCTCAGGACAAATTGCAACCTGTACGGAACAGGAGGTTAAACGTGTTGATTCTCCAAGGAGGGAGATTGCTAGTAAAGCGGATGGAATGGCGAACCCGAGCACAAGGAGATGAGAAATGAGGTGCGTTTTAGAAACCTTTCCCGATCACACGGTGTACCATCTTCTGGGGTTCTCATGCATGTTTTCGATGTAGGAAGATGCCCTTGAACCTGGAGATTTGGGACCCATCAGACGGGTACCACGCAGTATTACTTTAAAGGGTCTGCGTTTGCTCACCCAACCTCACCAAACCTCTCAGCCCCAAGAGTGTCCACCCTTATGTCTCAATCAGCTGTGGGTCTAGATATGGTCAATCCAGGTGGCATCACAGCCCCTGAACGAATTTTGTAAGAATTTCTCTCTCTTTCACTGTCTTTGTTTCACGGGTTTTTAAAAGTAATTGATTTTCCTAATGGGGTTTAGCTGCTTTTCACTGCTGTGTTTATGCCGCTTTACTCCCACTTGACTCACTTACGGAGAGATATCAATACATAGGTTTGAAGATTCTTACTAGTCAGATCTATTCTTGGGCGGTGAATAGGGGGTGTTGAGTCCAGTTCACTGAGCAAGCAGTAGGTCTTGTCTATTACATATTGGGTTTATGGAACGGTATCTGAGCTAATTTGAAACCCTTGTTTTATGCATCACCCCACCTCGCCTTTCCCGTTAGGCAGCCATAGTGTGTTTTCTAAATGTGGGACTCTGTTCTGTTTTGTAATTCAGTTCAAGTGTAGCGGTTTTTACTTTCCCTCTATAAGTGATATCTTATGATTAGTGTCTTTTTCTGTGTGACTAATTTCACTTAGAACCGTCCTACCTGAATCCACTCATCATGCTGCTACTAGCCTTATGACGTTGATTTCATGGCTGAGTGATATTCCATTGTACCTAAGGACCACAACTTCTTTATCCATTTTTCTCTTTCCTGGGATATTTAAGGTGGAATGAAGTGGAGGTTCTTGTCAACAGAGCAACCCTAAACTTTGGAGTGCCTGTGCCTTGCTGATTTTTAGTTTTCCCAAATTAGACGCCCATGAGTGGAAGTGCCCTATGCTCTCTAAGCCGAGTTTTTTAGATATTTCAGGACACACCGTACACTTCTCCAGAGTGGCTGTTGGCAATTTACATCCCGCCCATCAGCGTAGCAAGGCTCCCATTTCTCCATGGCCTCTCTTGCATTTCTGGTATTGACACTTTATTCAGCATGGCCCTTTTGACCGATGGGAAGCGAGACTTCTTTGTAGCGCTGATTTGCCTTTCCAGGTTGCTTGGTTGGCCAAAAAGGGCGTATGCGTTTTTTCCTGAATATATTCAGGAAAAAACGCATACGCCCTTTTTGGCCAAGGGCATCATTGTTGAGGTTTTGCCGCTTTTCCTGTGCTTTAAAGGCGATTCGAATCTACCTCCTGAAATCTGTTTCCTGCAATTCTGCCTTGCTTTCAAATCCTCTTCGTTGCCTTCCCTCAATATTTTTGTGGGTGAGAGTTATCATTTATAACTCTGCAGTTTTGTGATTTGCAGGGCCCCTGAGCTCCATTTTTCAACTCGCTTTTTTGGGAGCTGGCCGCAAAAGCGTAGGATTGCTTCAGGACCTATTCTGGTTCCGGGCGGCAGGCTGAGCCGGTGGTTAATTCTTCTTCCTGATGGGAAAATAGAGTGACCTGTGCCTGTCCCACCACCTAGAGCTAGTCGCTCATTGGTTCCCCCTCTTCCCGTTCATCCTCAGGACAAATTGAAACCTGTACGGAAAAGGAGGTTAAAGTGCTGATTCTCCAAGGAGGGAGATTGCTATTAAAGTGGCTGGAATGGCGAACCCGAGCACAAGGAGATGAGAAATGAGGTGCGTTTTAGAAACCTTTCCCGATCACACGGTGTACCATCTTCTGGGTTTCTCATGCATGTTTTCGATGTAGGAAGATGCCCTTGAACCTGGAGATTTGGGACCCATCAGACGGGTACCACGCAGTATTACTTTAAAGGGTCTGCGTTTGCTCACCCAACCTCACCAAAACTCTCAGCCCCAAGAGTGTCCACCCTTATGTCTCAATCAGCTGTGGGTCTAGATATGGTCAATCCAGGTGGCATCACAGCCCCTGAACGAATTTTGTAAGAATGTCTCTCTCTTTCACTGTCTTTGTTTCACGGGTTTTTAAAAGTAATTGATTTTCCTAATGGGGTTTAGCTGCTTTTCACTGCTGTGTTTATGCCGCTTTACTCCCACTTGACTCACTTACGGAGAGATATCAATACATAGGTTTGAAGATTCTTACTAGTCAGATCTATTCTTGGGCGGTGAATAGGGGGTGTTGAGTCCAGTTCACTGAGCAAGGAGTAGGTCTTGTCTATTACATATTGGGTTTATGGAACGGTATCTGAGCTAATTTGAAACCCTTGTTTTAGGCATCACCCCACCTCACCTTTCCCGTTAGGCAGCCATAGTGTGTTTTCTAAATGTGTGACTCTGTTCTGTTTTGTAATTCAGTTCAAGTGTAGCGGTTTTTACATTCCCTCTATAAGTGATATCTTCTTATTAGTGTCTTTTTCTGTGTGACTTATTTCACTTAGAACCGTCGTACCTGAATCCACTCATCATGCTGCTACTAGCCTTATGACGTTGATTTCATGGCTGAGTGATATTCCATTGTACCTAAGGACCACAACTTCTTTATCCATTTTTCTCTTTCCTGGGATATTTAAGGTGGAATGAAGTGGAGGTTCTTGTCAACAGAGCAACCCTAAACTTTGGAGTGCCTGTGCCTTGCTGATTTTTAGTTTTCCCAAATTAGACGCCCATGAGTGGAAGTGCCCTATGCTCTCTAAGCCGAGTTTTTTAGATGTTTCAGGACACACCATACACTTCTCCAGAGTGGCTGTTGGCAATTTACATCCCACCCATCAGCGTAGCAAGGCTCCCATTTCTCCATGGCCTCTCCTGCATTTCTGGTATTGACACTTTATTCAGCATGGCCCTTTTGACCGATGGGAAGCGAGACTTCTTTGTAGCGCTGATTTGCCTTTCCAGGTTGCTTGGTTGGCCAAAAAGGGCGTATGCGTTTTTTCCTGAATATATTCAGGAAAAAACGCATACGCCCTTTTTGGCCAAGGGCATCATTGTCGAGGTTTTGCCGCTTTTCCTGTGCTTTAAAGGCGATTCGAATCTACCTCCTGAAATCTGTTTCCTGCAATTCTGCCTTGCTTTCAAATCCTCTTCGTTGCCTTCCCTCAATATTTTTGTGGGCGAGAGTTATCATTTATAACTCTGCAGGTTTGTGATTTGCAGGGCCCCTGAGCTCCATTTTTCAACTCGCTTTTTTGGGAGCTGGCCGCAAAAGCGTAGGATTGCTTCAGGACCTATTCTGGTTCCGGGCGGCAGGCTGAGCCGGTGGTTAATTCTTCTTCCTGATGGGAAAATAGAGTGACCTGTGACTGTCCCACCACCTAGAGCTAGTCGCTCATTGGTTCCCCCTCTTCCCGTTCATCCTCAGGACAAACTGAAACCTGTACGGAACAGGAGGTTAAAGTGCTGATTCTCCAAGGAGGGAGATTGCTATTAAAGTGGCTGGAATGGCGAACCCGAGCACAAGGAGATGAGAAATGAGGTGCGTTTTAGAAACATTTCCCGATCACACAGTGTACCATCTTCTGGGTTTCTCATGCATGTTTTCGATGTAGGAAGATGCCCTTGAACCTGGAGATTTGGGACCCATCAGACGGGTACCACGCAGTATTACTTTAAAGGGTCTGCGTTTGCTCACCCAACCTCACCAAACCTCTCAGCCCCAAGAGTGTCCACCCTTATGTCTCAATCAGCTGTGGGTCTAGATATGGTCAATCCAGGTGGCATCACAGCCCCTGAACGAATTTTGTAAGAATTTCTCTCTCTTTCACTGTCTTTGTTTCACGGGTTTTTAAAAGTAATTGATTTTCCTAATGGGGTTTAGCTGCTTTTCACTGCTGTCTTTATGCCGCTTTACTCCCACTTGACTCACTTACGGAGAGATATCAATACATAGGTTTGAAGATTCTTACTAGTCAGATCTATTCTTGGGCGGTGAATAGGGGGTGTTGGGTCCAGTTCACTGAGCAAGGAGTAGGTCTTGTCTATTACATATTGGGTTTATGGAACGGTATCTGAGCTAATTTGAAACCCTTGTTTTAGGCATCACCCCACCTCACCTTTCCCGTTAGGCAGCCATAGTGTGTTTTCTAAATGTGTGACTCTGTTCTGTTTTGTAATTCAGTTCAAGTGTAGCGGTTTTTACATTCCCTCTATAAGTGATATCTTCTGATTAGTGTCTTTTTCTGTGTGACTTATTTCACTTAGAACCGTCGTACCTGAATCCACTCATCATGCTGCTACTAGCCTTATGACGTTGATTTCATGGCTGAGTGATATTCCATTGTACCTAAGGACCACAACTTCTTTATCCATTTTTCTCTTTCCTGGGATATTTAAGGTGGAATGAAGTGGAGGTTCTTGTCAACAGAGCAACCCTAAACTTTGGAGTGCCTGTGCCTTGCTGATTTTTAGTTTTCCCAAATTAGACGCCCATGAGTGGAAGTGCCCTATGCTCTCTAAGCCGAGTTTTTTAGATGTTTCAGGACACACCATACACTTCTCCAGAGTGGCTGTTGGCAATTTACATCCCACCCATCAGCGTAGCAAGGCTCCCATTTCTCCATGGCCTCTCCTGCATTTCTGGTATTGACACTTTATTCAGCATGGCCCTTTTGACCGATGGGAAGCGAGACTTCTTTGTAGCGCTGATTTGCCTTTCCAGGTTGCTTGGTTGGCCAAAAAGGGCGTATGCGTTTTTTTCTGAATATATTCAGGAAAAAACGCATACGCCCTTTTTGGCCAAGGGCATCATTGTCGAGGTTTTGCCGCTTTTCCTGTGCTTTAAAGGCGATTCGAATCTACCTCCTGAAATCTGTTTCCTGCAATTCTGCCTTGCTTTCAAATCCTCTTCGTTGCCTTCCCTCAATATTTTTGTGGGCGAGAGTTATCATTTATAACTCTGCAGGTTTGTGATTTGCAGGGCCCCTGAGCTCCATTTTTCAACTCGCTTTTTTGGGAGCTGGCCGCAAAAGCGTAGGATTGCTTCAGGACCTATTCTGGTTCCGGGCGGCAGGCTGAGCCGGTGGTTAATTCTTCTTCCTGATGGGAAAATAGAGTGACCTGTGACTGTCCCACCACCTAGAGCTAGTCGCTCATTGGTTCCCCCTCTTCCCGTTCATCCTCAGGACAAACTGAAACCTGTACGGAACAGGAGGTTAAAGTGCTGATTCTCCAAGGAGGGAGATTGCTATTAAAGTGGCTGGAATGGCGAACCCGAGCACAAGGAGATGAGAAATGAGGTGCGTTTTAGAAACCTTTCCCGATCACACAGTGTACCATCTTCTGGGTTTCTCATGCATGTTTTCGATGTAGGAAGATGCCCTTGAACCTGGAGATTTGGGACCCATCAGACGGGTACCACGCAGTATTACTTTAAAGGGTCTGCGTTTGCTCACCCAACCTCACCAAAACTCTCAGCCCCAAGAGTGTCCACCCTTATGTCTCAATCAGCTGTGGGTCTAGATATGGTCAATCCAGGTGGCATCACAGCCCCTGAACGAATTTTGTAAGAATTTCTCTCTCTTTCACTGTCTTTGTTTCACGGGTTTTTAAAAGTAATTGATTTTCCTAATGGGGTTTAGCTGCTTTTCACTGCTGTGTTTATGCCGCTTTACTCCCACTTGACTCACTTACGGAGAGATATCAATACATAGGTTTGAAGATTCTTACTAGTCAGATCTATTCTTGGGCGGTGAATAGGGGGTGTTGAGTCCAGTTCACTGAGCAAGGAGTAGGTCTTGTCTATTACATATTGGGTTTATGGAACGGTATCTGAGCTAATTTGAAACCCTTGTTTTAGGCATCACCCCACCTCACCTTTCCCGTTAGGCAGCCATAGTGTGTTTTCTAAATGTGTGACTCTGTTCTGTTTTGTAATTCAGTTCAAGTGTAGCGGTTTTTACATTCCCTCTATAAGTGATATCTTCTGATTAGTGTCTTTTTCTGTGTGACTTATTTCACTTAGAACCGTCGTAACTGAATCCACTCATCATGCTGCTACTAGCCTTATGACGTTGATTTCATGGCTGAGTGATATTCCATTGTACCTAAGGACCACAACTTCTTTATCCATTTTTCTCTTTCCTGGGGTATTTAAGGTGGAATGAAGTGGAGGTTCTTGTCAACAGAGCAACCCTAAACTTTGGAGTGCCTGTGCCTTGCTGATTTTTAGTTTTCCCAAATTAGACGCCCATGAGTGGAAGTGCCCTATGCTCTCTAAGCCGAGTTTTTTAGATGTTTCAGGACACACCGTACACTTCTCCAGAGTGGCTGTTGGCAATTTACATCCCGCCCATCAGCGTAGCAAGGCTCCCATTTCTCCATGGCCTCTCCTGCATTTCTGGTATTGACACTTTATTCAGCATGGCCCTTTTGACCGATGGGAAGCGAGACTTCTTTGTAGCTTTGATTTGCCTTTCCAGGTTGCTTGGTTGGCCAAAAAGGGCGTATGCGTTTTTTCCTGAATATATTCAGGAAAAAACGCATACGCCCTTTTTGGCCAAGGGCATCATTGTCGAGGTTTTGCCGCTTTTCCTGTGCTTTAAAGGCGATTCGAATCTACCTCCTGAAATCTGTTTCTTGCAATTCTGCCTTGCTTTCAAATCCTCTTCGTTGCCTTCCCTCAATATTTTTGTGGGCGAGAGTTATCATTTCTAACTCTGCAGGTTTGTGATTTGCAGGGCCCCTGAGCTCCATTTTTCAACTCGCTTTTTTGGGAGCTGGCCGCAAAAGCGTAGGATTGCTTCAGGACCTATTCTGGTTCCGGGCGGCAGGCTGAGCCTGTGGTTAATTCTTCTTCCTGATGGGAAAATAGAGTGACCTGTGCCTTTCCCAACACCTAGAGCTAGTCGCTCATTGGTTCCCCCTCTTCCCGTTCATCCTCAGGAGAAATTGCAACCTGTACGGAACAGGAGGTTAAACGTGTTGATTCTCCAAGGAGGGAGATTGCTAGTAAAGTGGATGGAATGGCGAACCCGAGCACAAGGAGATGAGAAATGAGGTGCGTTTTAGAAACCTTTCCCGATCACACGGTGTACCATCTTCTGGGGTTCTCATGCATGTTTTCGATGTAGGAAGATGCCCTTGAACCTGGAGATTTGGGACCCATCAGACGGGTACCACGCAGTATTACTTTAAAGGGTCTGCGTTTGCTCACCCAACCTCACCAAACCTCTCAGCCCCAAGAGTGTCCACCCTTATGTCTCAATCAGCTGTGGGTCTAGATATGGTCGATCCAGGTGGCATCACAGCCCCTGAACGAATTTTGTAAGAATTTCTCTCTCTTTCACTGTCTTTGTTTCACGGGTTTTTAAAAGTAATTGATTTTCCTAATGGGGTTTAGCTGCTTTTCACTGCTGTGTTTATGCCGCTTTACTCCCACTTGACTCACTTACGGAGAGATATCAATACATAGGTTTGAAGAATCTTACTAGTCAGATCTATTCTTGGGCGGTGAATAGGGGGTGTTGAGTCCAGTTCACTGAGCAAGCAGTAGGTCTTGTCTATTACATATTGGGTTTATGGAACGGTATCTGAGCTAATTTGAAACCCTTGTTTTATGCATCACCCCACCTCGCCTTTCCCGTTAGGCAGCCATAGTGTGTTTTCTAAATGTGTGACTCTGTTCTGTTTTGTAATTCAGTTCAAGTGTAGCGGTTTTTACATTCCCTCTATAAGTGATATCTTCTTATTAGTGTCTTTTTCTGTGTGACTTATTTCACTTAGAACCGTCGTACCTGAATCCACTCATCATGCTGCTACTAGCCTTATGACGTTGATTTCATGGCTGAGTGATATTCCATTGTACCTAAGGACCACAACTTCTTTATCCATTTTTCTCTTTCCTGGGATATTTAAGGTGGAATGAAGTGGAGGTTCTTGTCAACAGAGCAACCCTAAACTTTGGAGTGCCTGTGCCTTGCTGATTTTTAGTTTTCCCAAATTAGACGCCCATGAGTGGAAGTGCCCTATGCTCTCTAAGCCGAGTTTTTTAGATGTTTCAGGACACACCATACACTTCTCCAGAGTGGCTGTTGGCAATTTACATCCCACCCATCAGCGTAGCAAGGCTCCCATTTCTCCATGGCCTCTCCTGCATTTCTGGTATTGACACTTTATTCAGCATGGCCCTTTTGACCGATGGGAAGCGAGACTTCTTTGTAGCGCTGATTTGCCTTTCCAGGTTGCTTGGTTGGCCAAAAAGGGCGTATGCGTTTTTTCCTGAATATATTCAGGAAAAAACGCATACGCCCTTTTTGGCCAAGGGCATCATTGTCGAGGTTTTGCCGCTTTTCCTGTGCTTTAAAGGCGATTCGAATCTACCTCCTGAAATCTGTTTCCTGCAATTCTGCCTTGCTTTCAAATCCTCTTCGTTGCCTTCCCTCAATATTTTTGTGGGCGAGAGTTATCATTTATAACTCTGCAGGTTTGTGATTTGCAGGGCCCCTGAGCTCCATTTTTCAACTCGCTTTTTTGGGAGCTGGCCGCAAAAGCGTAGGATTGCTTCAGGACCTATTCTGGTTCCGGGCGGCAGGCTGAGCCGGTGGTTAATTCTTCTTCCTGATGGGAAAATAGAGTGACCTGTGACTGTCCCACCACCTAGAGCTAGTCGCTCATTGGTTCCCCCTCTTCCCGTTCATCCTCAGGACAAACTGAAACCTGTACGGAACAGGAGGTTAAAGTGCTGATTCTCCAAGGAGGGAGATTGCTATTAAAGTGGCTGGAATGGCGAACCCGAGCACAAGGAGATGAGAAATGAGGTGCGTTTTAGAAACATTTCCCGATCACACAGTGTACCATCTTCTGGGTTTCTCATGCATGTTTTCGATGTAGGAAGATGCCCTTGAACCTGGAGATTTGGGACCCATCAGACGGGTACCACGCAGTATTACTTTAAAGGGTCTGCGTTTGCTCACCCAACCTCACCAAACCTCTCAGCCCCAAGAGTGTCCACCCTTATGTCTCAATCAGCTGTGGGTCTAGATATGGTCAATCCAGGTGGCATCACAGCCCCTGAACGAATTTTGTAAGAATTTCTCTCTCTTTCACTGTCTTTGTTTCACGGGTTTTTAAAAGTAATTGATTTTCCTAATGGGGTTTAGCTGCTTTTCACTGCTGTCTTTATGCCGCTTTACTCCCACTTGACTCACTTACGGAGAGATATCAATACATAGGTTTGAAGATTCTTACTAGTCAGATCTATTCTTGGGCGGTGAATAGGGGGTGTTGGGTCCAGTTCACTGAGCAAGGAGTAGGTCTTGTCTATTACATATTGGGTTTATGGAACGGTATCTGAGCTAATTTGAAACCCTTGTTTTAGGCATCACCCCACCTCACCTTTCCCGTTAGGCAGCCATAGTGTGTTTTCTAAATGTGTGACTCTGTTCTGTTTTGTAATTCAGTTCAAGTGTAGCGGTTTTTACATTCCCTCTATAAGTGATATCTTCTGATTAGTGTCTTTTTCTGTGTGACTTATTTCACTTAGAACCGTCGTACCTGAATCCACTCATCATGCTGCTACTAGCCTTATGACGTTGATTTCATGGCTGAGTGATATTCCATTGTACCTAAGGACCACAACTTCTTTATCCATTTTTCTCTTTCCTGGGATATTTAAGGTGGAATGAAGTGGAGGTTCTTGTCAACAGAGCAACCCTAAACTTTGGAGTGCCTGTGCCTTGCTGATTTTTAGTTTTCCCAAATTAGACGCCCATGAGTGGAAGTGCCCTATGCTCTCTAAGCCGAGTTTTTTAGATGTTTCAGGACACACCATACACTTCTCCAGAGTGGCTGTTGGCAATTTACATCCCACCCATCAGCGTAGCAAGGCTCCCATTTCTCCATGGCCTCTCCTGCATTTCTGGTATTGACACTTTATTCAGCATGGCCCTTTTGACCGATGGGAAGCGAGACTTCTTTGTAGCGCTGATTTGCCTTTCCAGGTTGCTTGGTTGGCCAAAAAGGGCGTATGCGTTTTTTTCTGAATATATTCAGGAAAAAACGCATACGCCCTTTTTGGCCAAGGGCATCATTGTCGAGGTTTTGCCGCTTTTCCTGTGCTTTAAAGGCGATTCGAATCTACCTCCTGAAATCTGTTTCCTGCAATTCTGCCTTGCTTTCAAATCCTCTTCGTTGCCTTCCCTCAATATTTTTGTGGGCGAGAGTTATCATTTATAACTCTGCAGGTTTGTGATTTGCAGGGCCCCTGAGCTCCATTTTTCAACTCGCTTTTTTGGGAGCTGGCCGCAAAAGCGTAGGATTGCTTCAGGACCTATTCTGGTTCCGGGCGGCAGGCTGAGCCGGTGGTTAATTCTTCTTCCTGATGGGAAAATAGAGTGACCTGTGACTGTCCCACCACCTAGAGCTAGTCGCTCATTGGTTCCCCCTCTTCCCGTTCATCCTCAGGACAAACTGAAACCTGTACGGAACAGGAGGTTAAAGTGCTGATTCTCCAAGGAGGGAGATTGCTATTAAAGTGGCTGGAATGGCGAACCCGAGCACAAGGAGATGAGAAATGAGGTGCGTTTTAGAAACCTTTCCCGATCACACAGTGTACCATCTTCTGGGTTTCTCATGCATGTTTTCGATGTAGGAAGATGCCCTTGAACCTGGAGATTTGGGACCCATCAGACGGGTACCACGCAGTATTACTTTAAAGGGTCTGCGTTTGCTCACCCAACCTCACCAAAACTCTCAGCCCCAAGAGTGTCCACCCTTATGTCTCAATCAGCTGTGGGTCTAGATATGGTCAATCCAGGTGGCATCACAGCCCCTGAACGAATTTTGTAAGAATTTCTCTCTCTTTCACTGTCTTTGTTTCACGGGTTTTTAAAAGTAATTGATTTTCCTAATGGGGTTTAGCTGCTTTTCACTGCTGTGTTTATGCCGCTTTACTCCCACTTGACTCACTTACGGAGAGATATCAATACATAGGTTTGAAGATTCTTACTAGTCAGATCTATTCTTGGGCGGTGAATAGGGGGTGTTGAGTCCAGTTCACTGAGCAAGGAGTAGGTCTTGTCTATTACATATTGGGTTTATGGAACGGTATCTGAGCTAATTTGAAACCCTTGTTTTAGGCATCACCCCACCTCACCTTTCCCGTTAGGCAGCCATAGTGTGTTTTCTAAATGTGTGACTCTGTTCTGTTTTGTAATTCAGTTCAAGTGTAGCGGTTTTTACATTCCCTCTATAAGTGATATCTTCTGATTAGTGTCTTTTTCTGTGTGACTTATTTCACTTAGAACCGTCGTAACTGAATCCACTCATCATGCTGCTACTAGCCTTATGACGTTGATTTCATGGCTGAGTGATATTCCATTGTACCTAAGGACCACAACTTCTTTATCCATTTTTCTCTTTCCTGGGGTATTTAAGGTGGAATGAAGTGGAGGTTCTTGTCAACAGAGCAACCCTAAACTTTGGAGTGCCTGTGCCTTGCTGATTTTTAGTTTTCCCAAATTAGACGCCCATGAGTGGAAGTGCCCTATGCTCTCTAAGCCGAGTTTTTTAGATGTTTCAGGACACACCGTACACTTCTCCAGAGTGGCTGTTGGCAATTTACATCCCGCCCATCAGCGTAGCAAGGCTCCCATTTCTCCATGGCCTCTCCTGCATTTCTGGTATTGACACTTTATTCAGCATGGCCCTTTTGACCGATGGGAAGCGAGACTTCTTTGTAGCTTTGATTTGCCTTTCCAGGTTGCTTGGTTGGCCAAAAAGGGCGTATGCGTTTTTTCCTGAATATATTCAGGAAAAAACGCATACGCCCTTTTTGGCCAAGGGCATCATTGTCGAGGTTTTGCCGCTTTTCCTGTGCTTTAAAGGCGATTCGAATCTACCTCCTGAAATCTGTTTCTTGCAATTCTGCCTTGCTTTCAAATCCTCTTCGTTGCCTTCCCTCAATATTTTTGTGGGCGAGAGTTATCATTTCTAACTCTGCAGGTTTGTGATTTGCAGGGCCCCTGAGCTCCATTTTTCAACTCGCTTTTTTGGGAGCTGGCCGCAAAAGCGTAGGATTGCTTCAGGACCTATTCTGGTTCCGGGCGGCAGGCTGAGCCGGTGGTTAATTCTTCTTCCTGATGGGAAAATAGAGTGACCTGTGACTGTCCCACCACCTAGAGCTAGTCGCTCATTGGTTCCCCCTCTTCCCGTTCATCCTCAGGAGAAATTGCAACCTGTACGGAACAGGAGGTTAAACGTGTTGATTCTCCAAGGAGGGAGATTGCTAGTAAAGTGGATGGAATGGCGAACCCGAGCACAAGGAGATGAGAAATGAGGTGCGTTTTAGAAACCTTTCCCGATCACACGGTGTACCATCTTCTGGGGTTCTCATGCATGTTTTCGATGTAGGAAGATGCCCTTGAACCTGGAGATTTGGGACCCATCAGACGGGTACCACGCAGTATTACTTTAAAGGGTCTGCGTTTGCTCACCCAACCTCACCAAACCTCTCAGCCCCAAGAGTGTCCACCCTTATGTCTCAATCAGCTGTGGGTCTAGATATGGTCGATCCAGGTGGCATCACAGCCCCTGAACGAATTTTGTAAGAATTTCTCTCTCTTTCACTGTCTTTGTTTCACGGGTTTTTAAAAGTAATTGATTTTCCTAATGGGGTTTAGCTGCTTTTCACTGCTGTGTTTATGCCGCTTTACTCCCACTTGACTCACTTACGGAGAGATATCAATACATAGGTTTGAAGAATCTTACTAGTCAGATCTATTCTTGGGCGGTGAATAGGGGGTGTTGAGTCCAGTTCACTGAGCAAGCAGTAGGTCTTGTCTATTACATATTGGGTTTATGGAACGGTATCTGAGCTAATTTGAAACCCTTGTTTTATGCATCACCCCACCTCGCCTTTCCCGTTAGGCAGCCATAGTGTGTTTTCTAAATGTGGGACTCTGTTCTGTTTTGTAATTCAGTTCAAGTGTAGCGGTTTTTACATTCCCTCTATAAGTGATATCTTATGATTAGTGTCTTTTTCTGTGTGACTAATTTCACTTAGAACCGTCCTACCTGAATCCACTCATCATGCTGCTACTAGCCTTATGACGTTGATTTCATGGCTGAGTGATATTCCATTGTACCTAAGGACCACAACTTCTTTATCCATTTTTCTCTTTCCTGGGATATTTAAGGTGGAATGAAGTGGAGGTTCTTGTCAACAGAGCAACCCTAAACTTTGGAGTGCCTGTGCCTTGCTGATTTTTAGTTTTCCCAAATTAGACGCCCATGAGTGGAAGTGCCCTATGCTCTCTAAGCCGAGTTTTTTAGATATTTCAGGACACACCGTACACTTCTCCAGAGTGGCTGTTGGCAATTTACATCCCGCCCATCAGCGTAGCAAGGCTCCCATTTCTCCATGGCCTCTCTTGCATTTCTGGTATTGACACTTTATTCAGCATGGCCCTTTTGACCGATGGGAAGCGAGACTTCTTTGTAGCGCTGATTTGCCTTTCCAGGTTGCTTGGTTGGCCAAAAAGGGCGTATGCGTTTTTTTCTGAATATATTCAGGAAAAAACGCATACGCCCTTTTTGGCCAAGGGCATCATTGTCGAGGTTTTGCCGCTTTTCCTGTGCTTTAAAGGCGATTCGAATCTACCTCCTGAAATCTGTTTCCTGCAATTCTGCCTTTCTTTCAAATCCTCTTCGTTGCCTTCCCTCAATATTTTTGTGGGCGAGAGTTATCATTTATAACTCTGCAGGTTTGTGATTTGCAGTGCCCCTGAGCTCCATTTTTCAACTCGCTTTTTTGGGAGCTGGCCGCAAAAGCGTAGGATTGCTTCAGGACCTATTCTGGTTCCGGGCGGCAGGCTGAGCCGGTGGTTAATTCTTCTTCCTGATGGGAAAATAGAGTGACCTGTGCCTGTCCCACCACCTAGAGCTAGTCGCTCATTGGTTCCCCCTCTTCCCGTTCATCCTCAGGACAAATTGAAACCTGTACGGAAAAGGAGGTTAAAGTGCTGATTCTCCAAGGAGGGAGATTGCTATTAAAGTGGCTGGAATGGCGAACCCGAGCACAAGGAGATGAGAAATGAGGTGCGTTTTAGAAACCTTTCCCGATCACACGGTGTACCATCTTCTGGGTTTCTCATGCATGTTTTCGATGTAGGAAGATGCCCTTGAACCTGGAGATTTGGGACCCATGGGATGGGTACCACACAGTATTACTTTAAAGGGTCTGCGTTTGCTCACCCAACCTCACCAAACCTCTCAGCCCCAAGAGTGTCCACCCTTATGTCTCAATCAGCTGTGGGTCTAGATATGGTCAATCCAGGTGGCATCACAGCCCCTGAACGAATTTTGTAAGAATTTCTCTCTCTTTCACTGTCTTTGTTTCACGGGTTTTTAAAAGTAATTGATTTTCCTAATGGGGTTTAGCTGCTTTTCACTGCTGTGTTTATGCCGCTTTACTCCCACTTGACTCACTTATGGAGAGATATCAATACATAGGTTTGAAGATTCTTACTAGTCAGATCTATTCTTGGGCGGTGAATAGGGGGTGTTGAGTCCAGTTCACTGAGCAAGGAGTAGGTCTTGTCTATTACATATTGGGTTTATGGAACGGTATCTGAGCTAATTTGAAACCCTTGTTTTAGGCATCACCCCACCTCACCTTTCCCGTTAGGCAGCCATAGTGTGTTTTCTAAATGTGTGACTCTGTTCTGTTTTGTAATTCAGTTCAAGTGTAGCGGTTTTTACATTCCCTCTATAAGTGATATCTTCTGATTAGTGTCTTTTTCTGTGTGACTTATTTCACTTAGAACCGTCGTACCTGAATCCACTCATCATGCTGCTACTAGCCTTATGACGTTGATTTCATGGCTGAGTGATATTCCATTGTACCTAAGGACCACAACTTCTTTATCCATTTTTCTCTTTCCTGGGATATTTAAGGTGGAATGAAGTGGAGGTTCTTGTCAACAGAGCAACCCTAAACTTTGGAGTGCCTGTGCCTTGCTGATTTTTAGTTTTCCCAAATTAGACGCCCATGAGTGGAAGTGCCCTATGCTCTCTAAGCCGAGTTTTTTAGATGTTTCAGGACACACCGTACACTTCTCCAGAGTGGCTGTTGGCAATTTACATCCCGCCCATCAGCGTAGCAAGGCTCCCATTTCTCCATGGCCTCTCCTGCATTTCTGGTATTGACACTTTATTCAGCATGGCCCTTTTGACCGATGGGAAGCGAGACTTCTTTGTAGCGCTGATTTGCCTTTCCAGGTTGCTTGGTTGGCCAAAAAGGGCGTATGCGTTTTTTCCTGAATATATTCAGGAAAAAACGCATACGCCCTTTTTGGCCAAGGGCATCATTGTCGAGGTTTTGCCGCTTTTCCTGTGCTTTAAAGGCGATTCGAATCTACCTCCTGAAATCTGTTTCCTGCAATTCTGCCTTGCTTTCAAATCCTCTTCGTTGCCTTCCCTCAATATTTTTGTGGGCGAGAGTTATCATTTATAACTCTGCAGGTTTGTGATTTGCAGTGCCCCTGAGCTCCATTTTTCAACTCGCTTTTTTGGGAGCTGGCCGCAAAAGCGTAGGATTGCTTCAGGACCTATTCTGGTTCCGGGCGGCAGGCTGAGCCTGTGGTTAATTCTTCTTCCTGATGGGAAAATAGAGTGACCTGTGCCTTTCCCAACACCTAGAGCTAGTCGCTCATTGGTTCCCCCTCTTCCCGTTCATCCTCAGGACAAATTGCAACCTGTACGGAACAGGAGGTTAAACGTGTTGATTCTCCAAGGAGGGAGATTGCTAGTAAAGCGGATGGAATGGCGAACCCGAGCACAAGGAGATGAGAAATGAGGTGCGTTTTAGAAACCTTTCCCGATCACACGGGTGTACCATCTTCTGGGGTTCTCATGCATGTTTTCGATGTAGGAAGATGCCCTTGAACCTGGAGATTTGGGACCCATCAGACGGGTACCACGCAGTATTACTTTAAAGGGTCTGCGTTTGCTCACCCAACCTCACCAAACCTCTCAGCCCCAAGAGTGTCCACCCTTATGTCTCAATCAGCTGTGGGTCTAGATATGGTCGATCCAGGTGGCATCACAGCCCCTGAACGAATTTTGTAAGAATTTCTCTCTCTTTCACTGTCTTTGTTTCACGGGTTTTTAAAAGTAATTGATTTTCCTAATGGGGTTTAGCTGCTTTTCACTGCTGTGTTTATGCCGCTTTACTCCCACTTGACTCACTTACGGAGAGATATCAATACATAGGTTTGAAGAATCTTACTAGTCAGATCTATTCTTGGGCGGTGAATAGGGGGTGTTGAGTCCAGTTCACTGAGCAAGCAGTAGGTCTTGTCTATTACATATTGGGTTTATGGAACGGTATCTGAGCTAATTTGAAACCCTTGTTTTATGCATCACCCCACCTCGCCTTTCCCGTTAGGCAGCCATAGTGTGTTTTCTAAATGTGGGACTCTGTTCTGTTTTGTAATTCAGTTCAAGTGTAGCGGTTTTTACTTTCCTTCTATAAGTGATATCTTATGATTAGTGTCTTTTTCTGTGTGACTAATTTCACTTAGAACCGTCCTACCTGAATCCACTCATCATGCTGCTACTAGCCTTATGACGTTGATTTCATGGCTGAGTGATATTCCATTGTACCTAAGGACCACAACTTCTTTATCCATTTTTCTCTTTCCTGGGATATTTAAGGTGGAATGAAGTGGAGGTTCTTGTCAACAGAGCAACCCTAAACTTTGGAGTGCCTGTGCCTTGCTGATTTTTAGTTTTCCCAAATTAGACGCCCATGAGTGGAAGTGCCCTATGCTCTCTAAGCCGAGTTTTTTAGATATTTCAGGACACACCGTACACTTCTCCAGAGTGGCTGTTGGCAATTTACATCCCGCCCATCAGCGTAGCAAGGCTCCCATTTCTCCATGGCCTCTCTTGCATTTCTGGTATTGACACTTTATTCAGCATGGCCCTTTTGACCGATGGGAAGCGAGACTTCTTTGTAGCGCTGATTTGCCTTTCCAGGTTGCTTGGTTGGCCAAAAAGGGCGTATGCGTTTTTTTCTGAATATATTCAGGAAAAAACGCATACGCCCTTTTTGGCCAAGGGCATCATTGTCGAGGTTTTGCCGCTTTTCCTGTGCTTTAAAGGCGATTCGAATCTACCTCCTGAAATCTGTTTCCTGCAATTCTGCCTTGCTTTCAAATCCTCTTCGTTGCCTTCCCTCAATATTTTTGTGGGCGAGAGTTATCATTTATAACTCTGCAGGTTTGTGATTTGCAGGGCCCCTGAGCTCCATTTTTCAACTCGCTTTTTTGGGAGCTGGCCGCAAAAGCGTAGGATTGCTTCAGGACCTATTCTGGTTCCGGGCGGCAGGCTGAGCCGGTGGTTAATTCTTCTTCCTGATGGGAAAATAGAGTGACCTGTGCCTGTCCCACCACCTAGAGCTAGTCGCTCATTGGTTCCCCCTCTTCCCGTTCATCCTCAGGACAAATTGAAACCTGTACGGAAAAGGAGGTTAAAGTGCTAATTCTCCAAGGAGGGAGATTGCTATTAAAGTGGCTGGAATGGCGAACCCGAGCACAAGGAGATGAGAAATGAGGTGCGTTTTAGAAACCTTTCCCGATCACACGGTGTACCATCTTCTGGGTTTCTCATGCATGTTTTCGATGTAGGAAGATGCCCTTGAACCTGGAGATTTGGGACCCATGGGATGGGTACCACACAGTATTACTTTAAAGGGTCTGCGTTTGCTCACCCAACCTCACCAAACCTCTCAGCCCCAAGAGTGTCCACCCTTATGTCTCAATCAGCTGTGGGTCTAGATATGGTCAATCCAGGTGGCATCACAGCCCCTGAACGAATTTTGTAAGAATTTCTCTCTCTTTCACTGTCTTTGTTTCACGGGTTTTTAAAAGTAATTGATTTTCCTAATGGGGTTTAGCTGCTTTTCACTGCTGTGTTTATGCCGCTTTACTCCCACTTGACTCACTTACGGAGAGATATCAATACATAGGTTTGAAGATTCTTACTAGTCAGATCTATTCTTGGGCGGTGAATAGGGGGTGTTGAGTCCAGTTCACTGAGCAAGGAGTAGGTCTTGTCTATTACATATTGGGTTTATGGAACGGTATCTGAGCTAATTTGAAACCCTTGTTTTAGGCATCACCCCACCTCACCTTTCCCGTTAGGCAGCCATAGTGTGTTTTCTAAATGTGTGACTCTGTTCTGTTTTGTAATTCAGTTCAAGTGTAGCGGTTTTTACATTCCCTCTATAAGTGATATCTTCTGATTAGTGTCTTTTTCTGTGTGACTTATTTCACTTAGAACCGTCGTACCTGAATCCACTCATCATGCTGCTACTAGCCTTATGACGTTGATTTCATGGCTGAGTGATATTCCATTGTACCTAAGGACCACAACTTCTTTATCCATTTTTCTCTTTCCTGGGATATTTAAGGTGGAATGAAGTGGAGGTTCTTGTCAACAGAGCAACCCTAAACTTTGGAGTGCCTGTGCCTTGCTGATTTTTAGTTTTCCCAAATTAGACGCCCATGAGTGGAAGTGCCCTATGCTCTCTAAGCCGAGTTTTTTAGATGTTTCAGGACACACCGTACACTTCTCCAGAGTGGCTGTTGGCAATTTACATCCCGCCCATCAGCGTAGCAAGGCTCCCATTTCTCCATGGCCTCTCCTGCATTTCTGGTATTGACACTTTATTCAGCATGGCCCTTTTGACCGATGGGAAGCGAGACTTCTTTGTAGCGCTGATTTGCCTTTCCAGGTTGCTTGGTTGGCCAAAAAGGGCGTATGCGTTTTTTCCTGAATATATTCAGGAAAAAACGCATACGCCCTTTTTGGCCAAGGGCATCATTGTCGAGGTTTTGCCGCTTTTCCTGTGCTTTAAAGGCGATTCGAATCTACCTCCTGAAATCTGTTTCCTGCAATTCTGCCTTGCTTTCAAATCCTCTTCGTTGCCTTCCCTCAATATTTTTGTGGGCGAGAGTTATCATTTATAACTCTGCAGGTTTGTGATTTGCAGTGCCCCTGAGCTCCATTTTTCAACTCGCTTTTTTGGGAGCTGGCCGCAAAAGCGTAGGATTGCTTCAGGACCTATTCTGGTTCCGGGCGGCAGGCTGAGCCTGTGGTTAATTCTTCTTCCTGATGGGAAAATAGAGTGACCTGTGCCTTTCCCAACACCTAGAGCTAGTCGCTCATTGGTTCCCCCTCTTCCCGTTCATCCTCAGGACAAATTGCAACCTGTACGGAACAGGAGGTTAAACGTGTTGATTCTCCAAGGAGGGAGATTGCTAGTAAAGCGGATGGAATGGCGAACCCGAGCACAAGGAGATGAGAAATGAGGTGCGTTTTAGAAACCTTTCCCGATCACACGGTGTACCATCTTCTGGGGTTCTCATGCATGTTTTCGATGTAGGAAGATGCCCTTGAACCTGGAGATTTGGGACCCATCAGACGGGTACCACGCAGTATTACTTTAAAGGGTCTGCGTTTGCTCACCCAACCTCACCAAACCTCTCAGCCCCAAGAGTGTCCACCCTTATGTCTCAATCAGCTGTGGGTCTAGATATGGTCAATCCAGGTGGCATCACAGCCCCTGAACGAATTTTGTAAGAATTTCTCTCTCTTTCACTGTCTTTGTTTCACGGGTTTTTAAAAGTAATTGATTTTCCTAATGGGGTTTAGCTGCTTTTCACTGCTGTGTTTATGCCGCTTTACTCCCACTTGACTCACTTACGGAGAGATATCAATACATAGGTTTGAAGATTCTTACTAGTCAGATCTATTCTTGGGCGGTGAATAGGGGGTGTTGAGTCCAGTTCACTGAGCAAGCAGTAGGTCTTGTCTATTACATATTGGGTTTATGGAACGGTATCTGAGCTAATTTGAAACCCTTGTTTTATGCATCACCCCACCTCGCCTTTCCCGTTAGGCAGCCATAGTGTGTTTTCTAAATGTGGGACTCTGTTCTGTTTTGTAATTCAGTTCAAGTGTAGCGGTTTTTACTTTCCCTCTATAAGTGATATCTTATGATTAGTGTCTTTTTCTGTGTGACTAATTTCACTTAGAACCGTCCTACCTGAATCCACTCATCATGCTGCTACTAGCCTTATGACGTTGATTTCATGGCTGAGTGATATTCCATTGTACCTAAGGACCACAACTTCTTTATCCATTTTTCTCTTTCCTGGGATATTTAAGGTGGAATGAAGTGGAGGTTCTTGTCAACAGAGCAACCCTAAACTTTGGAGTGCCTGTGCCTTGCTGATTTTTAGTTTTCCCAAATTAGACGCCCATGAGTGGAAGTGCCCTATGCTCTCTAAGCCGAGTTTTTTAGATATTTCAGGACACACCGTACACTTCTCCAGAGTGGCTGTTGGCAATTTACATCCCGCCCATCAGCGTAGCAAGGCTCCCATTTCTCCATGGCCTCTCTTGCATTTCTGGTATTGACACTTTATTCAGCATGGCCCTTTTGACCGATGGGAAGCGAGACTTCTTTGTAGCGCTGATTTGCCTTTCCAGGTTGCTTGGTTGGCCAAAAAGGGCGTATGCGTTTTTTCCTGAATATATTCAGGAAAAAACGCATACGCCCTTTTTGGCCAAGGGCATCATTGTTGAGGTTTTGCCGCTTTTCCTGTGCTTTAAAGGCGATTCGAATCTACCTCCTGAAATCTGTTTCCTGCAATTCTGCCTTGCTTTCAAATCCTCTTCGTTGCCTTCCCTCAATATTTTTGTGGGTGAGAGTTATCATTTATAACTCTGCAGTTTTGTGATTTGCAGGGCCCCTGAGCTCCATTTTTCAACTCGCTTTTTTGGGAGCTGGCCGCAAAAGCGTAGGATTGCTTCAGGACCTATTCTGGTTCCGGGCGGCAGGCTGAGCCGGTGGTTAATTCTTCTTCCTGATGGGAAAATAGAGTGACCTGTGCCTGTCCCACCACCTAGAGCTAGTCGCTCATTGGTTCCCCCTCTTCCCGTTCATCCTCAGGACAAATTGAAACCTGTACGGAAAAGGAGGTTAAAGTGCTGATTCTCCAAGGAGGGAGATTGCTATTAAAGTGGCTGGAATGGCGAACCCGAGCACAAGGAGATGAGAAATGAGGTGCGTTTTAGAAACCTTTCCCGATCACACGGTGTACCATCTTCTGGGTTTCTCATGCATGTTTTCGATGTAGGAAGATGCCCTTGAACCTGGAGATTTGGGACCCATGGGATGGGTACCACACAGTATTACTTTAAAGGGTCTGCGTTTGCTCACCCAACCTCACCAAACCTCTCAGCCCCAAGAGTGTCCACCATTATGTCTCAATCAGCTGTGGGTCTAGATATGGTCAATCCAGGTGGCATCACAGCCCCTGAACGAATTTTGTAAGAATGTCTCTCTCTTTCACTGTCTTTGTTTCACGGGTTTTTAAAAGTAATTGATTTTCCTAATGGGGTTTAGCTGCTTTTCACTGCTGTGTTTATGCCGCTTTACTCCCACTTGACTCACTTACGGAGAGATATCAATACATAGGTTTGAAGATTCTTACTAGTCAGATCTATTCTTGGGCGGTGAATAGGGGGTGTTGAGTCCAGTTCACTGAGCAAGGAGTAGGTCTTGTCTATTACATATTGGGTTTATGGAACGGTATCTGAGCTAATTTGAAACCCTTGTTTTAGGCATCACCCCACCTCACCTTTCCCGTTAGGCAGCCATAGTGTGTTTTCTAAATGTGTGACTCTGTTCTGTTTTGTAATTCAGTTCAAGGGTAGCGGTTTTCACATTCACTCTATAAGTGATATCTTCTGATTAGTGTCTTTTTCTGTGTGACTTATTTCACTTAGAACCGTCGTACCTGAATCCACTCATCATGCTGCTACTAGCCTTATGACGTTGATTTCATGGCTGAGTGATATTCCATTGTACCTAAGGACCACAACTTCTTTATCCATTTTTCTCTTTCCTGGGATATTTAAGGTGGAATGAAGTGGAGGTTCTTGTCAACAGAGCAACCCTAAACTTTGGAGTGCCTGTGCCTTGCTGATTTTTAGTTTTCCCAAATTAGACGCCCATGAGTGGAAGTGCCCTATGCTCTCTAAGCCGAGTTTTTTAGATGTTTCAGGACACACCGTACACTTCTCCAGAGTGGCTGTTGGCAATTTACATCCCGCCCATCAGCGTAGCAAGGCTCCCATTTCTCCATGGCCTCTCCTGCATTTCTGGTATTGACACTTTATTCAGCATGGCCCTTTTGACCGATGGGAAGCAAGACTTCTTTGTAGCGCTGATTTGCCTTTCCAGGTTGCTTGGTTGGCCAAAAAGGGCGTATGCGTTTTTTCCTGAATATATTCAGGAAAAAACGCATACGCCCTTTTTGGCCAAGGGCATCATTGTCGAGGTTTTGCCGCTTTTCCTGTGCTTTAAAGGCGATTCGAATCTACCTCCTGAAATCTGTTTCCTGCAATTCTGCCTTGCTTTCAAATCCTCTTCGTTGCCTTCCCTCAATATTTTTGTGGGCGAGAGTTATCATTTATAACTCTGCAGGTTTGTGATTTGCAGTGCCCCTGAGCTCCATTTTTCAACTCGCTTTTTTGGGAGCTGGCCGCAAAAGCGTAGGATTGCTTCAGGACCTATTCTGGTTCCGGGCGGCAGGCTGAGCCTGTGGTTAATTCTTCTTCCTGATGGGAAAATAGAGTGACCTGTGCCTTTCCCAACACCTAGAGCTAGTCGCTCATTGGTTCCCCCTCTTCCCGTTCATCCTCAGGACAAATTGCAACCTGTACGGAACAGGAGGTTAAACGTGTTGATTCTCCAAGGAGGGAGATTGCTAGTAAAGCGGATGGAATGGCGAACCCGAGCACAAGGAGATGAGAAATGAGGTGCGTTTTAGAAACCTTTCCCGATCACACGGTGTACCATCTTCTGGGGTTCTCATGCATGTTTTCGATGTAGGAAGATGCCCTTGAACCTGGAGATTTGGGACCCATCAGATGGGTACCACGCAGTATTACTTTAAAGGGTCTGCGTTTGCTCACCCAACCTCACCAAACCTCTCAGCCCCAAGAGTGTCCACCCTTATGTCTCAATCAGCTGTGGGTCTAGATATGGTCAATCCAGGTGGCATCACAGCCCCTGAACGAATTTTGTAAGAATTTCTCTCTCTTTCACTGTCTTTGTTTCACGGGTTTTTAAAAGTAATTGATTTTCCTAATGGGGTTTAGCTGCTTTTCACTGCTGTGTTTATGCCGCTTTACTCCCACTTGACTCACTTACGGAGAGATATCAATACATAGGTTTGAAGATTCTTACTAGTCAGATCTATTCTTGGGCGGTGAATAGGGGGTGTTGAGTCCAGTTCACTGAGCAAGCAGTAGGTCTTGTCTATTACATATTGGGTTTATGGAACGGTATCTGAGCTAATTTGAAACCCTTGTTTTATGCATCACCCCACCTCGCCTTTCCCGTTAGGCAGCCATAGTGTGTTTTCTAAATGTGGGACTCTGTTCTGTTTTGTTATTCAGTTCAAGTGTAGGGGTTTTTACTTTCCCTCTATAAGTGATATCTTATGATTAGTGTCTTTTTCTGTGTGACTTATTTCACTTAGAACCGTCCTACCTGAATCCACTCATCATGCTGCTACTAGCCTTATGACGTTGATTTCATGGCTGAGTGATATTCCATTGTACCTAAGGACCACAACTTCTTTATCCATTTTTCTCTTTCCTGGGATATTTAAGGTGGAATGAAGTGGAGGTTCTTGTCAACAGAGCAACCCTAAACTTTGGAGTGCCTGTGCCTTGCTGATTTTTAGTTTTCCCAAATTAGACGCCCATGAGTGGAAGTGCCCTATGCTCTCTAAGCCGAGTTTTTTAGATATTTCAGGACACACCGTACACTTCTCCAGAGTGGCTGTTGGCAATTTACATCCCGCCCATCAGCGTAGCAAGGCTCCCATTTCTCCATGGCCTCTCTTGCATTTCTGGTATTGACACTTTATTCAGCATGGCCCTTTTGACCGATGGGAAGCGAGACTTCTTTGTAGCGCTGATTTGCCTTTCCAGGTTGCTTGGTTGGCCAAAAAGGGCGTATGCGTTTTTTTCTGAATATATTCAGGAAAAAACGCATACGCCCTTTTTGGCCAAGGGCATCATTGTCGAGGTTTTGCCGCTTTTCCTGTGCTTTAAAGGCGATTCGAATCTACCTCCTGAAATCTGTTTCCTGCAATTCTGCCTTGCTTTCAAATCCTCTTCGTTGCCTTCCCTCAATATTTTTGTGGGCGAGAGTTATCATTTATAACTCTGCAGGTTTGTGATTTGCAGGGCCCCTGAGCTCCATTTTTCAACTCGCTTTTTTGGGAGCTGGCCGCAAAAGCGTAGGATTGCTTCAGGACCTATTCTGGTTCCGGGCGGCAGGCTGAGCCGGTGGTTAATTCTTCTTCCTGATGGGAAAATAGAGTGACCTGTGCCTGTCCCACCACCTAGAGCTAGTCGCTCATTGGTTCCCCCTCTTCCCGTTCATCCTCAGGACAAATTGAAACCTGTACGGAAAAGGAGGTTAAAGTGCTAATTCTCCAAGGAGGGAGATTGCTATTAAAGTGGCTGGAATGGCGAACCCGAGCACAAGGAGATGAGAAATGAGGTGCGTTTTAGAAACCTTTCCCGATCACACGGTGTACCATCTTCTGGGTTTCTCATGCATGTTTTCGATGTAGGAAGATGCCCTTGAACCTGGAGATTTGGGACCCATGGGATGGGTACCACACAGTATTACTTTAAAGGGTCTGCGTTTGCTCACCCAACCTCACCAAACCTCTCAGCCCCAAGAGTGTCCACCCTTATGTCTCAATCAGCTGTGGGTCTAGATATGGTCAATCCAGGTGGCATCACAGCCCCTGAACGAATTTTGTAAGAATTTCTCTCTCTTTCACTGTCTTTGTTTCACGGGTTTTTAAAAGTAATTGATTTTCCTAATGGGGTTTAGCTGCTTTTCACTGCTGTGTTTATGCCGCTTTACTCCCACTTGACTCACTTACGGAGAGATATCAATACATAGGTTTGAAGATTCTTACTAGTCAGATCTATTCTTGGGCGGTGAATAGGGGGTGTTGAGTCCAGTTCACTGAGCAAGGAGTAGGTCTTGTCTATTACATATTGGGTTTATGGAACGGTATCTGAGCTAATTTGAAACCCTTGTTTTAGGCATCACCCCACCTCACCTTTCCCGTTAGGCAGCCATAGTGTGTTTTCTAAATGTGTGACTCTGTTCTGTTTTGTAATTCAGTTCAAGTGTAGCGGTTTTTACATTCCCTCTATAAGTGATATCTTCTGATTAGTGTCTTTTTCTGTGTGACTTATTTCACTTAGAACCGTCGTACCTGAATCCACTCATCATGCTGCTACTAGCCTTATGACGTTGATTTCATGGCTGAGTGATATTCCATTGTACCTAAGGACCACAACTTCTTTATCCATTTTTCTCTTTCCTGGGATATTTAAGGTGGAATGAAGTGGAGGTTCTTGTCAACAGAGCAACCCTAAACTTTGGAGTGCCTGTGCCTTGCTGATTTTTAGTTTTCCCAAATTAGACGCCCATGAGTGGAAGTGCCCTATGCTCTCTAAGCCGAGTTTTTTAGATGTTTCAGGACACACCGTACACTTCTCCAGAGTGGCTGTTGGCAATTTACATCCCGCCCATCAGCGTAGCAAGGCTCCCATTTCTCCATGGCCTCTCCTGCATTTCTGGTATTGACACTTTATTCAGCATGGCCCTTTTGACCGATGGGAAGCGAGACTTCTTTGTAGCGCTGATTTGCCTTTCCAGGTTGCTTGGTTGGCCAAAAAGGGCGTATGCGTTTTTTCCTGAATATATTCAGGAAAAAACGCATACGCCCTTTTTGGCCAAGGGCATCATTGTCGAGGTTTTGCCGCTTTTCCTGTGCTTTAAAGGCGATTCGAATCTACCTCCTGAAATCTGTCTCCTGCAATTCTGCCTTGCTTTCAAATCCTCTTCGTTGCCTTCCCTCAATATTTTTGTGGGCGAGAGTTATCATTTATAACTCTGCAGGTTTGTGATTTGCAGTGCCCCTGAGCTCCATTTTTCAACTCGCTTTTTTGGGAGCTGGCCGCAAAAGCGTAGGATTGCTTCAGGACCTATTCTGGTTCCGGGCGGCAGGCTGAGCCTGTGGTTAATTCTTCTTCCTGATGGGAAAATAGAGTGACCTGTGCCTTTCCCAACACCTAGAGCTAGTCGCTCATTGGTTCCCCCTCTTCCCGTTCATCCTCAGGACAAATTGCAACCTGTACGGAACAGGAGGTTAAACGTGTTGATTCTCCAAGGAGGGAGATTGCTAGTAAAGCGGATGGAATGGCGAACCCGAGCACAAGGAGATGAGAAATGAGGTGCGTTTTAGAAACCTTTCCCGATCACACGGTGTACCATCTTCTGGGGTTCTCATGCATGTTTTCGATGTAGGAAGATGCCCTTGAACCTGGAGATTTGGGACCCATCAGACGGGTACCACGCAGTATTACTTTAAAGGGTCTGCGTTTGCTCACCCAACCTCACCAAACCTCTCAGCCCCAAGAGTGTCCACCCTTATGTCTCAATCAGCTGTGGGTCTAGATATGGTCAATCCAGGTGGCATCACAGCCCCTGAACGAATTTTGTAAGAATTTCTCTCTCTTTCACTGTCTTTGTTTCACGGGTTTTTAAAAGTAATTGATTTTCCTAATGGGGTTTAGCTGCTTTTCACTGCTGTGTTTATGCCGCTTTACTCCCACTTGACTCACTTACGGAGAGATATCAATACATAGGTTTGAAGATTCTTACTAGTCAGATCTATTCTTGGGCGGTGAATAGGGGGTGTTGAGTCCAGTTCACTGAGCAAGCAGTAGGTCTTCTCTATTACATATTGGGTTTATGGAACGGTATCTGAGCTAATTTGAAACCCTTGTTTTATGCATCACCCCACCTCGCCTTTCCCGTTAGGCAGCCATAGTGTGTTTTCTAAATGTGGGACTCTGTTCTGTTTTGTAATTCAGTTCAAGTGTAGCGGTTTTTACATTCCCTCTATAAGTGATATCTTCTGATTAGTGTCTTTTTCTGTGTGACTTATTTCACTTAGAACCGTCGTACCTGAATCCACTCATCATGCTGCTACTAGCCTTATGACGTTGATTTCATGGCTGAGTGATATTCCATTGTACCTAAGGACCACAACTTCTTTATCCATTTTTCTCTTTCCTGGGGTATTTAAGGTGGAATGAAGTGGAGGTTCTTGTCAACAGAGCAACCCTAAACTTTGGAGTGCCTGTGCCTTGCTGATTTTTAGTTTTCCCAAATTAGACGCCCATGAGTGGAAGTGCCCTATGCTCTCTAAGCCGAGTTTTTTAGATGTTTCAGGACACACCGTACACTTCTCCAGAGTGGCTGTTGGCAATTTACATCCCGCCCATCAGCGTAGCAAGGCTCCCATTTCTCCATGGCCTCTCCTGCATTTCTGGTATTGACACTTTATTCAGCATGGCCCTTTTGACCGATGGGAAGCGAGACTTCTTTGTAGCGCTGATTTGCCTTTCCAGGTTGCTTGGTTGGCCAAAAAGGGCGTATGCGTTTTTTCCTGAATATATTCAGGAAAAAACGCATACGCCCTTTTTGGCCAAGGGCATCATTGTCGAGGTTTTGCCGCTTTTCCTGTGCTTTAAAGGCGATTCGAATCTACCTCCTGAAATCTGTTTCCTGCAATTCTGCCTTGCTTTCAAATCCTCTTCGTTGCCTTCCCTCAATATTTTTGTGGGCGAGAGTTATCATTTATAACTCTGCAGGTTTGTGATTTGCAGTGCCCCTGAGCTCCATTTTTCAACTCGCTTTTTTGGGAGCTGGCCGCAAAAGCGTAGGATTGCTTCAGGACCTATTCTGGTCCCGGGCGGCAGGCTGAGCCTGTGGTTAATTCTTCTTCCTGATGGGAAAATAGAGTGACCTGTGCCTTTCCCAACACCTAGAGCTAGTCGCTCATTGGTTCCCCCTCTTCCCGTTCATCCTCAGGACAAATTGCAACCTGTTCGGAACAGGAGGTTAAACGTGTTGATTCTCCAAGGAGGGAGATTGCTAGTAAAGCGGCTGGAATGGCGAACCCGAGCACAAGGAGATGAGAAATGAGGTGCGTTTTAGAAACCTTTCCCGATCACACGGTGTACCATCTTCTGGGTTTCTCATGCATGTTTTCGATGTAGGAAGATGCCCTTGAACCTGGAGATTTGGGACCCATGGGATGGGTACCACACAGTATTACTTTAAAGGGTCTGCGTTTGCTCACCCAACCTCACCAAACCTCTCAGCCCCAAGAGTGTCCACCCTTATGTCTCAATCAGCTGTGGGTCTAGATATGGTCAATCCAGGTGGCATCACAGCCCCTGAACGAATTTTGTAAGAATTTCTCTCTCTTTCACTGTCTTTGTTTCACGGGTTTTTAAAAGTAATTGATTTTCCTAATGGGGTTTAGCTGCTTTTCACTGCTGTGTTTATGCCGCTTTACTCCCACTTGACTCACTTACGGAGAGATATCAATACATAGGTTTGAAGATTCTTACTAGTCAGATCTATTCTTGGGCGGTGAATAGGGGGTGTTGAGTCCAGTTCACTGAGCAAGGAGTAGGTCTTGTCTATTACATATTGGGTTTATGGAACGGTATCTGAGCTAATTTGAAACCCTTGTTTTAGGCATCACCCCACCTCACCTTTCCCGTTAGGCAGCCATAGTGTGTTTTCTAAATGTGTGACTCTGTTCTGTTTTGTAATTCAGTTCAAGTGTAGCGGTTTTTACATTCCCTCTATAAGTGATATCTTCTGATTAGTGTCTTTTTCTGTGTGACTTATTTCACTTAGAACCGTCGTACCTGAATCCACTCATCATGCTGCTACTAGCCTTATGACGTTGATTTCATGGCTGAGTGATATTCCATTGTACCTAAGGACCACAACTTCTTTATCCATTTTTCTCTTTCCTGGGATATTTAAGGTGGAATGAAGTGGAGGTTCTTGTCAACAGAGCAACCCTAAACTTTGGAGTGCCTGTGCCTTGCTGATTTTTAGTTTTCCCAAATTAGACGCCCATGAGTGGAAGTGCCCTATGCTCTCTAAGCCGAGTTTTTTAGATGTTTCAGGACACACCGTACACTTCTCCAGAGTGGCTGTTGGCAATTTACATCCCGCCCATCAGCGTAGCAAGGCTCCCATTTCTCCATGGCCTCTCCTGCATTTCTGGTATTGACACTTTATTCAGCATGGCCCTTTTGACCGATGGGAAGCGAGACTTCTTTGTAGCGCTGATTTGCCTTTCCAGGTTGCTTGGTTGGCCAAAAAGGGCGTATGCGTTTTTTCCTGAATATATTCAGGAAAAAACGCATACGCCCTTTTTGGCCAAGGGCATCATTGTCGAGGTTTTGCCGCTTTTCCTGTGCTTTAAAGGCGATTCGAATCTACCTCCTGAAATCTGTTTCCTGCAATTCTGCCTTGCTTTCAAATCCTCTTCGTTGCCTTCCCTCAATATTTTTGTGGGCGAGAGTTATCATTTATAACTCTGCAGGTTTGTGATTTGCAGTGCCCCTGAGCTCCATTTTTCAACTCGCTTTTTTGGGAGCTGGCCGCAAAAGCGTAGGATTGCTTCAGGACCTATTCTGGTTCCGGGCGGCAGGCTGAGCCTGTGGTTAATTCTTCTTCCTGATGGGAAAATAGAGTGACCTGTGCCTTTCCCAACACCTAGAGCTAGTCGCTCATTGGTTCCCCCTCTTCCCGTTCATCCTCAGGACAAATTGCAACCTGTACGGAACAGGAGGTTAAACGTGTTGATTCTCCAAGGAGGGAGATTGCTAGTAAAGCGGATGGAATGGCGAACCCGAGCACAAGGAGATGAGAAATGAGGTGCGTTTTAGAAACCTTTCCCGATCACACGGTGTACCATCTTCTGGGGTTCTCATGCATGTTTTCGATGTAGGAAGATGCCCTTGAACCTGGAGATTTGGGACCCATCAGACGGGTACCACGCAGTATTACTTTAAAGGGTCTGCGTTTGCTCACCCAACCTCACCAAACCTCTCAGCCCCAAGAGTGTCCACCCTTATGTCTCAATCAGCTGTGGGTCTAGATATGGTCAATCCAGGTGGCATCACAGCCCCTGAACGAATTTTGTAAGAATTTCTCTCTCTTTCACTGTCTTTGTTTCACGGGTTTTTAAAAGTAATTGATTTTCCTAATGGGGTTTAGCTGCTTTTCACTGCTGTGTTTATGCCGCTTTACTCCCACTTGACTCACTTACGGAGAGATATCAATACATAGGTTTGAAGATTCTTACTAGTCAGATCTATTCTTGGGCGGTGAATAGGGGGTGTTGAGTCCAGTTCACTGAGCAAGCAGTAGGTCTTGTCTATTACATATTGGGTTTATGGAACGGTATCTGAGCTAATTTGAAACCCTTGTTTTATGCATCACCCCACCTCGCCTTTCCCGTTAGGCAGCCATAGTGTGTTTTCTAAATGTGGGACTCTGTTCTGTTTTGTAATTCAGTTCAAGTGTAGCGGTTTTTACTTTCCCTCTATAAGTGATATCTTATGATTAGTGTCTTTTTCTGTGTGACTAATTTCACTTAGAACCGTCCTACCTGAATCCACTCATCATGCTGCTACTAGCCTTATGACGTTGATTTCATGGCTGAGTGATATTCCATTGTACCTAAGGACCACAACTTCTTTATCCATTTTTCTCTTTCCTGGGATATTTAAGGTGGAATGAAGTGGAGGTTCTTGTCAACAGAGCAACCCTAAACTTTGGAGTGCCTGTGCCTTGCTGATTTTTAGTTTTCCCAAATTAGACGCCCATGAGTGGAAGTGCCCTATGCTCTCTAAGCCGAGTTTTTTAGATATTTCAGGACACACCGTACACTTCTCCAGAGTGGCTGTTGGCAATTTACATCCCGCCCATCAGCGTAGCAAGGCTCCCATTTCTCCATGGCCTCTCTTGCATTTCTGGTATTGACACTTTATTCAGCATGGCCCTTTTGACCGATGGGAAGCGAGACTTCTTTGTAGCGCTGATTTGCCTTTCCAGGTTGCTTGGTTGGCCAAAAAGGGCGTATGCGTTTTTTCCTGAATATATTCAGGAAAAAACGCATACGCCCTTTTTGGCCAAGGGCATCATTGTTGAGGTTTTGCCGCTTTTCCTGTGCTTTAAAGGCGATTCGAATCTACCTCCTGAAATCTGTTTCCTGCAATTCTGCCTTGCTTTCAAATCCTCTTCGTTGCCTTCCCTCAATATTTTTGTGGGTGAGAGTTATCATTTATAACTCTGCAGGTTTGTGATTTGCAGGGCCCCTGAGCTCCATTTTTCAACTCGCTTTTTTGGGAGCTGGCCGCAAAAGCGTAGGATTGCTTCAGGACCTATTCTGGTTCCGGGCGGCAGGCTGAGCCGGTGGTTAATTCTTCTTCCTGATGGGAAAATAGAGTGACCTGTGCCTGTCCCACCACCTAGAGCTAGTCGCTCATTGGTTCCCCCTCTTCCCGTTCATCCTCAGGACAAATTGAAACCTGTACGGAAAAGGAGGTTAAAGTGCTGATTCTCCAAGGAGGGAGATTGCTATTAAAGTGGCTGGAATGGCGAACCCGAGCACAAGGAGATGAGAAATGAGGTGCGTTTTAGAAACCTTTCCCGATCACACGGTGTACCATCTTCTGGGTTTCTCATGCATGTTTTCGATGTAGGAAGATGCCCTTGAACCTGGAGATTTGGGACCCATGGGATGGGTACCACACAGTATTACTTTAAAGGGTCTGCGTTTGCTCACCCAACCTCACCAAACCTCTCAGCCCCAAGAGTGTCCACCATTATGTCTCAATCAGCTGTGGGTCTAGATATGGTCAATCCAGGTGGCATCACAGCCCCTGAACGAATTTTGTAAGAATGTCTCTCTCTTTCACTGTCTTTGTTTCACGGGTTTTTAAAAGTAATTGATTTTCCTAATGGGGTTTAGCTGCTTTTCACTGCTGTGTTTATGCCGCTTTACTCCCACTTGACTCACTTACGGAGAGATATCAATACATAGGTTTGAAGATTCTTACTAGTCAGATCTATTCTTGGGCGGTGAATAGGGGGTGTTGAGTCCAGTTCACTGAGCAAGGAGTAGGTCTTGTCTATTACATATTGGGTTTATGGAACGGTATCTGAGCTAATTTGAAACCCTTGTTTTAGGCATCACCCCACCTCACCTTTCCCGTTAGGCAGCCATAGTGTGTTTTCTAAATGTGTGACTCTGTTCTGTTTTGTAATTCAGTTCAAGGGTAGCGGTTTTCACATTCACTCTATAAGTGATATCTTCTGATTAGTGTCTTTTTCTGTGTGACTTATTTCACTTAGAACCGTCGTACCTGAATCCACTCATCATGCTGCTACTAGCCTTATGACGTTGATTTCATGGCTGAGTGATATTCCATTGTACCTAAGGACCACAACTTCTTTATCCATTTTTCTCTTTCCTGGGATATTTAAGGTGGAATGAAGTGGAGGTTCTTGTCAACAGAGCAACCCTAAACTTTGGAGTGCCTGTGCCTTGCTGATTTTTAGTTTTCCCAAATTAGACGCCCATGAGTGGAAGTGCCCTATGCTCTCTAAGCCGAGTTTTTTAGATGTTTCAGGACACACCGTACACTTCTCCAGAGTGGCTGTTGGCAATTTACATCCCGCCCATCAGCGTAGCAAGGCTCCCATTTCTCCATGGCCTCTCCTGCATTTCTGGTATTGACACTTTATTCAGCATGGCCCTTTTGACCGATGGGAAGCGAGACTTCTTTGTAGCGCTGATTTGCCTTTCCAGGTTGCTTGGTTGGCCAAAAAGGGCGTATGCGTTTTTTCCTGAATATATTCAGGAAAAAACGCATACGCCCTTTTTGGCCAAGGGCATCATTGTCGAGGTTTTGCCGCTTTTCCTGTGCTTTAAAGGCGATTCGAATCTACCTCCTGAAATCTGTTTCCTGCAATTCTGCCTTGCTTTCAAATCCTCTTCGTTGCCTTCCCTCAATATTTTTGTGGGCGAGAGTTATCATTTATAACTCTGCAGGTTTGTGATTTGCAGTGCCCCTGAGCTCCATTTTTCAACTCGCTTTTTTGGGAGCTGGCCGCAAAAGCGTAGGATTGCTTCAGGACCTATTCTGGTTCCGGGCGGCAGGCTGAGCCTGTGGTTAATTCTTCTTCCTGATGGGAAAATAGAGTGACCTGTGCCTTTCCCAACACCTAGAGCTAGTCGCTCATTGGTTCCCCCTCTTCCCGTTCATCCTCAGGACAAATTGCAACCTGTACGGAACAGGAGGTTAAACGTGTTGATTCTCCAAGGAGGGAGATTGCTAGTAAAGCGGATGGAATGGCGAACCCGAGCACAAGGAGATGAGAAATGAGGTGCGTTTTAGAAACCTTTCCCGATCACACGGTGTACCATCTTCTGGGGTTCTCATGCATGTTTTCGATGTAGGAAGATGCCCTTGAACCTGGAGATTTGGGACCCATCAGATGGGTACCACGCAGTATTACTTTAAAGGGTCTGCGTTTGCTCACCCAACCTCACCAAACCTCTCAGCCCCAAGAGTGTCCACCCTTATGTCTCAATCAGCTGTGGGTCTAGATATGGTCAATCCAGGTGGCATCACAGCCCCTGAACGAATTTTGTAAGAATTTCTCTCTCTTTCACTGTCTTTGTTTCACGGGTTTTTAAAAGTAATTGATTTTCCTAATGGGGTTTAGCTGCTTTTCACTGCTGTGTTTATGCCGCTTTACTCCCACTTGACTCACTTACGGAGAGATATCAATACATAGGTTTGAAGATTCTTACTAGTCAGATCTATTCTTGGGCGGTGAATAGGGGGTGTTGAGTCCAGTTCACTGAGCAAGCAGTAGGTCTTGTCTATTACATATTGGGTTTATGGAACGGTATCTGAGCTAATTTGAAACCCTTGTTTTATGCATCACCCCACCTCGCCTTTCCCGTTAGGCAGCCATAGTGTGTTTTCTAAATGTGGGACTCTGTTCTGTTTTGTAATTCAGTTCAAGTGTAGGGGTTTTTACTTTCCCTCTATAAGTGATATCTTATGATTAGTGTCTTTTTCTGTGTGACTTATTTCACTTAGAACCGTCGTACCTGAATCCACTCATCATGCTGCTACTAGCCTTATGACGTTGATTTCATGGCTGAGTGATATTCCATTGTACCTAAGGACCACAACTTCTTTATCCATTTTTCTCTTTCCTGGGATATTTAAGGTGGAATGAAGTGGAGGTTCTTGTCAACAGAGCAACCCTAAACTTTGGAGTGCCTGTGCCTTGCTGATTTTTAGTTTTCCCAAATTAGACGCCCATGAGTGGAAGTGCCCTATGCTCTCTAAGCCGAGTTTTTTAGATATTTCAGGACACACCGTACACTTCTCCAGAGTGGCTGTTGGCAATTTACATCCCGCCCATCAGCGTAGCAAGGCTCCCATTTCTCCATGGCCTCTCTTGCATTTCTGGTATTGACACTTTATTCAGCATGGCCCTTTTGACCGATGGGAAGCGAGACTTCTTTGTAGCGCTGATTTGCCTTTCCAGGTTGCTTGGTTGGCCAAAAAGGGCGTATGCGTTTTTTCCTGAATATATTCAGGAAAAAACGCATACGCCCTTTTTGGCCAAGGGCATCATTGTCGAGGTTTTGCCGCTTTTCCTGTGCTTTAAAGGCGATTCGAATCTACCTCCTGAAATCTGTTTCCTGCAATTCTGCCTTGCTTTCAAATCCTCTTCGTTGCCTTCCCTCAATATTTTTGTGGGTGAGAGTTATCATTTATAACTCTGCAGGTTTGTGATTTGCAGGGCCCCTGAGCTCCATTTTTCAACTCGCTTTTTTGGGAGCTGGCCGCAAAAGCGTAGGATTGCTTCAGGACCTATTCTGGTTCCGGGCGGCAGGCTGAGCCGGTGGTTAATTCTTCTTCCTGATGGGAAAATAGAGTGACCTGTGCCTGTCCCACCACCTAGAGCTAGTCGCTCATTGGTTCCCCCTCTTCCCGTTCATCCTCAGGACAAATTGAAACCTGTACGGAAAAGGAGGTTAAAGTGCTGATTCTCCAAGGAGGGAGATTGCTATTAAAGTGGCTGGAATGGCGAACCCGAGCACAAGGAGATGAGAAATGAGGTGCGTTTTAGAAACCTTTCCCGATCACACGGTGTACCATCTTCTGGGTTTCTCATGCATGTTTTCGATGTAGGAAGATTCCCTTGAACCTGGAGATTTGGGACCCATGGGATGGGTACCACACAGTATTACTTTAAAGGGTCTGCGTTTGCTCACCCAACCTCACCAAACCTCTCAGCCCCAAGAGTGTCCACCATTATGTCTCAATCAGCTGTGGGTCTAGATATGGTCAATCCAGGTGGCATCACAGCCCCTGAACGAATTTTGTAAGAATGTCTCTCTCTTTCACTGTCTTTGTTTCACGGGTTTTTAAAAGTAATTGATTTTCCTAATGGGGTTTAGCTGCTTTTCACTGCTGTGTTTATGCCGCTTTACTCCCACTTGACTCACTTACGGAGAGATATCAATACATAGGTTTGAAGATTCTTACTAGTCAGATCTATTCTTGGGCGGTGAATAGGGGGTGTTGAGTCCAGTTCACTGAGCAAGGAGTAGGTCTTGTCTATTACATATTGGGTTTATGGAACGGTATCTGAGCTAATTTGAAACCCTTGTTTTAGGCATCACCCCACCTCACCTTTCCCGTTAGACAGCCATAGTGTGTTTTCTAAATGTGTGACTCTGTTCTGTTTTGTAATTCAGTTCAAGTGTAGCGGTTTTTACATTCCCTCTATAAGTGATATCTTCTGATTAGTGTCTTTTTCTGTGTGACTTATTTCACTTAGAACCGTCGTACCTGAATCCACTCATCATGCTGCTACTAGCCTTATGACGTTGATTTCATGGCTGAGTGATATTCCATTGTACCTAAGGACCACAAATTCTTTATCCATTTTTCTCTTTCCTGGGATATTTAAGGTGGAATGAAGTGGAGGTTCTTGTCAACAGAGCAACCCTAAACTTTGGAGTGCCTGTGCCTTGCTGATTTTTAGTTTTCCCAAATTAGACACCCATGAGTGGAAGTGCCCTATGCTCTCTAAGCCGAGTTTTTTAGATATTTCAGGACACACCGTACACTTCTCCAGAGTGGCTGTTGGCAATTTACATCCCGCCCATCAGCGTAGCAAGGCTCCCATTTCTCCATGGCCTCTCTTGCATTTCTGGTATTGACACTTTATTCAGCATGGCCCTTTTGACCGATGGGAAGCGAGACTTCTTTGTAGCGCTGATTTGCCTTTCCAGGTTGCTTGGTTGGCCAAAAAGGGCGTATGCGTTTTTTCCTGAATATATTCAGGAAAAAACGCATACGCCCTTTTTGGCCAAGGGCATCATTGTCGAGGTTTTGCCGCTTTTCCTGTGCTTTAAAGGCGATTCGAATCTACCTCCTGAAATCTGTTTCCTGCAATTCTGCCTTGCTTTCAAATCCTCTTCGTTGCCTTCCCTCAATATTTTTGTGGGCGAGAGTTATCATTTATAACTCTGCAGGTTTGTGATTTGCAGGGCCCCTGAGCTCCATTTTTCAACTCGCTTTTTTTGGGAGCTGGCCGCAAAAGCGTAGGATTGCTTCAGGACCTATTCTGGTTCCGGGCGGCAGGCTGAGCCGGTGGTTAATTCTTCTTCCTGATGGGAAAATAGAGTGACCTGTGCCTGTCCCACCACCTAGAGCTAGTCGCTCATTGGTTCCCCCTCTTCCCGTTCATCCTCAGGACAAATTGAAACCTGTACGGAAAAGGAGGTTAAAGTGCTGATTCTCCAAGGAGGGAGATTGCTATTAAAGTGGCTGGAATGGCGAACCCGAGCACAAGGAGATGAGAAATGAGGTGCGTTTTAGAAACCTTTCCCGATCACACGGTGTACCATCTTCTGGGTTTCTCATGCATGTTTTCGATGTAGGAAGATGCCCTTGAACCTGGAGATTTGGGACCCATGGGATGGGTACCACACAGTATTACTTTAAAGGGTCTGCGTTTGCTCACCCAACCTCACCAAACCTCTCAGCCCCAAGAGTGTCCACCCTTATGTCTCAATCAGCTGTGGGTCTAGATATGGTCAATCCAGGTGGCATCACAGCCCCTGAACGAATTTTGTAAGAATTTCTCTCTCTTTCACTGTCTTTGTTTCACGGGTTTTTAAAAGTAATTGATTTTCCTAATGGGGTTTAGCTGCTTTTCACTGCTGTGTTTATGCCGCTTTACTCCCACTTGACTCACTTACGGAGAGATATCAATACATAGGTTTGAAGATTCTTACTAGTCAGATCTATTCTTGGGCGGTGAATAGGGGGTGTTGAGTCCAGTTCACTGAGCAAGGAGTAGGTCTTGTCTATTACATATTGGGTTTATGGAACGGTATCTGAGCTAATTTGAAACCCTTGTTTTAGGCATCACCCCACCTCACCTTTCCCGTTAGGCAGCCATAGTGTGTTTTCTAAATGTGTGACACTGTTCTGTTTTGTAATTCAGTTCAAGTGTAGCGGTTTTTACATTCCCTCTATAAGTGATATCTTCTGATTAGTGTCTTTTTCTGTGTGACTTATTTCACTTAGAACCGTCGTACCTGAATCCACTCATCATGCTGCTACTAGCCTTATGACGTTGATTTCATGGCTGAGTGATATTCCATTGTACCTAAGGACCACAACTTCTTTATCCATTTTTCTCTTTCCTGGGATATTTAAGGTGGAATGAAGTGGAGGTTCTTGTCAACAGAGCAACCCTAAACTTTGGAGTGCCTGTGCCTTGCTGATTTTTAGTTTTCCCAAATTAGACGCCCATGAGTGGAAGTGCCCTATGCTCTCTAAGCCGAGTTTTTTAGATGTTTCAGGACACACCGTACACTTCTCCAGAGTGGCTGTTGGCAATTTACATCCCGCCCATCAGCGTAGCAAGGCTCCCATTTCTCCATGGCCTCTCCTGCATTTCTGGTATTGACACTTTATTCAGCATGGCCCTTTTGACCGATGGGAAGCGAGACTTCTTTGTAGCGCTGATTTGCCTTTCCAGGTTGCTTGGTTGGCCAAAAAGGGCGTATGCGTTTTTTCCTGAATATATTCAGGAAAAAACGCATACGCCCTTTTTGGCCAAGGGCATCATTGTCGAGGTTTTGCCGCTTTTCCTGTGCTTTAAAGGCGATTCGAATCTACCTCCTGAAATCTGTTTCCTGCAATTCTGCCTTGCTTTCAAATCCTCTTCGTTGCCTTCCCTCAATATTTTTGTGGGCGAGAGTTATCATTTATAACTCTGCAGGTTTGTGATTTGCAGTGCCCCTGAGCTCCATTTTTCAACTCGCTTTTTTGGGAGCTGGCCGCAAAAGCGTAGGATTGCTTCAGGACCTATTCTGGTCCCGGGCGGCAGGCTGAGCCTGTGGTTAATTCTTCTTCCTGATGGGAAAATAGAGTGACCTGTGCCTTTCCCAACACCTAGAGCTAGTCGCTCATTGGTTCCCCCTCTTCCCGTTCATCCTCAGGACAAATTGCAACCTGTTCGGAACAGGAGGTTAAACGTGTTGATTCTCCAAGGAGGGAGATTGCTAGTAAAGCGGATGGAATGGCGAACCCGAGCACAAGGAGATGAGAAATGAGGTGCGTTTTAGAAACCTTTCCCGATCACACGGTGTACCATCTTCTGGGGTTCTCATTCATGTTTTCGATGTAGGAAGATGCCCTTGAACCTGGAGATTTGGGACCCATCAGACGGGTACCACGCAGTATTACTTTAAAGGGTCTGCGTTTGCTCACCCAACCTCACCAAACCTCTCAGCCCCAAGAGTGTCCACCCTTATGTCTCAATCAGCTGTGGGTCTAGATATGGTCAATCCAGGTGGCATCACAGCCCCTGAACGAATTTTGTAAGAATTTCTCTCTCTTTCACTGTCTTTGTTTCACGGGTTTTTAAAAGTAATTGATTTTCCTAATGGGGTTTAGCTGCTTTTCACTGCTGTGTTTATGCCGCTTTACTCCCACTTGACTCACTTACGGAGAGATATCAATACATAGGCTTGAAGATTCTTACTAGTCAGATCTATTCTTGGGCGGTGAATAGGGGGTGTTGAGTCCAGTTCACTGAGCAAGCAGTAGGTCTTGTCTATTACATATTGGGTTTATGGAACGGTATCTGAGCTAATTTGAAACCCTTGTTTTATGCATCACCCCACCTCGCCTTTCCCGTTAGGCAGCCATAGTGTGTTTTCTAAATGTGGGACTCTGTTCTGTTTTGTAATTCAGTTCAAGGGTAGCGGTTTTCACATTCACTCTATAAGTGATATCTTCTGATTAGTGTCTTTTTCTGTGTGACTTATTTCACTTAGAACCGTCGTACCTGAATCCACTCATCATGCTGCTACTAGCCTTATGACGTTGATTTCATGGCTGAGTGATATTCCATTGTACCTAAGGACCACAACTTCTTTATCCATTTTTCTCTTTCCTGGGATATTTAAGGTGGAATGAAGTGGAGGTTCTTGTCAACAGAGCAACCCTAAACTTTGGAGTGCCTGTGCCTTGCTGATTTTTAGTTTTCCCAAATTAGACGCCCATGAGTGGAAGTGCCCTATGCTCTCTAAGCCGAGTTTTTTAGATGTTTCAGGACACACCGTACACTTCTCCAGAGTGGCTGTTGGCAATTTACATCCCGCCCATCAGCGTAGCAAGGCTCCCATTTCTCCATGGCCTCTCCTGCATTTCTGGTATTGACACTTTATTCAGCATGGCCCTTTTGACCGATGGGAAGCGAGACTTCTTTGTAGCGCTGATTTGCCTTTCCAGGTTGCTTGGTTGGCCAAAAAGGGCGTATGCGTTTTTTCCTGAATATATTCAGGAAAAAACGCATACGCCCTTTTTGGCCAAGGGCATCATTGTCGAGGTTTTGCCGCTTTTCCTGTGCTTTAAAGGCGATTCGAATCTACCTCCTGAAATCTGTTTCCTGCAATTCTGCCTTGCTTTCAAATCCTCTTCGTTGCCTTCCCTCAATATTTTTGTGGGCGAGAGTTATCATTTATAACTCTGCAGGTTTGTGATTTGCAGTGCCCCTGAGCTCCATTTTTCAACTCGCTTTTTTGGGAGCTGGCCGCAAAAGCGTAGGATTGCTTCAGGACCTATTCTGGTTCCGGGCGGCAGGCTGAGCCTGTGGTTAATTCTTCTTCCTGATGGGAAAATAGAGTGACCTGTGCCTTTCCCAACACCTAGAGCTAGTCGCTCATTGGTTCCCCCTCTTCCCGTTCATCCTCAGGACAAATTGCAACCTGTACGGAACAGGAGGTTAAACGTGTTGATTCTCCAAGGAGGGAGATTGCTAGTAAAGCGGATGGAATGGCGAACCCGAGCACAAGGAGATGAGAAATGAGGTGCGTTTTAGAAACCTTTCCCGATCACACGGTGTACCATCTTCTGGGGTTCTCATGCATGTTTTCGATGTAGGAAGATGCCCTTGAACCTGGAGATTTGGGACCCATCAGATGGGTACCACGCAGTATTACTTTAAAGGGTCTGCGTTTGCTCACCCAACCTCACCAAACCTCTCAGCCCCAAGAGTGTCCACCCTTATGTCTCAATCAGCTGTGGGTCTAGATATGGTCAATCCAGGTGGCATCACAGCCCCTGAACGAATTTTGTAAGAATTTCTCTCTCTTTCACTGTCTTTGTTTCACGGGTTTTTAAAAGTAATTGATTTTCCTAATGGGGTTTAGCTGCTTTTCACTGCTGTGTTTATGCCGCTTTACTCCCACTTGACTCACTTACGGAGAGATATCAATACATAGGTTTGAAGATTCTTACTAGTCAGATCTATTCTTGGGCGGTGAATAGGGGGTGTTGAGTCCAGTTCACTGAGCAAGCAGTAGGTCTTGTCTATTACATATTGGGTTTATGGAACGGTATCTGAGCTAATTTGAAACCCTTGTTTTATGCATCACCCCACCTCGCCTTTCCCGTTAGGCAGCCATAGTGTGTTTTCTAAATGTGGGACTCTGTTCTGTTTTGTAATTCAGTTCAAGTGTAGGGGTTTTTACTTTCCCTCTATAAGTGATATCTTATGATTAGTGTCTTTTTCTGTGTGACTTATTTCACTTAGAACCGTCGTACCTGAATCCACTCATCATGCTGCTACTAGCCTTATGACGTTGATTTCATGGCTGAGTGATATTCCATTGTACCTAAGGACCACAACTTCTTTATCCATTTTTCTCTTTCCTGGGATATTTAAGGTGGAATGAAGTGGAGGTTCTTGTCAACAGAGCAACCCTAAACTTTGGAGTGCCTGTGCCTTGCTGATTTTTAGTTTTCCCAAATTAGACGCCCATGAGTGGAAGTGCCCTATGCTCTCTAAGCCGAGTTTTTTAGATATTTCAGGACACACCGTACACTTCTCCAGAGTGGCTGTTGGCAATTTACATCCCGCCCATCAGCGTAGCAAGGCTCCCATTTCTCCATGGCCTCTCTTGCATTTCTGGTATTGACACTTTATTCAGCATGGCCCTTTTGACCGATGGGAAGCGAGACTTCTTTGTAGCGCTGATTTGCCTTTCCAGGTTGCTTGGTTGGCCAAAAAGGGCGTATGCGTTTTTTCCTGAATATATTCAGGAAAAAACGCATACGCCCTTTTTGGCCAAGGGCATCATTGTCGAGGTTTTGCCGCTTTTCCTGTGCTTTAAAGGCGATTCGAATCTACCTCCTGAAATCTGTTTCCTGCAATTCTGCCTTGCTTTCAAATCCTCTTCGTTGCCTTCCCTCAATATTTTTGTGGGTGAGAGTTATCATTTATAACTCTGCAGGTTTGTGATTTGCAGGGCCCCTGAGCTCCATTTTTCAACTCGCTTTTTTGGGAGCTGGCCGCAAAAGCGTAGGATTGCTTCAGGACCTATTCTGGTTCCGGGCGGCAGGCTGAGCCGGTGGTTAATTCTTCTTCCTGATGGGAAAATAGAGTGACCTGTGCCTGTCCCACCACCTAGAGCTAGTCGCTCATTGGTTCCCCCTCTTCCCGTTCATCCTCAGGACAAATTGAAACCTGTACGGAAAAGGAGGTTAAAGTGCTGATTCTCCAAGGAGGGAGATTGCTATTAAAGTGGCTGGAATGGCGAACCCGAGCACAAGGAGATGAGAAATGAGGTGCGTTTTAGAAACCTTTCCCGATCACACGGTGTACCATCTTCTGGGTTTCTCATGCATGTTTTCGATGTAGGAAGATTCCCTTGAACCTGGAGATTTGGGACCCATGGGATGGGTACCACACAGTATTACTTTAAAGGGTCTGCGTTTGCTCACCCAACCTCACCAAACCTCTCAGCCCCAAGAGTGTCCACCATTATGTCTCAATCAGCTGTGGGTCTAGATATGGTCAATCCAGGTGGCATCACAGCCCCTGAACGAATTTTGTAAGAATGTCTCTCTCTTTCACTGTCTTTGTTTCACGGGTTTTTAAAAGTAATTGATTTTCCTAATGGGGTTTAGCTGCTTTTCACTGCTGTGTTTATGCCGCTTTACTCCCACTTGACTCACTTACGGAGAGATATCAATACATAGGTTTGAAGATTCTTACTAGTCAGATCTATTCTTGGGCGGTGAATAGGGGGTGTTGAGTCCAGTTCACTGAGCAAGGAGTAGGTCTTGTCTATTACATATTGGGTTTATGGAACGGTATCTGAGCTAATTTGAAACCCTTGTTTTAGGCATCACCCCACCTCACCTTTCCCGTTAGACAGCCATAGTGTGTTTTCTAAATGTGTGACTCTGTTCTGTTTTGTAATTCAGTTCAAGTGTAGCGGTTTTTACATTCCCTCTATAAGTGATATCTTCTGATTAGTGTCTTTTTCTGTGTGACTTATTTCACTTAGAACCGTCGTACCTGAATCCACTCATCATGCTGCTACTAGCCTTATGACGTTGATTTCATGGCTGAGTGATATTCCATTGTACCTAAGGACCACAAATTCTTTATCCATTTTTCTCTTTCCTGGGATATTTAAGGTGGAATGAAGTGGAGGTTCTTGTCAACAGAGCAACCCTAAACTTTGGAGTGCCTGTGCCTTGCTGATTTTTAGTTTTCCCAAATTAGACACCCATGAGTGGAAGTGCCCTATGCTCTCTAAGCCGAGTTTTTTAGATATTTCAGGACACACCGTACACTTCTCCAGAGTGGCTGTTGGCAATTTACATCCCGCCCATCAGCGTAGCAAGGCTCCCATTTCTCCATGGCCTCTCTTGCATTTCTGGTATTGACACTTTATTCAGCATGGCCCTTTTGACCGATGGGAAGCGAGACTTCTTTGTAGCGCTGATTTGCCTTTCCAGGTTGCTTGGTTGGCCAAAAAGGGCGTATGCGTTTTTTCCTGAATATATTCAGGAAAAAACGCATACGCCCTTTTTGGCCAAGGGCATCATTGTCGAGGTTTTGCCGCTTTTCCTGTGCTTTAAAGGCGATTCGAATCTACCTCCTGAAATCTGTTTCCTGCAATTCTGCCTTGCTTTCAAATCCTCTTCGTTGCCTTCCCTCAATATTTTTGTGGGCGAGAGTTATCATTTATAACTCTGCAGGTTTGTGATTTGCAGGGCCCCTGAGCTCCATTTTTCAACTCGCTTTTTTTGGGAGCTGGCCGCAAAAGCGTAGGATTGCTTCAGGACCTATTCTGGTTCCGGGCGGCAGGCTGAGCCGGTGGTTAATTCTTCTTCCTGATGGGAAAATAGAGTGACCTGTGCCTGTCCCACCACCTAGAGCTAGTCGCTCATTGGTTCCCCCTCTTCCCGTTCATCCTCAGGACAAATTGAAACCTGTACGGAAAAGGAGGTTAAAGTGCTGATTCTCCAAGGAGGGAGATTGCTATTAAAGTGGCTGGAATGGCGAACCCGAGCACAAGGAGATGAGAAATGAGGTGCGTTTTAGAAACCTTTCCCGATCACACGGTGTACCATCTTCTGGGTTTCTCATGCATGTTTTCGATGTAGGAAGATGCCCTTGAACCTGGAGATTTGGGACCCATGGGATGGGTACCACACAGTATTACTTTAAAGGGTCTGCGTTTGCTCACCCAACCTCACCAAACCTCTCAGCCCCAAGAGTGTCCACCCTTATGTCTCAATCAGCTGTGGGTCTAGATATGGTCAATCCAGGTGGCATCACAGCCCCTGAACGAATTTTGTAAGAATTTCTCTCTCTTTCACTGTCTTTGTTTCACGGGTTTTTAAAAGTAATTGATTTTCCTAATGGGGTTTAGCTGCTTTTCACTGCTGTGTTTATGCCGCTTTACTCCCACTTGACTCACTTACGGAGAGATATCAATACATAGGTTTGAAGATTCTTACTAGTCAGATCTATTCTTGGGCGGTGAATAGGGGGTGTTGAGTCCAGTTCACTGAGCAAGGAGTAGGTCTTGTCTATTACATATTGGGTTTATGGAACGGTATCTGAGCTAATTTGAAACCCTTGTTTTAGGCATCACCCCACCTCACCTTTCCCGTTAGGCAGCCATAGTGTGTTTTCTAAATGTGTGACACTGTTCTGTTTTGTAATTCAGTTCAAGTGTAGCGGTTTTTACATTCCCTCTATAAGTGATATCTTCTGATTAGTGTCTTTTTCTGTGTGACTTATTTCACTTAGAACCGTCGTACCTGAATCCACTCATCATGCTGCTACTAGCCTTATGACGTTGATTTCATGGCTGAGTGATATTCCATTGTACCTAAGGACCACAACTTCTTTATCCATTTTTCTCTTTCCTGGGATATTTAAGGTGGAATGAAGTGGAGGTTCTTGTCAACAGAGCAACCCTAAACTTTGGAGTGCCTGTGCCTTGCTGATTTTTAGTTTTCCCAAATTAGACGCCCATGAGTGGAAGTGCCCTATGCTCTCTAAGCCGAGTTTTTTAGATGTTTCAGGACACACCGTACACTTCTCCAGAGTGGCTGTTGGCAATTTACATCCCGCCCATCAGCGTAGCAAGGCTCCCATTTCTCCATGGCCTCTCCTGCATTTCTGGTATTGACACTTTATTCAGCATGGCCCTTTTGACCGATGGGAAGCGAGACTTCTTTGTAGCGCTGATTTGCCTTTCCAGGTTGCTTGGTTGGCCAAAAAGGGCGTATGCGTTTTTTCCTGAATATATTCAGGAAAAAACGCATACGCCCTTTTTGGCCAAGGGCATCATTGTCGAGGTTTTGCCGCTTTTCCTGTGCTTTAAAGGCGATTCGAATCTACCTCCTGAAATCTGTTTCCTGCAATTCTGCCTTGCTTTCAAATCCTCTTCGTTGCCTTCCCTCAATATTTTTGTGGGCGAGAGTTATCATTTATAACTCTGCAGGTTTGTGATTTGCAGTGCCCCTGAGCTCCATTTTTCAACTCGCTTTTTTGGGAGCTGGCCGCAAAAGCGTAGGATTGCTTCAGGACCTATTCTGGTCCCGGGCGGCAGGCTGAGCCTGTGGTTAATTCTTCTTCCTGATGGGAAAATAGAGTGACCTGTGCCTTTCCCAACACCTAGAGCTAGTCGCTCATTGGTTCCCCCTCTTCCCGTTCATCCTCAGGACAAATTGCAACCTGTTCGGAACAGGAGGTTAAACGTGTTGATTCTCCAAGGAGGGAGATTGCTAGTAAAGCGGATGGAATGGCGAACCCGAGCACAAGGAGATGAGAAATGAGGTGCGTTTTAGAAACCTTTCCCGATCACACGGTGTACCATCTTCTGGGGTTCTCATTCATGTTTTCGATGTAGGAAGATGCCCTTGAACCTGGAGATTTGGGACCCATCAGACGGGTACCACGCAGTATTACTTTAAAGGGTCTGCGTTTGCTCACCCAACCTCACCAAACCTCTCAGCCCCAAGAGTGTCCACCCTTATGTCTCAATCAGCTGTGGGTCTAGATATGGTCAATCCAGGTGGCATCACAGCCCCTGAACGAATTTTGTAAGAATTTCTCTCTCTTTCACTGTCTTTGTTTCACGGGTTTTTAAAAGTAATTGATTTTCCTAATGGGGTTTAGCTGCTTTTCACTGCTGTGTTTATGCCGCTTTACTCCCACTTGACTCACTTACGGAGAGATATCAATACATAGGCTTGAAGATTCTTACTAGTCAGATCTATTCTTGGGCGGTGAATAGGGGGTGTTGAGTCCAGTTCACTGAGCAAGCAGTAGGTCTTGTCTATTACATATTGGGTTTATGGAACGGTATCTGAGCTAATTTGAAACCCTTGTTTTATGCATCACCCCACCTCGCCTTTCCCGTTAGGCAGCCATAGTGTGTTTTCTAAATGTGGGACTCTGTTCTGTTTTGTAATTCAGTTCAAGTGTAGCGGTTTTTACTTTCCCTCTATAAGTGATATCTTATGATTAGTGTCTTTTTCTGTGTGACTTATTTCACTTAGAACCGTCCTACCTGAATCCACTCATCATGCTGCTACTAGCCTTATGACGTTGATTTCATGGCTGAGTGATATTCCATTGTACCTAAGGACCACAACTTCTTTATCCATTTTTCTCTTTCCTGGGATATTTAAGGTGGAATGAAGTGGAGGTTCTTGTCAACAGAGCAACCCTAAACTTTGGAGTGCCTGTGCCTTGCTGATTTTTAGTTTTCCCAAATTAGACGCCCATGAGTGGAAGTGCCCTATGCTCTCTAAGCCGAGTTTTTTAGATATTTCAGGACACACCGTACACTTCTCCAGAGTGGCTGTTGGCAATTTACATCCCGCCCATCAGCGTAGCAAGGCTCCCATTTCTCCATGGCCTCTCTTGCATTTCTGGTATTGACACTTTATTCAGCATGGCCCTTTTGACCGATGGGAAGCGAGACTTCTTTGTAGCGCTGATTTGCCTTTCCAGGTTGCTTGGTTGGCCAAAAAGGGCGTATGCGTTTTTTCCTGAATATATTCAGGAAAAAACGCATACGCCCTTTTTGGCCAAGGGCATCATTGTCGAGGTTTTGCCGCTTTTCCTGTGCTTTAAAGGCGATTCGAATCTACCTCCTGAAATATGTTTCCTGCAATTCTGCCTTGCTTTCAAATCCTCTTCGTTGCCTTCCCTCAATATTTTTGTGGGCGAGAGTTATCATTTATAACTCTGCAGGTTTGTGATTTGCAGGGCCCCTGAGCTCCATTTTTCAACTCGCTTTTTTTGGGAGCTGGCCGCAAAAGCGTAGGATTGCTTCAGGACCTATTCTGGTTCCGGGCGGCAGGCTGAGCCGGTGGTTAATTCTTCTTCCTGATGGGAAAATAGAGTGACCTGTGCCTGTCCCACCACCTAGAGCTAGTCGCTCATTGGTTCCCCCTCTTCCCGTTCATCCTCAGGACAAATTGAAACCTGTACGGAAAAGGAGGTTAAAGTGCTGATTCTCCAAGGAGGGAGATTGCTATTAAAGTGGCTGGAATGGCGAACCCGAGCACAAGGAGATGAGAAATGAGGTGCGTTTTAGAAACCTTTCCCGATCACACGGTGTACCATCTTCTGGGTTTCTCATGCATGTTTTCGATGTAGGAAGATGCCCTTGAACCTGGAGATTTGGGACCCATGGGATGGGTACCACACAGTATTACTTTAAAGGGTCTGCGTTTGCTCACCCAACCTCACCAAACCTCTCAGCCCCAAGAGTGTCCACCCTTATGTCTCAATCAGCTGTGGGTCTAGATATGGTCAATCCAGGTGGCATCACAGCCCCTGAACGAATTTTGTAAGAATTTCTCTCTCTTTCACTGTCTTTGTTTCACGGGTTTTTAAAAGTAATTGATTTTCCTAATGGGGTTTAGCTGCTTTTCACTGCTGTGTTTATGCCGCTTTACTCCCACTTGACTCACTTACGGAGAGATATCAATACATAGGTTTGAAGATTCTTACTAGTCAGATCTATTCTTGGGCGGTGAATAGGGGGTGTTGAGTCCAGTTCACTGAGCAAGGAGTAGGTCTTGTCTATTACATATTGGGTTTATGGAACGGTATCTGAGCTAATTTGAAACCCTTGTTTTAGGCATCACCCCACCTCACCTTTCCCGTTAGGCAGCCATAGTGTGTTTTCTAAATGTGTGACTCTGTTCTGTTTTGTAATTCAGTTCAAGTGTAGCGGTTTTTACATTCCCTCTATAAGTGATATCTTCTGATTAGTGTCTTTTTCTGTGTGACTTATTTCACTTAGAACCGTCGTACCTGAATCCACTCATCATGCTGCTACTAGCCTTATGACGTTGATTTCATGGCTGAGTGATATTCCATTGTACCTAAGGACCACAACTTCTTTATCCATTTTTCTCTTTCCTGGGATATTTAAGGTGGAATGAAGTGGAGGTTCTTGTCAACAGAGCAACCCTAAACTTTGGAGTGCCTGTGCCTTGCTGATTTTTAGTTTTCCCAAATTAGACGCCCATGAGTGGAAGTGCCCTATGCTCTCTAAGCCGAGTTTTTTAGATGTTTCAGGACACACCGTACACTTCTCCAGAGTGGCTGTTGGCAATTTACATCCCGCCCATCAGCGTAGCAAGGCTCCCATTTCTCCATGGCCTCTCCTGCATTTCTGGTATTGACACTTTATTCAGCATGGCCCTTTTGACCGATGGGAAGCGAGACTTCTTTGTAGCGCTGATTTGCCTTTCCAGGTTGCTTGGTTGGCCAAAAAGGGCGTATGCGTTTTTTCCTGAATATATTCAGGAAAAAACGCATACGCCCTTTTTGGCCAAGGGCATCATTGTCGAGGTTTTGCCGCTTTTCCTGTGCTTTAAAGGCGATTCGAATCTACCTCCTGAAATCTGTTTCCTGCAATTCTGCCTTGCTTTCAAATCCTCTTCGTTGCCTTCCCTCAATATTTTTGTGGGCGAGAGTTATCATTTATAACTCTGCAGGTTTGTGATTTGCAGGGCCCCTGAGCTCCATTTTTCAACTCGCTTTTTTTGGGAGCTGGCCGCAAAAGCGTAGGATTGCTTCAGGACCTATTCTGGTTCCGGGCGGCAGGCTGAGCCGGTGGTTAATTCTTCTTCCTGATGGGAAAATAGAGTGACCTGTGCCTGTCCCACCACCTAGAGCTAGTCGCTCATTGGTTCCCCCTCTTCCCGTTCATCCTCAGGACAAATTGAAACCTGTACGGAAAAGGAGGTTAAAGTGCTGATTCTCCAAGGAGGGAGATTGCTATTAAAGTGGCTGGAATGGCGAACCCGAGCACAAGGAGATGAGAAATGAGGTGCGTTTTAGAAACCTTTCCCGATCACACGGTGTACCATCTTCTGGGTTTCTCATGCATGTTTTCGATGTAGGAAGATGCCCTTGAACCTGGAGATTTGGGACCCATGGGATGGGTACCACACAGTATTACTTTAAAGGGTCTGCGTTTGCTCACCCAACCTCACCAAACCTCTCAGCCCCAAGAGTGTCCACCCTTATGTCTCAATCAGCTGTGGGTCTAGATATGGTCAATCCAGGTGGCATCACAGCCCCTGAACGAATTTTGTAAGAATTTCTCTCTCTTTCACTGTCTTTGTTTCACGGGTTTTTAAAAGTAATTGATTTTCCTAATGGGGTTTAGCTGCTTTTCACTGCTGTGTTTATGCCGCTTTACTCCCACTTGACTCACTTACGGAGAGATATCAATACATAGGTTTGAAGATTCTTACTAGTCAGATCTATTCTTGGGCGGTGAATAGGGGGTGTTGAGTCCAGTTCACTGAGCAAGGAGTAGGTCTTGTCTATTACATATTGGGTTTATGGAACGGTATCTGAGCTAATTTGAAACCCTTGTTTTAGGCATCACCCCACCTCACCTTTCCCGTTAGGCAGCCATAGTGTGTTTTCTAAATGTGTGACACTGTTCTGTTTTGTAATTCAGTTCAAGTGTAGCGGTTTTTACATTCCCTCTATAAGTGATATCTTCTGATTAGTGTCTTTTTCTGTGTGACTTATTTCACTTAGAACCGTCGTACCTGAATCCACTCATCATGCTGCTACTAGCCTTATGACGTTGATTTCATGGCTGAGTGATATTCCATTGTACCTAAGGACCACAACTTCTTTATCCATTTTTCTCTTTCCTGGGATATTTAAGGTGGAATGAAGTGGAGGTTCTTGTCAACAGAGCAACCCTAAACTTTGGAGTGCCTGTGCCTTGCTGATTTTTAGTTTTCCCAAATTAGACGCCCATGAGTGGAAGTGCCCTATGCTCTCTAAGCCGAGTTTTTTAGATGTTTCAGGACACACCGTACACTTCTCCAGAGTGGCTGTTGGCAATTTACATCCCGCCCATCAGCGTAGCAAGGCTCCCATTTCTCCATGGCCTCTCCTGCATTTCTGGTATTGACACTTTATTCAGCATGGCCCTTTTGACCGATGGGAAGCGAGACTTCTTTGTAGCGCTGATTTGCCTTTCCAGGTTGCTTGGTTGGCCAAAAAGGGCGTATGCGTTTTTTCCTGAATATATTCAGGAAAAAACGCATACGCCCTTTTTGGCCAAGGGCATCATTGTCGAGGTTTTGCCGCTTTTCCTGTGCTTTAAAGGCGATTCGAATCTACCTCCTGAAATCTGTTTCCTGCAATTCTGCCTTGCTTTCAAATCCTCTTCGTTGCCTTCCCTCAATATTTTTGTGGGCGAGAGTTATCATTTATAACTCTGCAGGTTTGTGATTTGCAGTGCCCCTGAGCTCCATTTTTCAACTCGCTTTTTTGGGAGCTGGCCGCAAAAGCGTAGGATTGCTTCAGGACCTATTCTGGTCCCGGGCGGCAGGCTGAGACTGTGGTTAATTCTTCTTCCTGATGGGAAAATAGAGTGACCTGTGCCTTTCCCAACACCTAGAGCTAGTCGCTCATTGGTTCCCCCTCTTCCCGTTCATCCTCAGGACAAATTGCAACCTGTTCGGAACAGGAGGTTAAACGTGTTGATTCTCCAAGGAGGGAGATTGCTAGTAAAGCGGATGGAATGGCGAACCCGAGCACAAGGAGATGAGAAATGAGGTGCGTTTTAGAAACCTTTCCCGATCACACGGTGTACCATCTTCTGGGGTTCTCATTCATGTTTTCGATGTAGGAAGATGCCCTTGAACCTGGAGATTTGGGACCCATCAGACGGGTACCACGCAGTATTACTTTAAAGGGTCTGCGTTTGCTCACCCAACCTCACCAAACCTCTCAGCCCCAAGAGTGTCCACCCTTATGTCTCAATCAGCTGTGGGTCTAGATATGGTCAATCCAGGTGGCATCACAGCCCCTGAACGAATTTTGTAAGAATTTCTCTCTCTTTCACTGTCTTTGTTTCACGGGTTTTTAAAAGTAATTGATTTTCCTAATGGGGTTTAGCTGCTTTTCACTGCTGTGTTTATGCCGCTTTACTCCCACTTGACTCACTTACGGAGAGATATCAATACATAGGCTTGAAGATTCTTACTAGTCAGATCTATTCTTGGGCGGTGAATAGGGGGTGTTGAGTCCAGTTCACTGAGCAAGCAGTAGGTCTTGTCTATTACATATTGGGTTTATGGAACGGTATCTGAGCTAATTTGAAACCCTTGTTTTATGCATCACCCCACCTCGCCTTTCCCGTTAGGCAGCCATAGTGTGTTTTCTAAATGTGGGACTCTGTTCTGTTTTGTAATTCAGTTCAAGTGTAGCGGTTTTTACTTTCCCTCTATAAGTGATATCTTATGATTAGTGTCTTTTTCTGTGTGACTTATTTCACTTAGAACCGTCCTACCTGAATCCACTCATCATGCTGCTACTAGCCTTATGACGTTGATTTCATGGCTGAGTGATATTCCATTGTACCTAAGGACCACAACTTCTTTATCCATTTTTCTCTTTCCTGGGATATTTAAGGTGGAATGAAGTGGAGGTTCTTGTCAACAGAGCAACCCTAAACTTTGGAGTGCCTGTGCCTTGCTGATTTTTAGTTTTCCCAAATTAGACGCCCATGAGTGGAAGTGCCCTATGCTCTCTAAGCCGAGTTTTTTAGATGTTTCAGGACACACCGTACACTTCTCCAGAGTGGCTGTTGGCAATTTACATCCCGCCCATCAGCGTAGCAAGGCTCCCATTTCTCCATGGCCTCTCCTGCATTTCTGGTATTGACACTTTATTCAGCATGGCCCTTTTGACCGATGGGAAGCGAGACTTCTTTGTAGCGCTGATTTGCCTTTCCAGGTTGCTTGGTTGGCCAAAAAGGGCGTATGCGTTTTTTCCTGAATATATTCAGGAAAAAACGCATACGCCCTTTTTGGCCAAGGGCATCATTGTCGAGGTTTTGCCGCTTTTCCTGTGCTTTAAAGGCGATTCGAATCTACCTCCTGAAATCTGTTTCCTGCAATTCTGCCTTGCTTTCAAATCCTCTTCGTTGCCTTCCCTCAATATTTTTGTGGGCGAGAGTTATCATTTATAACTCTGCAGGTTTGTGATTTGCAGGGCCCCTGAGCTCCATTTTTCAACTCGCTTTTTTTGGGAGCTGGCCGCAAAAGCGTAGGATTGCTTCAGGACCTATTCTGGTTCCGGGCGGCAGGCTGAGCCGGTGGTTAATTCTTCTTCCTGATGGGAAAATAGAGTGACCTGTGCCTGTCCCACCACCTAGAGCTAGTCGCTCATTGGTTCCCCCTCTTCCCGTTCATCCTCAGGACAAATTGAAACCTGTACGGAAAAGGAGGTTAAAGTGCTGATTCTCCAAGGAGGGAGATTGCTATTAAAGTGGCTGGAATGGCGAACCCGAGCACAAGGAGATGAGAAATGAGGTGCGTTTTAGAAACCTTTCCCGATCACACGGTGTACCATCTTCTGGGTTTCTCATGCATGTTTTCGATGTAGGAAGATGCCCTTGAACCTGGAGATTTGGGACCCATGGGATGGGTACCACACAGTATTACTTTAAAGGGTCTGCGTTTGCTCACCCAACCTCACCAAACCTCTCAGCCCCAAGAGTGTCCACCCTTATGTCTCAATCAGCTGTGGGTCTAGATATGGTCAATCCAGGTGGCATCACAGCCCCTGAACGAATTTTGTAAGAATTTCTCTCTCTTTCACTGTCTTTGTTTCACGGGTTTTTAAAAGTAATTGATTTTCCTAATGGGGTTTAGCTGCTTTTCACTGCTGTGTTTATGCCGCTTTACTCCCACTTGACTCACTTACGGAGAGATATCAATACATAGGTTTGAAGATTCTTACTAGTCAGATCTATTCTTGGGCGGTGAATAGGGGGTGTTGAGTCCAGTTCACTGAGCAAGGAGTAGGTCTTGTCTATTACATATTGGGTTTATGGAACGGTATCTGAGCTAATTTGAAACCCTTGTTTTAGGCATCACCCCACCTCACCTTTCCCGTTAGGCAGCCATAGTGTGTTTTCTAAATGTGTGACACTGTTCTGTTTTGTAATTCAGTTCAAGTGTAGCGGTTTTTACATTCCCTCTATAAGTGATATCTTCTGATTAGTGTCTTTTTCTGTGTGACTTATTTCACTTAGAACCGTCGTACCTGAATCCACTCATCATGCTGCTACTAGCCTTATGACGTTGATTTCATGGCTGAGTGATATTCCATTGTACCTAAGGACCACAACTTCTTTATCCATTTTTCTCTTTCCTGGGATATTTAAGGTGGAATGAAGTGGAGGTTCTTGTCAACAGAGCAACCCTAAACTTTGGAGTGCCTGTGCCTTGCTGATTTTTAGTTTTCCCAAATTAGACGCCCATGAGTGGAAGTGCCCTATGCTCTCTAAGCCGAGTTTTTTAGATGTTTCAGGACACACCGTACACTTCTCCAGAGTGGCTGTTGGCAATTTACATCCCGCCCATCAGCGTAGCAAGGCTCCCATTTCTCCATGGCCTCTCCTGCATTTCTGGTATTGACACTTTATTCAGCATGGCCCTTTTGACCGATGGGAAGCGAGACTTCTTTGTAGCGCTGATTTGCCTTTCCAGGTTGCTTGGTTGGCCAAAAAGGGCGTATGCGTTTTTTCCTGAATATATTCAGGAAAAAACGCATACGCCCTTTTTGGCCAAGGGCATCATTGTCGAGGTTTTGCCGCTTTTCCTGTGCTTTAAAGGCGATTCGAATCTACCTCCTGAAATCTGTTTCCTGCAATTCTGCCTTGCTTTCAAATCCTCTTCGTTGCCTTCCCTCAATATTTTTGTGGGCGAGAGTTATCATTTATAACTCTGCAGGTTTGTGATTTGCAGTGCCCCTGAGCTCCATTTTTCAACTCGCTTTTTTTGGGAGCTGGCCGCAAAAGCGTAGGATTGCTTCAGGACCTATTCTGGTCCCGGGCGGCAGGCTGAGACTGTGGTTAATTCTTCTTCCTGATGGGAAAATAGAGTGACCTGTGCCTTTCCCAACACCTAGAGCTAGTCGCTCATTGGTTCCCCCTCTTCCCGTTCATCCTCAGGACAAATTGCAACCTGTTCGGAACAGGAGGTTAAACGTGTTGATTCTCCAAGGAGGGAGATTGCTAGTAAAGCGGATGGAATGGCGAACCCGAGCACAAGGAGATGAGAAATGAGGTGCGTTTTAGAAACCTTTCCCGATCACACGGTGTACCATCTTCTGGGGTTCTCATTCATGTTTTCGATGTAGGAAGATGCCCTTGAACCTGGAGATTTGGGACCCATCAGACGGGTACCACGCAGTATTACTTTAAAGGGTCTGCGTTTGCTCACCCAACCTCACCAAACCTCTCAGCCCCAAGAGTGTCCACCCTTATGTCTCAATCAGCTGTGGGTCTAGATATGGTCAATCCAGGTGGCATCACAGCCCCTGAACGAATTTTGTAAGAATTTCTCTCTCTTTCACTGTCTTTGTTTCACGGGTTTTTAAAAGTAATTGATTTTCCTAATGGGGTTTAGCTGCTTTTCACTGCTGTGTTTATGCCGCTTTACTCCCACTTGACTCACTTACGGAGAGATATCAATACATAGGCTTGAAGATTCTTACTAGTCAGATCTATTCTTGGGCGGTGAATAGGGGGTGTTGAGTCCAGTTCACTGAGCAAGCAGTAGGTCTTGTCTATTACATATTGGGTTTATGGAACGGTATCTGAGCTAATTTGAAACCCTTGTTTTATGCATCACCCCACCTCGCCTTTCCCGTTAGGCAGCCATAGTGTGTTTTCTAAATGTGGGACTCTGTTCTGTTTTGTAATTCAGTTCAAGTGTAGCGGTTTTTACTTTCCCTCTATAAGTGATATCTTATGATTAGTGTCTTTTTCTGTGTGACTTATTTCACTTAGAACCGTCCTACCTGAATCCACTCATCATGCTGCTACTAGCCTTATGACGTTGATTTCATGGCTGAGTGATATTCCATTGTACCTAAGGACCACAACTTCTTTATCCATTTTTCTCTTTCCTGGGATATTTAAGGTGGAATGAAGTGGAGGTTCTTGTCAACAGAGCAACCCTAAACTTTGGAGTGCCTGTGCCTTGCTGATTTTTAGTTTTCCCAAATTAGACGCCCATGAGTGGAAGTGCCCTATGCTCTCTAAGCCGAGTTTTTTAGATATTTCAGGACACACCGTACACTTCTCCAGAGTGGCTGTTGGCAATTTACATCCCGCCCATCAGCGTAGCAAGGCTCCCATTTCTCCATGGCCTCTCTTGCATTTCTGGTATTGACACTTTATTCAGCATGGCCCTTTTGACCGATGGGAAGCGAGACTTCTTTGTAGCGCTGATTTGCCTTTCCAGGTTGCTTGGTTGGCCAAAAAGGGCGTATGCGTTTTTTCCTGAATATATTCAGGAAAAAACGCATACGCCCTTTTTGGCCAAGGGCATCATTGTCGAGGTTTTGCCGCTTTTCCTGTGCTTTAAAGGCGATTCGAATCTACCTCCTGAAATATGTTTCCTGCAATTCTGCCTTGCTTTCAAATCCTCTTCGTTGCCTTCCCTCAATATTTTTGTGGGCGAGAGTTATCATTTATAACTCTGCAGGTTTGTGATTTGCAGGGCCCCTGAGCTCCATTTTTCAACTCGCTTTTTTTGGGAGCTGGCCGCAAAAGCGTAGGATTGCTTCAGGACCTATTCTGGTTCCGGGCGGCAGGCTGAGCCGGTGGTTAATTCTTCTTCCTGATGGGAAAATAGAGTGACCTGTGCCTGTCCCACCACCTAGAGCTAGTCGCTCATTGGTTCCCCCTCTTCCCGTTCATCCTCAGGACAAATTGAAACCTGTACGGAAAAGGAGGTTAAAGTGCTGATTCTCCAAGGAGGGAGATTGCTATTAAAGTGGCTGGAATGGCGAACCCGAGCACAAGGAGATGAGAAATGAGGTGCGTTTTAGAAACCTTTCCCGATCACACGGTGTACCATCTTCTGGGTTTCTCATGCATGTTTTCGATGTAGGAAGATGCCCTTGAACCTGGAGATTTGGGACCCATGGGATGGGTACCACACAGTATTACTTTAAAGGGTCTGCGTTTGCTCACCCAACCTCACCAAACCTCTCAGCCCCAAGAGTGTCCACCCTTATGTCTCAATCAGCTGTGGGTCTAGATATGGTCAATCCAGGTGGCATCACAGCCCCTGAACGAATTTTGTAAGAATGTCTCTCTCTTTCACTGTCTTTGTTTCACGGGTTTTTAAAAGTAATTGATTTTCCTAATGGGGTTTAGCTGCTTTTCACTGCTGTGTTTATGCCGCTTTACTCCCACTTGACTCACTTACGGAGAGATATCAATACATAGGTTTGAAGATTCTTACTAGTCAGATCTATTCTTGGGCGGTGAATAGGGGGTGTTGAGTCCAGTTCACTGAGCAAGGAGTAGGTCTTGTCTATTACATATTGGGTTTATGGAACGGTATCTGAGCTAATTTGAAACCCTTGTTTTAGGCATCACCCCACCTCACCTTTCCCGTTAGGCAGCCATAGTGTGTTTTCTAAATGTGTGACTCTGTTCTGTTTTGTAATTCAGTTCAAGTGTAGCGGTTTTTACATTCCCTCTATAAGTGATATCTTCTGATTAGTGTCTTTTTCTGTGTGACTTATTTCACTTAGAACCGTCGTACCTGAATCCACTCATCATGCTGCTACTAGCCTTATGACGTTGATTTCATGGCTGAGTGATATTCCATTGTACCTAAGGACCACAACTTCTTTATCCATTTTTCTCTTTCCTGGGATATTTAAGGTGGAATGAAGTGGAGGTTCTTGTCAACAGAGCAACCCTAAACTTTGGAGTGCCTGTGCCTTGCTGATTTTTAGTTTTCCCAAATTAGACGCCCATGAGTGGAAGTGCCCTATGCTCTCTAAGCCGAGTTTTTTAGATGTTTCAGGACACACCGTACACTTCTCCAGAGTGGCTGTTGGCAATTTACATCCCGCCCATCAGCGTAGCAAGGCTCCCATTTCTCCATGGCCTCTCCTGCATTTCTGGTATTGACACTTTATTCAGCATGGCCCTTTTGACCGATGGGAAGCGAGACTTCTTTGTAGCGCTGATTTGCCTTTCCAGGTTGCTTGGTTGGCCAAAAAGGGCGTATGCGTTTTTTCCTGAATATATTCAGGAAAAAACGCATACGCCCTTTTTGGCCAAGGGCATCATTGTCGAGGTTTTGCCGCTTTTCCTGTGCTTTAAAGGCGATTCGAATCTACCTCCTGAAATCTGTTTCCTGCAATTCTGCCTTGCTTTCAAATCCTCTTCGTTGCCTTCCCTCAATATTTTTGTGGGCGAGAGTTATCATTTATAACTCTGCAGGTTTGTGATTTGCAGTGCCCCTGAGCTCCATTTTTCAACTCGCTTTTTTGGGAGCTGGCCGCAAAAGCGTAGGATTGCTTCAGGACCTATTCTGGTTCCGGGCGGCAGGCTGAGCCTGTGGTTAATTCTTCTTCCTGATGGGAAAATAGAGTGACCTGTGCCTTTCCCAACACCTAGAGCTAGTCGCTCATTGGTTCCCCCTCTTCCCGTTCATCCTCAGGACAAATTGCAACCTGTACGGAACAGGAGGTTAAACGTGTTGATTCTCCAAGGAGGGAGATTGCTAGTAAAGCGGATGGAATGGCGAACCCGAGCACAAGGAGATGAGAAATGAGGTGCGTTTTAGAAACCTTTCCCGATCACACGGTGTACCATCTTCTGGGGTTCTCATGCATGTTTTCGATGTAGGAAGATGCCCTTGAACCTGGAGATTTGGGACCCATCAGACGGGTACCACGCAGTATTACTTTAAAGGGTCTGCGTTTGCTCACCCAACCTCACCAAACCTCTCAGCCCCAAGAGTGTCCACCCTTATGTCTCAATCAGCTGTGGGTCTAGATATGGTCAATCCAGGTGGCATCACAGCCCCTGAACGAATTTTGTAAGAATTTCTCTCTCTTTCACTGTCTTTGTTTCACGGGTTTTTAAAAGTAATTGATTTTCCTAATGGGGTTTAGCTGCTTTTCACTGCTGTGTTTATGCCGCTTTACTCCCACTTGACTCACTTACGGAGAGATATCAATACATAGGTTTGAAGATTCTTACTAGTCAGATCTATTCTTGGGCGGTGAATAGGGGGTGTTGAGTCCAGTTCACTGAGCAAGCAGTAGGTCTTGTCTATTACATATTGGGTTTATGGAACGGTATCTGAGCTAATTTGAAACCCTTGTTTTATGCATCACCCCACCTCGCCTTTCCCGTTAGGCAGCCATAGTGTGTTTTCTAAATGTGGGACTCTGTTCTGTTTTGTAATTCAGTTCAAGTGTAGCGATTTTTACTTTCCCTCTATAAGTGATATCTTCTGATTAGTGTCTTTTCCTGTGTGACTTATTTCACTTAGAACCGTCGTACCTGAATCCACTCATCATGCTGCTACTAGCCTTATGACGTTGATTTCATGGCTGAGTGATATTCCATTGTACCTAAGGACCACAACTTCTTTATCCATTTTTCTCTTTCCTGGGATATTTAAGGTGGAATGAAGTGGAGGTTCTTGTCAACAGAGCAACCCTAAACTTTGCAGTGCCTGTGCCTTGCTGATTTTTAGTTTTCCCAACTTAGACGCCCATGAGTGGAAGTGCCCTATGCTCTCTAAGCCGAGTTTTTTAGATGTTTCAGGACACACCGTACCCTTCTCCAGAGTGGCTGTCGGCAATTTACATCCCGCCCATCAGCGTAGCAAGGCTCCCATTTCTCCATGGCCTCTCCTGCATTTCTGGTTTTGACACTTTATTCAGCATGGCCCTTTTGACCGATGGGAAGCGAGACTTCTTTGTAGCGCTGATTTGCCTTTCCAGGTTGCTTGGTTGGCCAAAAAGGGCGTATGCGTTTTTTCCTGAATATATTCAGGAAAAAACGCATACGCCCTTTTTGGCCAAGGGCATCATTGTCGAGGTTTTGCCGCTTTTCCTGTGCTTTAAAGGCGATTCGAATCTACCTCCTGAAATCTGTTTCCTGCAATTCTGCCTTGCTTTCAAATCCTCTTCGTTGCCTTCCCTCAATATTTTTGTGGGCGAGAGTTATCATTTATAACTCTGCAGGTTTGTGATTTGCAGGGCCCCTGAGCTCCATTTTTCAACTCGCTTTTTTGGGAGCTGGCCGCAAAAGCGTAGGATTGCTTCAGGACCTATTCTGGTTCCGGGCGGCAGGCTGAGCCGGTGGTTAATTCTTCTTCCTGATGGGAAAATAGAGTGACCTGTGCCTGTCCCACCACCTAGAGCTAGTCGCTCATTGGTTCCCCCTCTTCCCGTTCATCCTCAGGACAAATTGAAACCTGTACGGAACAGGAGGTTAAAGTGCTGTTTCTCCAAGGAGGGAGATTGCTATTAAAGTGGCTGGAATGGCGAACCCGAGCACAAGGAGATGAGAAATGAGGTGCGTTTTAGAAACCTTTCCCGATCACACGGTGTACCATCTTCTGGGTTTCTCATGCATGTTTTCGATGTAGGAAGATGCCCTTGAACCTGGAGATTTGGGACCCATGGGATGGGTACCACACAGTATTACTTTAAAGGGTCTGCGTTTGCTCACCCAACCTCACCAAACCTCTCAGCCCCAAGAGTGTCCACCCTTATGTCTCAATCAGCTGTGGGTCTAGATATGGTCAATCCAGGTGGCATCACAGCCCCTGAACGAATTTTGTAAGAATGTCTCTCTCTTTCACTGTCTTTGTTTCACGGGTTTTTAAAAGTAATTGATTTTCCTAATGGGGTTTAGCTGCTTTTCACTGCTGTGTTTATGCCGCTTTACTCCCACTTGACTCACTTACGGAGAGATATCAATACATAGGTTTGAAGATTCTTACTAGTCAGATCTATTCTTGGGCGGTGAATAGGGGGTGTTGAGTCCAGTTCACTGAGCAAGGAGTAGGTCTTGTCTATTACATATTGGGTTTATGGAACGGTATCTGAGCTAATTTGAAACCCTTGTTTTAGGCATCACCCCACCTCACCTTTCCCGTTAGGCAGCCATAGTGTGTTTTCTAAATGTGTGACTCTGTTCTGTTTTGTAATTCAGTTCAAGTGTAGCGGTTTTTACATTCCCTCTATAAGTGATATCTTCTGATTAGTGTCTTTTTCTGTGTGACTTATTTCACTTAGAACCGTCGTACCTGAATCCACTCATCATGCTGCTACTAGCCTTATGACGTTGATTTCATGGCTGAGTGATATTCCATTGTACCTAAGGACCACAACTTCTTTATCCATTTTTCTCTTTCCTGGGATATTTAAGGTGGAATGAAGTGGAGGTTCTTGTCAACAGAGCAACCCTAAACTTTGGAGTGCCTGTGCCTTGCTGATTTTTAGTTTTCCCAAATTAGACGCCCATGAGTGGAAGTGCCCTATGCTCTCTAAGCCGAGTTTTTTAGATGTTTCAGGACACACCGTACACTTCTCCAGAGTGGCTGTTGGCAATTTACATCCCGCCCATCAGCGTAGCAAGGCTCCCATTTCTCCATGGCCTCTCCTGCATTTCTGGTATTGACACTTTATTCAGCATGGCCCTTTTGACCGATGGGAAGCGAGACTTCTTTGTAGCGCTGATTTGCCTTTCCAGGTTGCTTGGTTGGCCAAAAAGGGCGTATGCGTTTTTTCCTGAATATATTCAGGAAAAAACGCATACGCCCTTTTTGGCCAAGGGCATCATTGTCGAGGTTTTGCCGCTTTTCCTGTGCTTTAAAGGCGATTCGAATCTACCTCCTGAAATCTGTTTCCTGCAATTCTGCCTTGCTTTCAAATCCTCTTCGTTGCCTTCCCTCAATATTTTTGTGGGCGAGAGTTATCATTTATAACTCTGCAGGTTTGTGATTTGCAGTGCCCCTGAGCTCCATTTTTCAACTCGCTTTTTTGGGAGCTGGCCGCAAAAGCGTAGGATTGCTTCAGGACCTATTCTGGTCCCGGGCGGCAGGCTGAGCCTGTGGTTAATTCTTCTTCCTGATGGGAAAATAGAGTGACCTGTGCCTTTCCCAACACCTAGAGCTAGTCGCTCATTGGTTCCCCCTCTTCCCGTTCATCCTCAGGACAAATTGCAACCTGTTCGGAACAGGAGGTTAAACGTGTTGATTCTCCAAGGAGGGAGATTGCTAGTAAAGCGGATGGAATGGCGAACCCGAGCACAAGGAGATGAGAAATGAGGTGCGTTTTAGAAACCTTTCCCGATCACACGGTGTACCATCTTCTGGGGTTCTCATTCATGTTTTCGATGTAGGAAGATGCCCTTGAACCTGGAGATTTGGGACCCATCAGACGGGTACCACGCAGTATTACTTTAAAGGGTCTGCGTTTGCTCACCCAACCTCACCAAACCTCTCAGCCCCAAGAGTGTCCACCCTTATGTCTCAATCAGCTGTGGGTCTAGATATGGTCAATCCAGGTGGCATCACAGCCCCTGAACGAATTTTGTAAGAATTTCTCTCTCTTTCACTGTCTTTGTTTCACGGGTTTTTAAAAGTAATTGATTTTCCTAATGGGGTTTAGCTGCTTTTCACTGCTGTGTTTATGCCGCTTTACTCCCACTTGACTCACTTACGGAGAGATATCAATACATAGGCTTGAAGATTCTTACTAGTCAGATCTATTCTTGGGCGGTGAATAGGGGGTGTTGAGTCCAGTTCACTGAGCAAGCAGTAGGTCTTGTCTATTACATATTGGGTTTATGGAACGGTATCTGAGCTAATTTGAAACCCTTGTTTTATGCATCACCCCACCTCGCCTTTCCCGTTAGGCAGCCATAGTGTGTTTTCTAAATGTGGGACTCTGTTCTGTTTTGTAATTCAGTTCAAGTGTAGCGGTTTTTACTTTCCCTCTATAAGTGATATCTTCTGATTAGTGTCTTTTTCTGTGTGACTTATTTCACTTAGAACCGTCCTACCTGAATCCACTCATCATGCTGCTACTAGCCTTATGACGTTGATTTCATGGCTGAGTGATATTCCATTGTACCTAAGGACCACAACTTCTTTATCCATTTTTCTCTTTCCTGGGATATTTAAGGTGGAATGAAGTGGAGGTTCTTGTCAACAGAGCAACCCTAAACTTTGGAGTGCCTGTGCCTTGCTGATTTTTAGTTTTCCCAAATTAGACGCCCATGAGTGGAAGTGCCCTATGCTCTCTAAGCCGAGTTTTTTAGATATTTCAGGACACACCGTACACTTCTCCAGAGTGGCTGTTGGCAATTTACATCCCGCCCATCAGCGTAGCAAGGCTCCCATTTCTCCATGGCCTCTCTTGCATTTCTGGTATTGACACTTTTTTCAGCATGGCCCTTTTGACCGATGGGAAGCGAGACTTCTTTGTAGCGCTGATTTGCCTTTCCAGGTTGCTTGGTTGGCCAAAAAGGGCGTATGCGTTTTTTCCTGAATATATTCAGGAAAAAACGCATACGCCCTTTTTGGCCAAGGGCATCATTGTCGAGGTTTTGCCGCTTTTCCTGTGCTTTAAAGGCGATTCGAATCTACCTCCTGAAATATGTTTCCTGCAATTCTGCCTTGCTTTCAAATCCTCTTCGTTGCCTTCCCTCAATATTTTTGTGGGCGAGAGTTATCATTTATAACTCTGCAGGTTTGTGATTTGCAGGGCCCCTGAGCTCCATTTTTCAACTCGCTTTTTTTGGGAGCTGGCCGCAAAAGCGTAGGATTGCTTCAGGACCTATTCTGGTTCCGGGCGGCAGGCTGAGCCGGTGGTTAATTCTTCTTCCTGATGGGAAAATAGAGTGACCTGTGCCTGTCCCACCACCTAGAGCTAGTCGCTCATTGGTTCCCCCTCTTCCCGTTCATCCTCAGGACAAATTGAAACCTGTACGGAAAAGGAGGTTAAAGTGCTGATTCTCCAAGGAGGGAGATTGCTATTAAAGTGGCTGGAATGGCGAACCCGAGCACAAGGAGATGAGAAATGAGGTGCGTTTTAGAAACCTTTCCCGATCACACGGTGTACCATCTTCTGGGTTTCTCATGCATGTTTTCGATGTAGGAAGATGCCCTTGAACCTGGAGATTTGGGACCCATGGGATGGGTACCACACAGTATTACTTTAAAGGGTCTGCGTTTGCTCACCCAACCTCACCAAACCTCTCAGCCCCAAGAGTGTCCACCCTTATGTCTCAATCAGCTGTGGGTCTAGATATGGTCAATCCAGGTGGCATCACAGCCCCTGAACGAATTTTGTAAGAATTTCTCTCTCTTTCACTGTCTTTGTTTCACGGGTTTTTAAAAGTAATTGATTTTCCTAATGGGGTTTAGCTGCTTTTCACTGCTGTGTTTATGCCGCTTTACTCCCACTTGACTCACTTACGGAGAGATATCAATACATAGGTTTGAAGATTCTTACTAGTCAGATCTATTCTTGGGCGGTGAATAGGGGGTGTTGAGTCCAGTTCACTGAGCAAGGAGTAGGTCTTGTCTATTACATATTGGGTTTATGGAACGGTATCTGAGCTAATTTGAAACCCTTGTTTTAGGCATCACCCCACCTCACCTTTCCCGTTAGGCAGCCATAGTGTGTTTTCTAAATGTGTGACTCTGTTCTGTTTTGTAATTCAGTTCAAGTGTAGCGGTTTTTACATTCCCTCTATAAGTGATATCTTCTGATTAGTGTCTTTTTCTGTGTGACTTATTTCACTTAGAACCGTCGTACCTGAATCCACTCATCATGCTGCTACTAGCCTTATGACGTTGATTTCATGGCTGAGTGATATTCCATTGTACCTAAGGACCACAACTTCTTTATCCATTTTTCTCTTTCCTGGGATATTTAAGGTGGAATGAAGTGGAGGTTCTTGTCAACAGAGCAACCCTAAACTTTGGAGTGCCTGTGCCTTGCTGATTTTTAGTTTTCCCAAATTAGACGCCCATGAGTGGAAGTGCCCTATGCTCTCTAAGCCGAGTTTTTTAGATGTTTCAGGACACACCGTACACTTCTCCAGAGTGGCTGTTGGCAATTTACATCCCGCCCATCAGCGTAGCAAGGCTCCCATTTCTCCATGGCCTCTCCTGCATTTCTGGTATTGACACTTTATTCAGCATGGCCCTTTTGACCGATGGGAAGCGAGACTTCTTTGTAGCGCTGATTTGCCTTTCCAGGTTGCTTGGTTGGCCAAAAAGGGCGTATGCGTTTTTTCCTGAATATATTCAGGAAAAAACGCATACGCCCTTTTTGGCCAAGGGCATCATTGTCGAGGTTTTGCCGCTTTTCCTGTGCTTTAAAGGCGATTCGAATCTACCTCCTGAAATCTGTTTCCTGCAATTCTGCCTTGCTTTCAAATCCTCTTCGTTGCCTTCCCTCAATATTTTTGTGGGCGAGAGTTATCATTTATAACTCTGCAGGTTTGTGATTTGCAGTGCCCCTGAGCTCCATTTTTCAACTCGCTTTTTTGGGAGCTGGCCGCAAAAGCGTAGGATTGCTTCAGGACCTATTCTGGTTCCGGGCGGCAGGCTGAGCCTGTGGTTAATTCTTCTTCCTGATGGGAAAATAGAGTGACCTGTGCCTTTCCCAACACCTAGAGCTAGTCGCTCATTGGTTCCCCCTCTTCCCGTTCATCCTCAGGACAAATTGCAACCTGTACGGAACAGGAGGTTAAACGTGTTGATTCTCCAAGGAGGGAGATTGCTAGTAAAGCGGATGGAATGGCGAACCCGAGCACAAGGAGATGAGAAATGAGGTGCGTTTTAGAAACCTTTCCCGATCACACGGTGTACCATCTTCTGGGGTTCTCATGCATGTTTTCGATGTAGGAAGATGCCCTTGAACCTGGAGATTTGGGACCCATCAGACGGGTACCACGCAGTATTACTTTAAAGGGTCTGCGTTTGCTCACCCAACCTCACCAAACCTCTCAGCCCCAAGAGTGTCCACCCTTATGTCTCAATCAGCTGTGGGTCTAGATATGGTCAATCCAGGTGGCATCACAGCCCCTGAACGAATTTTGTAAGAATTTCTCTCTCTTTCACTGTCTTTGTTTCACGGGTTTTTAAAAGTAATTGATTTTCCTAATGGGGTTTAGCTGCTTTTCACTGCTGTGTTTATGCCGCTTTACTCCCACTTGACTCACTTACGGAGAGATATCAATACATAGGTTTGAAGATTCTTACTAGTCAGATCTATTCTTGGGCGGTGAATAGGGGGTGTTGAGTCCAGTTCACTGAGCAAGCAGTAGGTCTTGTCTATTACATATTGGGTTTATGGAACGGTATCTGAGCTAATTTGAAACCCTTGTTTTATGCATCACCCCACCTCGCCTTTCCCGTTAGGCAGCCATAGTGTGTTTTCTAAATGTGGGACTCTGTTCTGTTTTGTAATTCAGTTCAAGTGTAGCGATTTTTACTTTCCCTCTATAAGTGATATCTTCTGATTAGTGTCTTTTCCTGTGTGACTTATTTCACTTAGAACCGTCGTACCTGAATCCACTCATCATGCTGCTACTAGCCTTATGACGTTGATTTCATGGCTGAGTGATATTCCATTGTACCTAAGGACCACAACTTCTTTATCCATTTTTCTCTTTCCTGGGATATTTAAGGTGGAATGAAGTGGAGGTTCTTGTCAACAGAGCAACCCTAAACTTTGGAGTGCCTGTGCCTTGCTGATTTTTAGTTTTCCCAAATTAGACGCCCATGAGTGGAAGTGCCCTATGCTCTCTAAGCCGAGTTTTTTAGATATTTCAGGACACACCGTACACTTCTCCAGAGTGGCTGTTGGCAATTTACATCCCGCCCATCAGCGTAGCAAGGCTCCCATTTCTCCATGGCCTCTCTTGCATTTCTGGTATTGACACTTTATTCAGCATGGCCCTTTTGACCGATGGGAAGCGAGACTTCTTTGTAGCGCTGATTTGCCTTTCCAGGTTGCTTGGTTGGCCAAAAAGGGCGTATGCGTTTTTTCCTGAATATATTCAGGAAAAAACGCATACGCCCTTTTTGGCCAAGGGCATCATTGTCGAGGTTTTGCCGCTTTTCCTGTGCTTTAAAGGCGATTCGAATCTACCTCCTGAAATCTGTTTCCTGCAATTCTGCCTTGCTTTCAAATCCTCTTCGTTGCCTTCCCTCAATATTTTTGTGGGCGAGAGTTATCATTTATAACTCTGCAGGTTTGTGATTTGCAGGGCCCCTGAGCTCCATTTTTCAACTCGCTTTTTTGGGAGCTGGCCGCAAAAGCGTAGGATTGCTTCAGGACCTATTCTGGTTCCGGGCGGCAGGCTGAGCCGGTGGTTAATTCTTCTTCCTGATGGGAAAATAGAGTGACCTGTGCCTGTCCCACCACCTAGAGCTAGTCGCTCATTGGTTCCCCCTCTTCCCGTTCATCCTCAGGACAAATTGAAACCTGTACGGAACAGGAGGTTAAAGTGCTGTTTCTCCAAGGAGGGAGATTGCTATTAAAGTGGCTGGAATGGCGAACCCGAGCACAAGGAGATGAGAAATGAGGTGCGTTTTAGAAACCTTTCCCGATCACACGGTGTACCATCTTCTGGGTTTCTCATGCATGTTTTCGATGTAGGAAGATGCCCTTGAACCTGGAGATTTGGGACCCATGGGATGGGTACCACACAGTATTACTTTAAAGGGTCTGCGTTTGCTCACCCAACCTCACCAAACCTCTCAGCCCCAAGAGTGTCCACCCTTATGTCTCAATCAGCTGTGGGTCTAGATATGGTCAATCCAGGTGGCATCACAGCCCCTGAACGAATTTTGTAAGAATGTCTCTCTCTTTCACTGTCTTTGTTTCACGGGTTTTTAAAAGTAATTGATTTTCCTAATGGGGTTTAGCTGCTTTTCACTGCTGTGTTTATGCCGCTTTACTCCCACTTGACTCACTTACGGAGAGATATCAATACATAGGTTTGAAGATTCTTACTAGTCAGATCTATTCTTGGGCGGTGAATAGGGGGTGTTGAGTCCAGTTCACTGAGCAAGGAGTAGGTCTTGTCTATTACATATTGGGTTTATGGAACGGTATCTGAGCTAATTTGAAACCCTTGTTTTAGGCATCACCCCACCTCACCTTTCCCGTTAGGCAGCCATAGTGTGTTTTCTAAATGTGTGACTCTGTTCTGTTTTGTAATTCAGTTCAAGTGTAGCGGTTTTTACATTCCCTCTATAAGTGATATCTTCTGATTAGTGTCTTTTTCTGTGTGACTTATTTCACTTAGAACCGTCGTACCTGAATCCACTCATCATGCTGCTACTAGCCTTATGACGTTGATTTCATGGCTGAGTGATATTCCATTGTACCTAAGGACCACAACTTCTTTATCCATTTTTCTCTTTCCTGGGATATTTAAGGTGGAATGAAGTGGAGGTTCTTGTCAACAGAGCAACCCTAAACTTTGGAGTGCCTGTGCCTTGCTGATTTTTAGTTTTCCCAAATTAGACGCCCATGAGTGGAAGTGCCCTATGCTCTCTAAGCCGAGTTTTTTAGATGTTTCAGGACACACCGTACACTTCTCCAGAGTGGCTGTTGGCAATTTACATCCCGCCCATCAGCGTAGCAAGGCTCCCATTTCTCCATGGCCTCTCCTGCATTTCTGGTATTGACACTTTATTCAGCATGGCCCTTTTGACCGATGGGAAGCGAGACTTCTTTGTAGCGCTGATTTGCCTTTCCAGGTTGCTTGGTTGGCCAAAAAGGGCGTATGCGTTTTTTCCTGAATATATTCAGGAAAAAACGCATACGCCCTTTTTGGCCAAGGGCATCATTGTCGAGGTTTTGCCGCTTTTCCTGTGCTTTAAATGCGATTCGAATCTACCTCCTGAAATCTGTTTCCTGCAATTCTGCCTTGCTTTCAAATCCTCTTCGTTGCCTTCCCTCAATATTTTTGTGGGCGAGAGTTATCATTTATAACTCTGCAGGTTTGTGATTTGCAGTGCCCCTGAGCTCCATTTTTCAACTCGCTTTTTTGGGAGCTGGCCGCAAAAGCGTAGGATTGCTTCAGGACCTATTCTGGTCCCGGGCGGCAGGCTGAGCCTGTGGTTAATTCTTCTTCCTGATGGGAAAATAGAGTGACCTGTGCCTTTCCCAACACCTAGAGCTAGTCGCTCATTGGTTCCCCCTCTTCCCGTTCATCCTCAGGACAAATTGCAACCTGTACGGAACAGGAGGTTAAACGTGTTGATTCTCCAAGGAGGGAGATTGCTAGTAAAGCGGATGGAATGGCGAACCCGAGCACAAGGAGATGAGAAATGAGGTGCGTTTTAGAAACCTTTCCCGATCACACGGTGTACCATCTTCTGGGGTTCTCATGCATGTTTTCGATGTAGGAAGATGCCCTTGAACCTGGAGATTTGGGACCCATCAGACGGGTACCACGCAGTATTACTTTAAAGGGTCTGCGTTTGCTCACCCAACCTCACCAAACCTCTCAGCCCCAAGAGTGTCCACCCTTATGTCTCAATCAGCTGTGGGTCTAGATATGGTCAATCCAGGTGGCATCACAGCCCCTGAATGAATTTTGTAAGAATGTCTCTCTCTTTCACTGTCTTTGTTTCACGGGTTTTTAAAAGTAATTGATTTTCCTAATGGGGTTTAGCTGCTTTTCACTGCTGTGTTTATGCCGCTTTACTCCCACTTGACTCACTTACGGAGAGATATCAATACATAGGTTTGAAGATTCTTACTAGTCAGATCTATTCTTGGGCGGTGAATAGGGGGTGTTGAGTCCAGTTCACTGAGCAAGGAGTAGGTCTTGTCTATTACATATTGGGTTTATGGAACGGTATCTGAGCTAATTTGAAACCCTTGTTTTAGGCATCACCCCACCTCACCTTTCCCGTTAGGCAGCCATAGTGTGTTTTCTAAATGTGTGACTCTGTTCTGTTTTGTAATTCAGTTCAAGTGTAGCGGTTTTTACATTCCCTCTATAAGTGATATCTTCTGATTAGTGTCTTTTTCTGTGTGACTTATTTCACTTAGAACCGTCGTACCTGAATCCACTCATCATGCTGCTACTAGCCTTATGACGTTGATTTCATGGCTGAGTGATATTCCATTGTACCTAAGGACCACAACTTCTTTATCCATTTTTCTCTTTCCTGGGATATTTAAGGTGGAATGAAGTGGAGGTTCTTGTCAACAGAGCAACCCTAAACTTTGGAGTGCCTGTGCCTTGCTGATTTTTAGTTTTCCCAAATTAGACGCCCATGAGTGGAAGTGCCCTATGCTCTCTAAGCCGAGTTTTTTAGATGTTTCAGGACACACCGTACACTTCTCCAGAGTGGCTGTTGGCAATTTACATCCCGCCCATCAGCGTAGCAAGGCTCCCATTTCTCCATGGCCTCTCCTGCATTTCTGGTATTGACACTTTATTCAGCATGGCCCTTTTGACCGATGGGAAGCGAGACTTCTTTGTAGCGCTGATTTGCCTTTCCAGGTTGCTTGGTTGGCCAAAAAGGGCGTATGCGTTTTTTCCTGAATATATTCAGGAAAAAACGCATACGCCCTTTTTGGCCAAGGGCATCATTGTCGAGGTTTTGCCGCTTTTCCTGTGCTTTAAATGCGATTCGAATCTACCTCCTGAAATCTGTTTCCTGCAATTCTGCCTTGCTTTCAAATCCTCTTCGTTGCCTTCCCTCAATATTTTTGTGGGCGAGAGTTATCATTTATAACTCTGCAGGTTTGTGATTTGCAGTGCCCCTGAGCTCCATTTTTCAACTCGCTTTTTTGGGAGCTGGCCGCAAAAGCGTAGGATTGCTTCAGGACCTATTCTGGTCCCGGGCGGCAGGCTGAGCCTGTGGTTAATTCTTCTTCCTGATGGGAAAATAGAGTGACCTGTGCCTTTCCCAACACCTAGAGCTAGTCGCTCATTGGTTCCCCCTCTTCCCGTTCATCCTCAGGACAAATTGCAACCTGTACGGAACAGGAGGTTAAACGTGTTGATTCTCCAAGGAGGGAGATTGCTAGTAAAGCGGATGGAATGGCGAACCCGAGCACAAGGAGATGAGAAATGAGGTGCGTTTTAGAAACCTTTCCCGATCACACGGTGTACCATCTTCTGGGGTTCTCATGCATGTTTTCGATGTAGGAAGATGCCCTTGAACCTGGAGATTTGGGACCCATCAGACGGGTACCACGCAGTATTACTTTAAAGGGTCTGCGTTTGCTCACCCAACCTCACCAAACCTCTCAGCCCCAAGAGTGTCCACCCTTATGTCTCAATCAGCTGTGGGTCTAGATATGGTCAATCCAGGTGGCATCACAGCCCCTGAATGAATTTTGTAAGAATGTCTCTCTCTTTCACTGTCTTTGTTTCACGGGTTTTTAAAAGTAATTGATTTTCCTAATGGGGTTTAGCTGCTTTTCACTGCTGTGTTTATGCCGCTTTACTCCCACTTGACTCACTTACGGAGAGATATCAATACATAGGTTTGAAGATTCTTACTAGTCAGATCTATTCTTGGGCGGTGAATAGGGGGTGTTGAGTCCAGTTCACTGAGCAAGGAGTAGGTCTTGTCTATTACATATTGGGTTTATGGAACGGTATCTGAGCTAATTTGAAACCCTTGTTTTAGGCATCACCCCACCTCACCTTTCCCGTTAGGCAGCCATAGTGTGTTTTCTAAATGTGTGACTCTGTTCTGTTTTGTAATTCAGTTCAAGTGTAGCGGTTTTTACATTCCCTCTATAAGTGATATCTTCTGATTAGTGTCTTTTTCTGTGTGACTTATTTCACTTAGAACCGTCGTACCTGAATCCACTCATCATGCTGCTACTAGCCTTATGACGTTGATTTCATGGCTGAGTGATATTCCATTGTACCTAAGGACCACAACTTCTTTATCCATTTTTCTCTTTCCTGGGATATTTAAGGTGGAATGAAGTGGAGGTTCTTGTCAACAGAGCAACCCTAAACTTTGGAGTGCCTGTGCCTTGCTGATTTTTAGTTTTCCCAAATTAGACGCCCATGAGTGGAAGTGCCCTATGCTCTCTAAGCCGAGTTTTTTAGATGTTTCAGGACACACCGTACACTTCTCCAGAGTGGCTGTTGGCAATTTACATCCCGCCCATCAGCGTAGCAAGGCTCCCATTTCTCCATGGCCTCTCTTGCATTTCTGGTATTGACACTTTATTCAGCATGGCCCTTTTGACCGATGGGAAGCGAGACTTCTTTGTAGCGCTGATTTGCCTTTCCAGGTTGCTTGGTTGGCCAAAAAGGGCGTATGCGTTTTTTCCTGAATATATTCAGGAAAAAACGCATACGCCCTTTTTGGCCAAGGGCATCATTGTCGAGGTTTTGCCGCTTTTCCTGTGCTTTAAAGGCGATTCGAATCTACCTCCTGAAATCTGTTTCCTGCAATTCTGCCTTGCTTTCAAATCCTCTTCGTTGCCTTCCCTCAATATTTTTGTGGGCGAGAGTTATCATTTATAACTCTGCAGGTTTGTGATTTGCAGTGCCCCTGAGCTCCATTTTTCAACTCGCTTTTTTGGGAGCTGGCCGCAAAAGCGTAGGATTGCTTCAGGACCTATTCTGGTTCCGGGCGGCAGGCTGAGCCGGTGGTTAATTCTTCTTCCTGATGGGAAAATAGAGTGACCTGTGCCTGTCCCACCACCTAGAGCTAGTCGCTCATTGGTTCCCCCTCTTCCCGTTCATCCTCAGGACAAATTGAAACCTGTACGGAACAGGAGGTTAAAGTGCTGTTTCTCCAAGGAGGGAGATTGCTATTAAAGTGGCTGGAATGGCGAACCCGAGCACAAGGAGATGAGAAATGAGGTGCGTTTTAGAAACCTTTCCCGATCACACGGTGTACCATCTTCTGGGTTTCTCATGCATGTTTTCGATGTAGGAAGATGCCCTTGAACCTGGAGATTTGGGACCCATGGGATGGGTACCACACAGTATTACTTTAAAGGGTCTGCGTTTGCTCACCCAACCTCACCAAACCTCTCAGCCCCAAGAGTGTCCACCCTTATGTCTCAATCAGCTGTGGGTCTAGATATGGTCAATCCAGGTGGCATCACAGCCCCTGAACGAATTTTGTAAGAATGTCTCTCTCTTTCACTGTCTTTGTTTCACGGGTTTTTAAAAGTAATTGATTTTCCTAATGGGGTTTAGCTGCTTTTCACTGCTGTGTTTATGCCGCTTTACTCCCACTTGACTCACTTACGGAGAGATATCAATACATAGGTTTGAAGATTCTTACTAGTCAGATCTATTCTTGGGCGGTGAATAGGGGGTGTTGAGTCCAGTTCACTGAGCAAGGAGTAGGTCTTGTCTATTACATATTGGGTTTATGGAACGGTATCTGAGCTAATTTGAAACCCTTGTTTTAGGCATCACCCCACCTCACCTTTCCCGTTAGGCAGCCATAGTGTGTTTTCTAAATGTGTGACTCTGTTCTGTTTTGTAATTCAGTTCAAGTGTAGCGGTTTTTACATTCCCTCTATAAGTGATATCTTCTGATTAGTGTCTTTTTCTGTGTGACTTATTTCACTTAGAACCGTCGTACCTGAATCCACTCATCATGCTGCTACTAGCCTTATGACGTTGATTTCATGGCTGAGTGATATTCCATTGTACCTAAGGACCACAACTTCTTTATCCATTTTTCTCTTTCCTGGGATATTTAAGGTGGAATGAAGTGGAGGTTCTTGTCAACAGAGCAACCCTAAACTTTGGAGTGCCTGTGCCTTGCTGATTTTTAGTTTTCCCAAATTAGACGCCCATGAGTGGAAGTGCCCTATGCTCTCTAAGCCGAGTTTTTTAGATGTTTCAGGACACACCGTACACTTCTCCAGAGTGGCTGTTGGCAATTTACATCCCGCCCATCAGCGTAGCAAGGCTCCCATTTCTCCATGGCCTCTCTTGCATTTCTGGTATTGACACTTTATTCAGCATGGCCCTTTTGACCGATGGGAAGCGAGACTTCTTTGTAGCGCTGATTTGCCTTTCCAGGTTGCTTGGTTGGCCAAAAAGGGCGTATGCGTTTTTTCCTGAATATATTCAGGAAAAAACGCATACGCCCTTTTTGGCCAAGGGCATCATTGTCGAGGTTTTGCCGCTTTTCCTGTGCTTTAAAGGCGATTCGAATCTACCTCCTGAAATCTGTTTCCTGCAATTCTGCCTTGCTTTCAAATCCTCTTCGTTGCCTTCCCTCAATATTTTTGTGGGCGAGAGTTATCATTTATAACTCTGCAGGTTTGTGATTTGCAGTGCCCCTGAGCTCCATTTTTCAACTCGCTTTTTTGGGAGCTGGCCGCAAAAGCGTAGGATTGCTTCAGGACCTATTCTGGTTCCGGGCGGCAGGCTGAGCCGGTGGTTAATTCTTCTTCCTGATGGGAAAATAGAGTGACCTGTGCCTGTCCCACCACCTAGAGCTAGTCGCTCATTGGTTCCCCCTCTTCCCGTTCATCCTCAGGACAAATTGAAACCTGTACGGAACAGGAGGTTAAAGTGCTGTTTCTCCAAGGAGGGAGATTGCTATTAAAGTGGCTGGAATGGCGAACCCGAGCACAAGGAGATGAGAAATGAGGTGCGTTTTAGAAACCTTTCCCGATCACACGGTGTACCATCTTCTGGGTTTCTCATGCATGTTTTCGATGTAGGAAGATGCCCTTGAACCTGGAGATTTGGGACCCATGGGATGGGTACCACACAGTATTACTTTAAAGGGTCTGCGTTTGCTCACCCAACCTCACCAAACCTCTCAGCCCCAAGAGTGTCCACCCTTATGTCTCAATCAGCTGTGGGTCTAGATATGGTCAATCCAGGTGGCATCACAGCCCCTGAACGAATTTTGTAAGAATGTCTCTCTCTTTCACTGTCTTTGTTTCACGGGTTTTTAAAAGTAATTGATTTTCCTAATGGGGTTTAGCTGCTTTTCACTGCTGTGTTTATGCCGCTTTACTCCCACTTGACTCACTTACGGAGAGATATCAATACATAGGTTTGAAGATTCTTACTAGTCAGATCTATTCTTGGGCGGTGAATAGGGGGTGTTGAGTCCAGTTCACTGAGCAAGGAGTAGGTCTTGTCTATTACATATTGGGTTTATGGAACGGTATCTGAGCTAATTTGAAACCCTTGTTTTAGGCATCACCCCACCTCACCTTTCCCGTTAGGCAGCCATAGTGTGTTTTCTAAATGTGTGACTCTGTTCTGTTTTGTAATTCAGTTCAAGTGTAGCGGTTTTTACATTCCCTCTATAAGTGATATCTTCTGATTAGTGTCTTTTTCTGTGTGACTTATTTCACTTAGAACCGTCGTACCTGAATCCACTCATCATGCTGCTACTAGCCTTATGACGTTGATTTCATGGCTGAGTGATATTCCATTGTACCTAAGGACCACAACTTCTTTATCCATTTTTCTCTTTCCTGGGATATTTAAGGTGGAATGAAGTGGAGGTTCTTGTCAACAGAGCAACCCTAAACTTTGGAGTGCCTGTGCCTTGCTGATTTTTAGTTTTCCCAAATTAGACGCCCATGAGTGGAAGTGCCCTATGCTCTCTAAGCCGAGTTTTTTAGATGTTTCAGGACACACCGTACACTTCTCCAGAGTGGCTGTTGGCAATTTACATCCCGCCCATCAGCGTAGCAAGGCTCCCATTTCTCCATGGCCTCTCTTGCATTTCTGGTATTGACACTTTATTCAGCATGGCCCTTTTGACCGATGGGAAGCGAGACTTCTTTGTAGCGCTGATTTGCCTTTCCAGGTTGCTTGGTTGGCCAAAAAGGGCGTATGCGTTTTTTCCTGAATATATTCAGGAAAAAACGCATACGCCCTTTTTGGCCAAGGGCATCATTGTCGAGGTTTTGCCGCTTTTCCTGTGCTTTAAAGGCGATTCGAATCTACCTCCTGAAATCTGTTTCCTGCAATTCTGCCTTGCTTTCAAATCCTCTTCGTTGCCTTCCCTCAACATTTTTGTGGGCGAGAGTTATCATTTCTAACTCTGCAGTTTTGTGATTTGCAGTGCCCCTGAGCTCCATTTTTCAACTCGCTTTTTTGGGAGCTGGCCGCAAAAGCGTAGGATTGCTTCAGGACCTATTCTGGTTCCGGGCGGCAGGCTGAGCCGGTGGTTAATTCTTCTTCCTGATCGGAAAATAGAGTGACCTGTGCCTGTCCCACCACCTAGAGCTAGTCGCTCATTGGTTCCCCCTCTTCCCGTTCATCCTCAGGACAAATTGAAACTTGTTCGGAAAAGGAGGTTAAAGTGCTGATTCTCCAAGGAGGGAGATTGCTATTAAAGTGGCTGGAATGGCGAACCCGAGCACAAGGAGATGAGAAATGAGGTGCGTTTTAGAAACCTTTCCCGATCACACGGTGTACCATCTTCTGGGGTTCTCATGCATGTTTTCGATGTAGGAAGATGCCCTTGAACCTGGAGATTTGGGACCCATCAGACGGGTACCACGCAGTATTACTTTAAAGGGTCTGCGTTTGCTCACCCAACCTCACCAAACCTCTCAGCCCCAAGAGTGTCCACCCTTATGTCTCAATCAGCTGTGGGTCTAGATATGGTCAATCCAGGTGGCATCACAGCCCCTGAACGAATTTTGTAAGAATGTCTCTCTCTTTCACTGTCTTTGTTTCACGGGTTTTTAAAAGTAATTGATTTTCCTAATGGGGTTTAGCTGCTTTTCACTGCTGTGTTTATGCCGCTTTACTCCCACTTGACTCACTTACGGAGAGATATCAATACATAGGTTTGAAGATTCTTACTAGTCAGATCTATTCTTGGGCGGTGAATAGGGGGTGTTGAGTCCAGTTCACTGAGCAAGGAGTAGGTCTTGTCTATTACATATTGGGTTTATGGAACGGTATCTGAGCTAATTTGAAACCCTTGTTTTAGGCATCACCCCACCTCACCTTTCCCGTTAGGCAGCCATAGTGTGTTTTCTAAATGTGTGACTCTGTTCTGTTTTGTAATTCAGTTCAAGTGTAGCGGTTTTTACATTCCCTCTATAAGTGATATCTTCTGATTAGTGTCTTTTTCTGTGTGACTTATTTCACTTAGAACCGTCGTACCTGAATCCACTCATCATGCTGCTACTAGCCTTATGACGTTGATTTCATGGCTGAGTGATATTCCATTGTACCTAAGGACCACAACTTCTTTATCCATTTTTCTCTTTCCTGGGATATTTAAGGTGGAATGAAGTGGAGGTTCTTGTCAACAGAGCAACCCTAAACTTTGGAGTGCCTGTGCCTTGCTGATTTTTAGTTTTCCCAAATTAGACGCCCATGAGTGGAAGTGCCCTATGCTCTCTAAGCCGAGTTTTTTAGATGTTTCAGGACACACCGTACACTTCTCCAGAGTGGCTGTTGGCAATTTACATCCCGCCCATCAGCGTAGCAAGGCTCCCATTTCTCCATGGCCTCTCTTGCATTTCTGGTATTGACACTTTATTCAGCATGGCCCTTTTGACCGATGGGAAGCGAGACTTCTTTGTAGCGCTGATTTGCCTTTCCAGGTTGCTTGGTTGGCCAAAAAGGGCGTATGCGTTTTTTCCTGAATATATTCAGGAAAAAACGCATACGCCCTTTTTGGCCAAGGGCATCATTGTCGAGGTTTTGCCGCTTTTCCTGTGCTTTAAAGGCGATTCGAATCTACCTCCTGAAATCTGTTTCCTGCAATTCTGCCTTGCTTTCAAATCCTCTTCGTTGCCTTCCCTCAACATTTTTGTGGGCGAGAGTTATCATTTCTAACTCTGCAGTTTTGTGATTTGCAGTGCCCCTGAGCTCCATTTTTCAACTCGCTTTTTTGGGAGCTGGCCGCAAAAGCGTAGGATTGCTTCAGGACCTATTCTGGTTCCGGGCGGCAGGCTGAGCCGGTGGTTAATTCTTCTTCCTGATCGGAAAATAGAGTGACCTGTGCCTGTCCCACCACCTAGAGCTAGTCGCTCATTGGTTCCCCCTCTTCCCGTTCATCCTCAGGACAAATTGAAACTTGTTCGGAAAAGGAGGTTAAAGTGCTGATTCTCCAAGGAGGGAGATTGCTATTAAAGTGGCTGGAATGGCGAACCCGAGCACAAGGAGATGAGAAATGAGGTGCGTTTTAGAAACCTTTCCCGATCACACGGTGTACCATCTTCTGGGGTTCTCATGCATGTTTTCGATGTAGGAAGATGCCCTTGAACCTGGAGATTTGGGACCCATCAGACGGGTACCACGCAGTATTACTTTAAAGGGTCTGCGTTTGCTCACCCAACCTCACCAAACCTCTCAGCCCCAAGAGTGTCCACCCTTATGTCTCAATCAGCTGTGGGTCTAGATATGGTCAATCCAGGTGGCATCACAGCCCCTGAACGAATTTTGTAAGAATGTCTCTCTCTTTCACTGTCTTTGTTTCACGGGTTTTTAAAAGTAATTGATTTTCCTAATGGGGTTTAGCTGCTTTTCACTGCTGTGTTTATGCCGCTTTACTCCCACTTGACTCACTTACGGAGAGATATCAATACATAGGTTTGAAGATTCTTACTAGTCAGATCTATTCTTGGGCGGTGAATAGGGGGTGTTGAGTCCAGTTCACTGAGCAAGGAGTAGGTCTTGTCTATTACATATTGGGTTTATGGAACGGTATCTGAGCTAATTTGAAACCCTTGTTTTAGGCATCACCCCACCTCACCTTTCCCGTTAGGCAGCCATAGTGTGTTTTCTAAATGTGTGACTCTGTTCTGTTTTGTAATTCAGTTCAAGTGTAGCGGTTTTTACATTCCCTCTATAAGTGATATCTTCTGATTAGTGTCTTTTTCTGTGTGACTTATTTCACTTAGAACCGTCGTACCTGAATCCACTCATCATGCTGCTACTAGCCTTATGACGTTGATTTCATGGCTGAGTGATATTCCATTGTACCTAAGGACCACAACTTCTTTATCCATTTTTCTCTTTCCTGGGATATTTAAGGTGGAATGAAGTGGAGGTTCTTGTCAACAGAGCAACCCTAAACTTTGGAGTGCCTGTGCCTTGCTGATTTTTAGTTTTCCCAAATTAGACGCCCATGAGTGGAAGTGCCCTATGCTCTCTAAGCCGAGTTTTTTAGATGTTTCAGGACACACCGTACACTTCTCCAGAGTGGCTGTTGGCAATTTACATCCCGCCCATCAGCGTAGCAAGGCTCCCATTTCTCCATGGCCTCTCTTGCATTTCTGGTATTGACACTTTATTCAGCATGGCCCTTTTGACCGATGGGAAGCGAGACTTCTTTGTAGCGCTGATTTGCCTTTCCAGGTTGCTTGGTTGGCCAAAAAGGGCGTATGCGTTTTTTCCTGAATATATTCAGGAAAAAACGCATACGCCCTTTTTGGCCAAGGGCATCATTGTCGAGGTTTTGCCGCTTTTCCTGTGCTTTAAAGGCGATTCGAATCTACCTCCTGAAATCTGTTTCCTGCAATTCTGCCTTGCTTTCAAATCCTCTTCGTTGCCTTCCCTCAATATTTTTGTGGGCGAGAGTTATCATTTATAACTCTGCAGGTTTGTGATTTGCAGTGCCCCTGAGCTCCATTTTTCAACTCGCTTTTTTGGGAGCTGGCCGCAAAAGCGTAGGATTGCTTCAGGACCTATTCTGGTTCCGGGCGGCAGGCTGAGCCGGTGGTTAATTCTTCTTCCTGATGGGAAAATAGAGTGACCTGTGCCTGTCCCACCACCTAGAGCTAGTCACTCATTGGTTCCCCCTCTTCCCGTTCATCCTCAGGACAAATTGAAACCTGTACGGAACAGGAGGTTAAAGTGCTGTTTCTCCAAGGAGGGAGATTGCTATTAAAGTGGCTGGAATGGCGAACCCGAGCACAAGGAGATGAGAAATGAGGTGCGTTTTAGAAACCTTTCCCGATCACACGGTGTACCATCTTCTGGGTTTCTCATGCATGTTTTCGATGTAGGAAGATGCCCTTGAACCTGGAGATTTGGGACCCATGGGATGGGTACCACACAGTATTACTTTAAAGGGTCTGCGTTTGCTCACCCAACCTCACCAAACCTCTCAGCCCCAAGAGTGTCCACCCTTATGTCTCAATCAGCTGTGGGTCTAGATATGGTCAATCCAGGTGGCATCACAGCCCCTGAACGAATTTTGTAAGAATGTCTCTCTCTTTCACTGTCTTTGTTTCACGGGTTTTTAAAAGTAATTGATTTTCCTAATGGGGTTTAGCTGCTTTTCACTGCTGTGTTTATGCCGCTTTACTCCCACTTGACTCACTTACGGAGAGATATCAATACATAGGTTTGAAGATTCTTACTAGTCAGATCTATTCTTGGGCGGTGAATAGGGGGTGTTGAGTCCAGTTCACTGAGCAAGGAGTAGGTCTTGTCTATTACATATTGGGTTTATGGAACGGTATCTGAGCTAATTTGAAACCCTTGTTTTAGGCATCACCCCACCTCACCTTTCCCGTTAGGCAGCCATAGTGTGTTTTCTAAATGTGTGACTCTGTTCTGTTTTGTAATTCAGTTCAAGTGTAGCGGTTTTTACATTCCCTCTATAAGTGATATCTTCTGATTAGTGTCTTTTTCTGTGTGACTTATTTCACTTAGAACCGTCGTACCTGAATCCACTCATCATGCTGCTACTAGCCTTATGACGTTGATTTCATGGCTGAGTGATATTCCATTGTACCTAAGGACCACAACTTCTTTATCCATTTTTCTCTTTCCTGGGATATTTAAGGTGGAATGAAGTGGAGGTTCTTGTCAACAGAGCAACCCTAAACTTTGGAGTGCCTGTGCCTTGCTGATTTTTAGTTTTCCCAAATTAGACGCCCATGAGTGGAAGTGCCCTATGCTCTCTAAGCCGAGTTTTTTAGATGTTTCAGGACACACCGTACACTTCTCCAGAGTGGCTGTTGGCAATTTACATCCCGCCCATCAGCGTAGCAAGGCTCCCATTTCTCCATGGCCTCTCTTGCATTTCTGGTATTGACACTTTATTCAGCATGGCCCTTTTGACCGATGGGAAGCGAGACTTCTTTGTAGCGCTGATTTGCCTTTCCAGGTTGCTTGGTTGGCCAAAAAGGGCGTATGCGTTTTTTCCTGAATATATTCAGGAAAAAACGCATACGCCCTTTTTGGCCAAGGGCATCATTGTCGAGGTTTTGCCGCTTTTCCTGTGCTTTAAAGGCGATTCGAATCTACCTCCTGAAATCTGTTTCCTGCAATTCTGCCTTGCTTTCAAATCCTCTTCGTTGCCTTCCCTCAATATTTTTGTGGGCGAGAGTTATCATTTATAACTCTGCAGGTTTGTGATTTGCAGTGCCCCTGAGCTCCATTTTTCAACTCGCTTTTTTGGGAGCTGGCCGCAAAAGCGTAGGATTGCTTCAGGACCTATTCTGGTTCCGGGCGGCAGGCTGAGCCGGTGGTTAATTCTTCTTCCTGATGGGAAAATAGAGTGACCTGTGCCTGTCCCACCACCTAGAGCTAGTCGCTCATTGGTTCCCCCTCTTCCCGTTCATCCTCAGGACAAATTGAAACCTGTACGGAACAGGAGGTTAAAGTGCTGTTTCTCCAAGGAGGGAGATTGCTATTAAAGTGGCTGGAATGGCGAACCCGAGCACAAGGAGATGAGAAATGAGGTGCGTTTTAGAAACCTTTCCCGATCACACGGTGTACCATCTTCTGGGTTTCTCATGCATGTTTTCGATGTAGGAAGATGCCCTTGAACCTGGAGATTTGGGACCCATGGGATGGGTACCACACAGTATTACTTTAAAGGGTCTGCGTTTGCTCACCCAACCTCACCAAACCTCTCAGCCCCAAGAGTGTCCACCCTTATGTCTCAATCAGCTGTGGGTCTAGATATGGTCAATCCAGGTGGCATCACAGCCCCTGAACGAATTTTGTAAGAATGTCTCTCTCTTTCACTGTCTTTGTTTCACGGGTTTTTAAAAGTAATTGATTTTCCTAATGGGGTTTAGCTGCTTTTCACTGCTGTGTTTATGCCGCTTTACTCCCACTTGACTCACTTACGGAGAGATATCAATACATAGGTTTGAAGATTCTTACTAGTCAGATCTATTCTTGGGCGGTGAATAGGGGGTGTTGAGTCCAGTTCACTGAGCAAGGAGTAGGTCTTGTCTATTACATATTGGGTTTATGGAACGGTATCTGAGCTAATTTGAAACCCTTGTTTTAGGCATCACCCCACCTCACCTTTCCCGTTAGGCAGCCATAGTGTGTTTTCTAAATGTGTGACTCTGTTCTGTTTTGTAATTCAGTTCAAGTGTAGCGGTTTTTACATTCCCTCTATAAGTGATATCTTCTGATTAGTGTCTTTTTCTGTGTGACTTATTTCACTTAGAACCGTCGTACCTGAATCCACTCATCATGCTGCTACTAGCCTTATGACGTTGATTTCATGGCTGAGTGATATTCCATTGTACCTAAGGACCACAACTTCTTTATCCATTTTTCTCTTTCCTGGGATATTTAAGGTGGAATGAAGTGGAGGTTCTTGTCAACAGAGCAACCCTAAACTTTGGAGTGCCTGTGCCTTGCTGATTTTTAGTTTTCCCAAATTAGACGCCCATGAGTGGAAGTGCCCTATGCTCTCTAAGCCGAGTTTTTTAGATGTTTCAGGACACACCGTACACTTCTCCAGAGTGGCTGTTGGCAATTTACATCCCGCCCATCAGCGTAGCAAGGCTCCCATTTCTCCATGGCCTCTCTTGCATTTCTGGTATTGACACTTTATTCAGCATGGCCCTTTTGACCGATGGGAAGCGAGACTTCTTTGTAGCGCTGATTTGCCTTTCCAGGTTGCTTGGTTGGCCAAAAAGGGCGTATGCGTTTTTTCCTGAATATATTCAGGAAAAAACGCATACGCCCTTTTTGGCCAAGGGCATCATTGTCGAGGTTTTGCCGCTTTTCCTGTGCTTTAAAGGCGATTCGAATCTACCTCCTGAAATCTGTTTCCTGCAATTCTGCCTTGCTTTCAAATCCTCTTCGTTGCCTTCCCTCAACATTTTTGTGGGCGAGAGTTATCATTTCTAACTCTGCAGTTTTGTGATTTGCAGTGCCCCTGAGCTCCATTTTTCAACTCGCTTTTTTGGGAGCTGGCCGCAAAAGCGTAGGATTGCTTCAGGACCTATTCTGGTTCCGGGCGGCAGGCTGAGCCGGTGGTTAATTCTTCTTCCTGATGGGAAAATAGAGTGACCTGTGCCTGTCCCACCACCTAGAGCTAGTCGCTCATTGGTTCCCCCTCTTCCCGTTCATCCTCAGGACAAATTGAAACCTGTACGGAACAGGAGGTTAAAGTGCTGTTTCTCCAAGGAGGGAGATTGCTATTAAAGTGGCTGGAATGGCGAACCCGAGCACAAGGAGATGAGAAATGAGGTGCGTTTTAGAAACCTTTCCCGATCACACGGTGTACCATCTTCTGGGTTTCTCATGCATGTTTTCGATGTAGGAAGATGCCCTTGAACCTGGAGATTTGGGACCCATGGGATGGGTACCACACAGTATTACTTTAAAGGGTCTGCGTTTGCTCACCCAACCTCACCAAACCTCTCAGCCCCAAGAGTGTCCACCCTTATGTCTCAATCAGCTGTGGGTCTAGATATGGTCAATCCAGGTGGCATCACAGCCCCTGAACGAATTTTGTAAGAATGTCTCTCTCTTTCACTGTCTTTGTTTCACGGGTTTTTAAAAGTAATTGATTTTCCTAATGGGGTTTAGCTGCTTTTCACTGCTGTGTTTATGCCGCTTTACTCCCACTTGACTCACTTACGGAGAGATATCAATACATAGGTTTGAAGATTCTTACTAGTCAGATCTATTCTTGGGCGGTGAATAGGGGGTGTTGAGTCCAGTTCACTGAGCAAGGAGTAGGTCTTGTCTATTACATATTGGGTTTATGGAACGGTATCTGAGCTAATTTGAAACCCTTGTTTTAGGCATCACCCCACCTCACCTTTCCCGTTAGGCAGCCATAGTGTGTTTTCTAAATGTGTGACTCTGTTCTGTTTTGTAATTCAGTTCAAGTGTAGCGGTTTTTACATTCCCTCTATAAGTGATATCTTCTGATTAGTGTCTTTTTCTGTGTGACTTATTTCACTTAGAACCGTCGTACCTGAATCCACTCATCATGCTGCTACTAGCCTTATGACGTTGATTTCATGGCTGAGTGATATTCCATTGTACCTAAGGACCACAACTTCTTTATCCATTTTTCTCTTTCCTGGGATATTTAAGGTGGAATGAAGTGGAGGTTCTTGTCAACAGAGCAACCCTAAACTTTGGAGTGCCTGTGCCTTGCTGATTTTTAGTTTTCCCAAATTAGACGCCCATGAGTGGAAGTGCCCTATGCTCTCTAAGCCGAGTTTTTTAGATGTTTCAGGACACACCGTACACTTCTCCAGAGTGGCTGTTGGCAATTTACATCCCGCCCATCAGCGTAGCAAGGCTCCCATTTCTCCATGGCCTCTCTTGCATTTCTGGTATTGACACTTTATTCAGCATGGCCCTTTTGACCGATGGGAAGCGAGACTTCTTTGTAGCGCTGATTTGCCTTTCCAGGTTGCTTGGTTGGCCAAAAAGGGCGTATGCGTTTTTTCCTGAATATATTCAGGAAAAAACGCATACGCCCTTTTTGGCCAAGGGCATCATTGTCGAGGTTTTGCCGCTTTTCCTGTGCTTTAAAGGCGATTCGAATCTACCTCCTGAAATCTGTTTCCTGCAATTCTGCCTTGCTTTCAAATCCTCTTCGTTGCCTTCCCTCAACATTTTTGTGGGCGAGAGTTATCATTTCTAACTCTGCAGTTTTGTGATTTGCAGTGCCCCTGAGCTCCATTTTTCAACTCGCTTTTTTGGGAGCTGGCCGCAAAAGCGTAGGATTGCTTCAGGACCTATTCTGGTTCCGGGCGGCAGGCTGAGCCGGTGGTTAATTCTTCTTCCTGATCGGAAAATAGAGTGACCTGTGCCTGTCCCACCACCTAGAGCTAGTCGCTCATTGGTTCCCCCTCTTCCCGTTCATCCTCAGGACAAATTGAAACTTGTTCGGAAAAGGAGGTTAAAGTGCTGATTCTCCAAGGAGGGAGATTGCTATTAAAGTGGCTGGAATGGCGAACCCGAGCACAAGGAGATGAGAAATGAGGTGCGTTTTAGAAACCTTTCCCGATCACACGGTGTACCATCTTCTGGGTTTCTCATGCATGTTTTCGATGTAGGAAGATGCCCTTGAACCTGGAGATTTGGGACCCATGGGATGGGTACCACACAGTATTACTTTAAAGGGTCTGCGTTTGCTCACCCAACCTCACCAAACCTCTCAGCCCCAAGAGTGTCCACCCTTATGTCTCAATCAGCTGTGGGTCTAGATATGGTCAATCCAGGTGGCATCACAGCCCCTGAACGAATTTTGTAAGAATGTCTCTCTCTTTCACTGTCTTTGTTTCACGGGTTTTTAAAAGTAATTGATTTTCCTAATGGGGTTTAGCTGCTTTTCACTGCTGTGTTTATGCCGCTTTACTCCCACTTGACTCACTTACGGAGAGATATCAATACATAGGTTTGAAGATTCTTACTAGTCAGATCTATTCTTGGGCGGTGAATAGGGGGTGTTGAGTCCAGTTCACTGAGCAAGGAGTAGGTCTTGTCTATTACATATTGGGTTTATGGAACGGTATCTGAGCTAATTTGAAACCCTTGTTTTAGGCATCACCCCACCTCACCTTTCCCGTTAGGCAGCCATAGTGTGTTTTCTAAATGTGTGACTCTGTTCTGTTTTGTAATTCAGTTCAAGTGTAGCGGTTTTTACATTCCCTCTATAAGTGATATCTTCTGATTAGTGTCTTTTTCTGTGTGACTTATTTCACTTAGAACCGTCGTACCTGAATCCACTCATCATGCTGCTACTAGCCTTATGACGTTGATTTCATGGCTGAGTGATATTCCATTGTACCTAAGGACCACAACTTCTTTATCCATTTTTCTCTTTCCTGGGATATTTAAGGTGGAATGAAGTGGAGGTTCTTGTCAACAGAGCAACCCTAAACTTTGGAGTGCCTGTGCCTTGCTGATTTTTAGTTTTCCCAAATGAGACGCCCATGAGTGGAAGTGCCCTATGCTCTCTAAGCCGAGTTTTTTAGATGTTTCAGGACACACCGTACACTTCTCCAGAGTGGCTGTTGGCAATTTACATCCCGCCCATCAGCGTAGCAAGGCTCCCATTTCTCCATGGCCTCTCCTGCATTTCTGGTATTGACACTTTATTCAGCATGGCCCTTTTGACCGATGGGAAGCGAGACTTCTTTGTAGCGCTGATTTGCCTTTCCAGGTTGCTTGGTTGGCCAAAAAGGGCGTATGCGTTTTTTCCTGAATATATTCAGGAAAAAACGCATACGCCCTTTTTGGCCAAGGGCATCATTGTCGAGGTTTTGCCGCTTTTCCTGTGCTTTAAATGCGATTCGAATCTACCTCCTGAAATCTGTTTCCTGCAATTCTGCCTTGCTTTCAAATCCTCTTCGTTGCCTTCCCTCAATATTTTTGTGGGCGAGAGTTATCATTTATAACTCTGCAGGTTTGTGATTTGCAGTGCCCCTGAGCTCCATTTTTCAACTCGCTTTTTTGGGAGCTGGCCGCAAAAGCGTAGGATTGCTTCAGGACCTATTCTGGTCCCGGGCGGCAGGCTGAGCCTGTGGTTAATTCTTCTTCCTGATGGGAAAATAGAGTGACCTGTGCCTTTCCCAACACCTAGAGCTAGTCGCTCATTGGTTCCCCCTCTTCCCGTTCATCCTCAGGACAAATTGCAACCTGTACGGAACAGGAGGTTAAACGTGTTGATTCTCCAAGGAGGGAGATTGCTAGTAAAGCGGATGGAATGGCGAACCCGAGCACAAGGAGATGAGAAATGAGGTGCGTTTTAGAAACCTTTCCCGATCACACGGTGTACCATCTTCTGGGGTTCTCATGCATGTTTTCGATGTAGGAAGATGCCCTTGAACCTGGAGATTTGGGACCCATCAGACGGGTACCACGCAGTATTACTTTAAAGGGTCTGCGTTTGCTCACCCAACCTCACCAAACCTCTCAGCCCCAAGAGTGTCCACCCTTATGTCTCAATCAGCTGTGGGTCTAGATATGGTCAATCCAGGTGGCATCACAGCCCCTGAACGAATTTTGTAAGAATGTCTCTCTCTTTCACTGTCTTTGTTTCACGGGTTTTTAAAAGTAATTGATTTTCCTAATGGGGTTTAGCTGCTTTTCACTGCTGTGTTTATGCCGCTTTACTCCCACTTGACTCACTTACGGAGAGATATCAATACATAGGTTTGAAGATTCTTACTAGTCAGATCTATTCTTGGGCGGTGAATAGGGGGTGTTGAGTCCAGTTCACTGAGCAAGGAGTAGGTCTTGTCTATTACATATTGGGTTTATGGAACGGTATCTGAGCTAATTTGAAACCCTTGTTTTAGGCATCACCCCACCTCACCTTTCCCGTTAGGCAGCCATAGTGTGTTTTCTAAATGTGTGACTCTGTTCTGTTTTGTAATTCAGTTCAAGTGTAGCGGTTTTTACATTCCCTCTATAAGTGATATCTTCTGATTAGTGTCTTTTTCTGTGTGACTTATTTCACTTAGAACCGTCGTACCTGAATCCACTCATCATGCTGCTACTAGCCTTATGACGTTGATTTCATGGCTGAGTGATATTCCATTGTACCTAAGGACCACAACTTCTTTATCCATTTTTCTCTTTCCTGGGATATTTAAGGTGGAATGAAGTGGAGGTTCTTGTCAACAGAGCAACCCTAAACTTTGGAGTGCCTGTGCCTTGCTGATTTTTAGTTTTCCCAAATTAGACGCCCATGAGTGGAAGTGCCCTATGCTCTCTAAGCCGAGTTTTTTAGATGTTTCAGGACACACCGTACACTTCTCCAGAGTGGCTGTTGGCAATTTACATCCCGCCCATCAGCGTAGCAAGGCTCCCATTTCTCCATGGCCTCTCCTGCATTTCTGGTATTGACACTTTATTCAGCATGGCCCTTTTGACCGATGGGAAGCGAGACTTCTTTGTAGCGCTGATTTGCCTTTCCAGGTTGCTTGGTTGGCCAAAAAGGGCGTATGCGTTTTTTCCTGAATATATTCAGGAAAAAACGCATACGCCCTTTTTGGCCAAGGGCATCATTGTCGAGGTTTTGCCGCTTTTCCTGTGCTTTAAAGGCGATTCGAATCTACCTCCTGAAATCTGTTTCCTGCAATTCTGCCTTGCTTTCAAATCCTCTTCGTTGCCTTCCCTCAATATTTTTGTGGGCGAGAGTTATCATTTATAACTCTGCAGGTTTGTGATTTGCAGTGCCCCTGAGCTCCATTTTTCAACTCGCTTTTTTGGGAGCTGGCCGCAAAAGCGTAGGATTGCTTCAGGACCTATTCTGGTTCCGGGCGGCAGGCTGAGCCGGTGGTTAATTCTTCTTCCTGATCGGAAAATAGAGTGACCTGTGCCTGTCCCACCACCTAGAGCTAGTCGCTCATTGGTTCCCCCTCTTCCCGTTCATCCTCAGGACAAATTGAAACTTGTTCGGAAAAGGAGGTTAAAGTGCTGATTCTCCAAGGAGGGAGATTGCTATTAAAGTGGCTGGAATGGCGAACCCGAGCACAAGGAGATGAGAAATGAGGTGCGTTTTAGAAACCTTTCCCGATCACACGGTGTACCATCTTCTGGGTTTCTCATGCATGTTTTCGATGTAGGAAGATGCCCTTGAACCTGGAGATTTGGGACCCATGGGATGGGTACCACACAGTATTACTTTAAAGGGTCTGCGTTTGCTCACCCAACCTCACCAAACCTCTCAGCCCCAAGAGTGTCCACCCTTATGTCTCAATCAGCTGTGGGTCTAGATATGGTCAATCCAGGTGGCATCACAGCCCCTGAACGAATTTTGTAAGAATGTCTCTCTCTTTCACTGTCTTTGTTTCACGGGTTTTTAAAAGTAATTGATTTTCCTAATGGGGTTTAGCTGCTTTTCACTGCTGTGTTTATGCCGCTTTACTCCCACTTGACTCACTTACGGAGAGATATCAATACATAGGTTTGAAGATTCTTACTAGTCAGATCTATTCTTGGGCGGTGAATAGGGGGTGTTGAGTCCAGTTCACTGAGCAAGGAGTAGGTCTTGTCTATTACATATTGGGTTTATGGAACGGTATCTGAGCTAATTTGAAACCCTTGTTTTAGGCATCACCCCACCTCACCTTTCCCGTTAGGCAGCCATAGTGTGTTTTCTAAATGTGTGACTCTGTTCTGTTTTGTAATTCAGTTCAAGTGTAGCGGTTTTTACATTCCCTCTATAAGTGATATCTTCTGATTAGTGTCTTTTTCTGTGTGACTTATTTCACTTAGAACCGTCGTACCTGAATCCACTCATCATGCTGCTACTAGCCTTATGACGTTGATTTCATGGCTGAGTGATATTCCATTGTACCTAAGGACCACAACTTCTTTATCCATTTTTCTCTTTCCTGGGATATTTAAGGTGGAATGAAGTGGAGGTTCTTGTCAACAGAGCAACCCTAAACTTTGGAGTGCCTGTGCCTTGCTGATTTTTAGTTTTCCCAAATGAGACGCCCATGAGTGGAAGTGCCCTATGCTCTCTAAGCCGAGTTTTTTAGATGTTTCAGGACACACCGTACACTTCTCCAGAGTGGCTGTTGGCAATTTACATCCCGCCCATCAGCGTAGCAAGGCTCCCATTTCTCCATGGCCTCTCCTGCATTTCTGGTATTGACACTTTATTCAGCATGGCCCTTTTGACCGATGGGAAGCGAGACTTCTTTGTAGCGCTGATTTGCCTTTCCAGGTTGCTTGGTTGGCCAAAAAGGGCGTATGCGTTTTTTCCTGAATATATTCAGGAAAAAACGCATACGCCCTTTTTGGCCAAGGGCATCATTGTCGAGGTTTTGCCGCTTTTCCTGTGCTTTAAATGCGATTCGAATCTACCTCCTGAAATCTGTTTCCTGCAATTCTGCCTTGCTTTCAAATCCTCTTCGTTGCCTTCCCTCAATATTTTTGTGGGCGAGAGTTATCATTTATAACTCTGCAGGTTTGTGATTTGCAGTGCCCCTGAGCTCCATTTTTCAACTCGCTTTTTTGGGAGCTGGCCGCAAAAGCGTAGGATTGCTTCAGGACCTATTCTGGTCCCGGGCGGCAGGCTGAGCCTGTGGTTAATTCTTCTTCCTGATGGGAAAATAGAGTGACCTGTGCCTGTCCCACCACCTAGAGCTAGTCGCTCATTGGTTCCCCCTCTTCCCGTTCATCCTCAGGACAAATTGAAACCTGTACGGAACAGGAGGTTAAAGTGCTGTTTCTCCAAGGAGGGAGATTGCTATTAAAGTGGCTGGAATGGCGAACCCGAGCACAAGGAGATGAGAAATGAGGTGCGTTTTAGAAACCTTTCCCGATCACACGGTGTACCATCTTCTGGGTTTCTCATGCATGTTTTCGATGTAGGAAGATGCCCTTGAACCTGGAGATTTGGGACCCATGGGATGGGTACCACACAGTATTACTTTAAAGGGTCTGCGTTTGCTCACCCAACCTCACCAAACCTCTCAGCCCCAAGAGTGTCCACCCTTATGTCTCAATCAGCTGTGGGTCTAGATATGGTCAATCCAGGTGGCATCACAGCCCCTGAACGAATTTTGTAAGAATGTCTCTCTCTTTCACTGTCTTTGTTTCACGGGTTTTTAAAAGTAATTGATTTTCCTAATGGGGTTTAGCTGCTTTTCACTGCTGTGTTTATGCCGCTTTACTCCCACTTGACTCACTTACGGAGAGATATCAATACATAGGTTTGAAGATTCTTACTAGTCAGATCTATTCTTGGGCGGTGAATAGGGGGTGTTGAGTCCAGTTCACTGAGCAAGGAGTAGGTCTTGTCTATTACATATTGGGTTTATGGAACGGTATCTGAGCTAATTTGAAACCCTTGTTTTAGGCATCACCCCACCTCACCTTTCCCGTTAGGCAGCCATAGTGTGTTTTCTAAATGTGTGACTCTGTTCTGTTTTGTAATTCAGTTCAAGTGTAGCGGTTTTTACATTCCCTCTATAAGTGATATCTTCTGATTAGTGTCTTTTTCTGTGTGACTTATTTCACTTAGAACCGTCGTACCTGAATCCACTCATCATGCTGCTACTAGCCTTATGACGTTGATTTCATGGCTGAGTGATATTCCATTGTACCTAAGGACCACAACTTCTTTATCCATTTTTCTCTTTCCTGGGATATTTAAGGTGGAATGAAGTGGAGGTTCTTGTCAACAGAGCAACCCTAAACTTTGGAGTGCCTGTGCCTTGCTGATTTTTAGTTTTCCCAAATTAGACGCCCATGAGTGGAAGTGCCCTATGCTCTCTAAGCCGAGTTTTTTAGATGTTTCAGGACACACCGTACACTTCTCCAGAGTGGCTGTTGGCAATTTACATCCCGCCCATCAGCGTAGCAAGGCTCCCATTTCTCCATGGCCTCTCTTGCATTTCTGGTATTGACACTTTATTCAGCATGGCCCTTTTGACCGATGGGAAGCGAGACTTCTTTGTAGCGCTGATTTGCCTTTCCAGGTTGCTTGGTTGGCCAAAAAGGGCGTATGCGTTTTTTCCTGAATATATTCAGGAAAAAACGCATACGCCCTTTTTGGCCAAGGGCATCATTGTCGAGGTTTTGCCGCTTTTCCTGTGCTTTAAAGGTGATTCGAATCTACCTCCTGAAATCTGTTTCCTGCAATTCTGCCTTGCTTTCAAATCCTCTTCGTTGCCTTCCCTCAACATTTTTGTGGGCGAGAGTTATCATTTCTAACTCTGCAGTTTTGTGATTTGCAGTGCCCCTGAGCTCCATTTTTCAACTCGCTTTTTTGGGAGCTGGCCGCAAAAGCGTAGGATTGCTTCAGGACCTATTCTGGTTCCGGGCGGCAGGCTGAGCCGGTGGTTAATTCTTCTTCCTGATCGGAAAATAGAGTGACCTGTGCCTGTCCCACCACCTAGAGCTAGTCGCTCATTGGTTCCCCCTCTTCCCGTTCATCCTCAGGACAAATTGAAACTTGTTCGGAAAAGGAGGTTAAAGTGCTGATTCTCCAAGGAGGGAGATTGCTATTAAAGTGGCTGGAATGGCGAACCCGAGCACAAGGAGATGAGAAATGATGTGCGTTTTAGAAACCTTTCCCGATCACACGGTGTACCATCTTCTGGGTTTCTCATGCATGTTTTCGATGTAGGAAGATGCCCTTGAACCTGGAGATTTGGGACCCATGGGATGGGTACCACACAGTATTACTTTAAAGGGTCTGCGTTTGCTCACCCAACCTCACCAAACCTCTCAGCCCCAAGAGTGTCCACCCTTATGTCTCAATCAGCTGTGGGTCTAGATATGGTCAATCCAGGTGGCATCACAGCCCCTGAACGAATTTTGTAAGAATGTCTCTCTCTATCACTGTCTTTGTTTCACGGGTTTTTAAAAGTAATTGATTTTCCTAATGGGGTTTAGCTGCTTTTCACTGCTGTGTTTATGCCGCTTTACTCCCACTTGACTCACTTACGGAGAGATATCAATACATAGGTTTGAAGATTCTTACTAGTCAGATCTATTCTTGGGCGGTGAATAGGGGGTGTTGAGTCCAGTTCACTGAGCAAGGAGTAGGTCTTGTCTATTACATATTGGGTTTATGGAACGGTATCTGAGCTAATTTGAAACCCTTGTTTTAGGCATCACCCCACCTCACCTTTCCCGTTAGGCAGCCATAGTGTGTTTTCTAAATGTGTGACTCTGTTCTGTTTTGTAATTCAGTTCAAGTGTAGCGGTTTTTACATTCCCTCTATAAGTGATATCTTCTGATTAGTGTCTTTTTCTGTGTGACTTATTTCACTTAGAACCGTCGTACCTGAATCCACTCATCATGCTGCTACTAGCCTTATGACGTTGATTTCATGGCTGAGTGATATTCCATTGTACCTAAGGACCACAACTTCTTTATCCATTTTTCTCTTTCCTGGGATATTTAAGGTGGAATGAAGTGGAGGTTCTTGTCAACAGAGCAACCCTAAACTTTGGAGTGCCTGTGCCTTGCTGATTTTTAGTTTTCCCAAATTAGACGCCCATGAGTGGAAGTGCCCTATGCTCTCTAAGCCGAGTTTTTTATATGTTTCAGGACACACCGTACACTTCTCCAGAGTGGCTGTTGGCAATTTACATCCCGCCCATCAGCGTAGCAAGGCTCCCATTTCTCCATGGCCTCTCCTGCATTTCTGGTATTGACACTTTATTCAGCATGGCCCTTTTGACCGATGGGAAGCGAGACTTCTTTGTAGCGCTGATTTGCCTTTCCAGGTTGCTTGGTTGGCCAAAAAGGGCGTATGCGTTTTTTCCTGAATATATTCAGGAAAAAACGCATACGCCCTTTTTGGCCAAGGGCATCATTGTCGAGGTTTTGCCGCTTTTCCTGTGCTTTAAATGCGATTCGAATCTACCTCCTGAAATCTGTTTCCTGCAATTCTGCCTTGCTTTCAAATCCTCTTCGTTGCCTTCCCTCAATATTTTTGTGGGCGAGAGTTATCATTTATAACTCTGCAGGTTTGTGATTTGCAGTGCCCCTGAGCTCCATTTTTCAACTCGCTTTTTTGGGAGCTGGCCGCAAAAGCGTAGGATTGCTTCAGGACCTATTCTGGTCCCGGGCGGCAGGCTGAGCCTGTGGTTAATTCTTCTTCCTGATGGGAAAATAGAGTGACCTGTGCCTTTCCCAACACCTAGAGCTAGTCGCTCATTGGTTCCCCCTCTTCCCGTTCATCCTCAGGACAAATTGCAACCTGTACGGAACAGGAGGTTAAACGTGTTGATTCTCCAAGGAGGGAGATTGCTAGTAAAGCGGATGGAATGGCGAACCCGAGCACAAGGAGATGAGAAATGAGGTGCGTTTTAGAAACCTTTCCCGATCACACGGTGTACCATCTTCTGGGGTTCTCATGCATGTTTTCGATGTAGGAAGATGCCCTTGAACCTGGAGATTTGGGACCCATCAGACGGGTACCACGCAGTATTACTTTAAAGGGTCTGCGTTTGCTCACCCAACCTCACCAAACCTCTCAGCCCCAAGAGTGTCCACCCTTATGTCTCAATCAGCTGTGGGTCTAGATATGGTCAATCCAGGTGGCATCACAGCCCCTGAACGAATTTTGTAAGAATGTCTCTCTCTTTCACTGTCTTTGTTTCACGGGTTTTTAAAAGTAATTGATTTTCCTAATGGGGTTTAGCTGCTTTTCACTGCTGTGTTTATGCCGCTTTACTCCCACTTGACTCACTTACGGAGAGATATCAATACATAGGTTTGAAGATTCTTACTAGTCAGATCTATTCTTGGGCGGTGAATAGGGGGTGTTGAGTCCAGTTCACTGAGCAAGGAGTAGGTCTTGTCTATTACATATTGGGTTTATGGAACGGTATCTGAGCTAATTTGAAACCCTTGTTTTAGGCATCACCCCACCTCACCTTTCCCGTTAGGCAGCCATAGTGTGTTTTCTAAATGTGTGACTCTGTTCTGTTTTGTAATTCAGTTCAAGTGTAGCGGTTTTTACATTCCCTCTATAAGTGATATCTTCTGATTAGTGTCTTTTTCTGTGTGACTTATTTCACTTAGAACCGTCGTACCTGAATCCACTCATCATGCTGCTACTAGCCTTATGACGTTGATTTCATGGCTGAGTGATATTCCATTGTACCTAAGGACCACAACTTCTTTATCCATTTTTCTCTTTCCTGGGATATTTAAGGTGGAATGAAGTGGAGGTTCTTGTCAACAGAGCAACCCTAAACTTTGGAGTGCCTGTGCCTTGCTGATTTTTAGTTTTCCCAAATTAGACGCCCATGAGTGGAAGTGCCCTATGCTCTCTAAGCCGAGTTTTTTAGATGTTTCAGGACACACCGTACACTTCTCCAGAGTGGCTGTTGGCAATTTACATCCCGCCCATCAGCGTAGCAAGGCTCCCATTTCTCCATGGCCTCTCTTGCATTTCTGGTATTGACACTTTATTCAGCATGGCCCTTTTGACCGATGGGAAGCGAGACTTCTTTGTAGCGCTGATTTGCCTTTCCAGGTTGCTTGGTTGGCCAAAAAGGGCGTATGCGTTTTTTCCTGAATATATTCAGGAAAAAACGCATACGCCCTTTTTGGCCAAGGGCATCATTGTCGAGGTTTTGCCGCTTTTCCTGTGCTTTAAAGGCGATTCGAATCTACCTCCTGAAATCTGTTTCCTGCAATTCTGCCTTGCTTTCAAATCCTCTTCGTTGCCTTCCCTCAATATTTTTGTGGGCGAGAGTTATCATTTATAACTCTGCAGGTTTGTGATTTGCAGGGCCCCTGAGCTCCATTTTTCAACTCGCTTTTTTGAGAGCTGGCCGCAAAAGCGTAGGATTGCTTCAGGACCTATTCTGGTTCCGGGCGGCAGGCTGAGCCGGTGGTTAATTCTTCTTCCTGATGGGAAAATAGAGTGACCTGTGCCTGTCCCACCACCTAGAGCTAGTCGCTCATTGTTTTCCCCTCTTCCCGTTCATCCTCAGGACAAATTGAAACCTGTACGGAACAGGAGGTTAAAGTGCTGTTTCTCCAAGGAGGGAGATTGCTATTAAAGTGGCTGGAATGGCGAACCCGAGCACAAGGAGATGAGAAATGAGGTGCGTTTTAGAAACCTTTCCCGATCACACGGTGTACCATCTTCTGGGGTTCTCATGCATGTTTTCGATGTAGGAAGATGCCCTTGAACCTGGAGATTTGGGACCCATGGGATGGGTACCACACAGTATTACTTTAAAGGGTCTACGTTTGCTCACCCAACCTCACCAAACCTCTCAGCCCCAAGAGTGTCCACCCTTATGTCTCAATCAGCTGTGGGTCTAGATATGGTCAATCCAGGTGGCATCACAGCCCCTGAACGAATTTTGTAAGAATGTCTCTCTCTTTCACTGTCTTTGTTTCACGGGTTTTTAAAAGTAATTGATTTTCTTAATGGGGTTTAGCTGCTTTTCACTGCTGTGTTTATGCCGCTTTACTCCCACTTGACTCACTTACGAAGAGATATCAATACATAGGTTTGAAGATTCTTACTAGTCAGATCTATTCTTGGGCGGTGAATAGGGGGTGTTGAGTCCAGTTCACTGAGCAAGGAGTAGGTCTTGTCTATTACATATTGGGTTTATGGAACGGTATCTGAGCTAATTTGAAACCCTTGTTTTAGGCATCACCCCACCTCACCTTTCCCGTTAGGCAGCCATAGTGTGTTTTCTAAATGTGTGACTCTGTTCTGTTTTGTAATTCAGTTCAAGTGTAGCGGTTTTTACATTCCCTCTGTAAGTGATATCTTCTGATTAGTGTCTTTTTCTGTGTGACTTATTTCACTTAGAACCGTCGTACCTGAATCCACTCATCATGCTGCTACTAGCCTTATGACGTTGATTTCATGGCTGAGTGATATTCCATTGTACCTAAGGACCACAACTTCTTTATCCATTTTTCTCTTTCCTGGGATATTTAAGGTGGAATGAAGTGGAGGTTCTTGTCAACAGAGCAACCCTAAACTTTGGAGTGCCTGTGCCTTGCTGATTTTTAGTTTTCCCAAATTAGACGCCCATGAGTGGAAGTGCCCTATGCTCTCTAAGCCGAGTTTTTTAGATGTTTCAGGACACACCGTACACTTCTCCAGAGTGGCTGTTGGCAATTTACATCCCGCCCATCAGCGTAGCAAGGCTCCCATTTCTCCATGGTCTCTCTTGCATTTCTGGTATTGACACTTTATTCAGCATGGCCCTTTTGACCGATGGGAAGCGAGACTTCTTTGTAGCGCTGATTTGCCTTTCCAGGTTGCTTGGTTGGCCAAAAAGGGCGTATGCGTTTTTTCCTGAATATATTCAGGAAAAAACGCATACGCCCTTTTTGGCCAAGGGCATCATTGTCGAGGTTTTGCCGCTTTTCCTGTGCTTTAAAGGCGATTCGAATCTACCTCCTGAAATCTGTTTCCTGCAATTCTGCCTTGCTTTCAAATCCTCTTCGTTGCCTTCCCTCAATATTTTTGTGGGCGAGAGTTATCATTTATAACTCTGCAGGTTTGTGATTTGCAGGGCCCCTGAGCTCCATTTTTCAACTCGCTTTTTTGGGAGCTGGCCGCAAATGCGTAGGATTGCTTCAGGACCTATTCTGGTTCCGTGCGGCAGGCTGAGCCGGTGGTTAATTCTTCTTCCTGATGGGAAAATAGAGTGACCTGTGCCTGTCCCACCACCTAGAGCTAGTCGCTCATTGGTTCCCCCTCTTCCCGTTCATCCTCAGGACAAATTGAAACCTGTACGGAACAGGAGGTTAAAGTGCTGTTTCTCCAAGGAGGGAGATTGCTATTAAAGTGGCTGGAATGGCGAACCCGAGCACAAGGAGATGAGAAATGAGGTGCGTTTTAGAAACCTTTCCCGATCACACGGTGTACCATCTTCTGGGGTTCTCATGCATGTTTTCGATGTAGGAAGATGCCCTTGAACCTGGAGATTTGGGACCCATGGGATGGGTACCACACAGTATTACTTTAAAGGGTCTACGTTTGCTCACCCAACCTCACCAAACCTCTCAGCCCCAAGAGTGTCCACCCTTATGTCTCAATCAGCTGTGGGTCTAGATATGGTCAATCCAGGTGGCATCACAGCCCCTGAACGAATTTTGTAAGAATTTCTCTCTCTTTCACTGTCTTTGTTTCACGGGTTTTTAAAAGTAATTGATTTTCCTAATGGGGTTTAGCTGCTTTTCACTGCTGTGTTTATGCCGCTTTACTCCCACTTGACTCACTTACGGAGAGATATCAATACATAGGTTTGAAGATTCTTACTAGTCAGATCTATTCTTGGGCGGTGAATAGGGGGTGTTGAGTCCAGTTCACTGAGCAAGGAGTAGGTCTTGTCTATTACATATTGGGTTTATGGAACGGTATCTGAGCTAATTTGAAACCCTTGTTTTAGGCATCACCCCACCTCACCTTTCCCGTTAGGCAGCCATAGTGTGTTTTCTAAATGTGTGACTCTGTTCTGTTTTGTAATTCAGTCCAAGTGTAGCGGTTTTTACATTCCCTCTATAAGTGATATCTTCTGATTAGTGTCTTTTTCTGTGTGACTTATTTCACTTAGAACCGTCGTACCTGAATCCACTCATCATGCTGCTACTAGCCTTATGACGTTGATTTCATGGCTGAGTGATATTCCATTGTACCTAAGGACCACAACTTCTTTATCCATTTTTCTCTTTCCTGGGATATTTAAGGTGGAATGAAGTGGAGGTTCTTGTCAACAGAGCAACCCTAAACTTTGGAGTGCCTGTGCCTTGCTGATTTTTAGTTTTCCCAAATTAGACGCCCATGAGTGGAAGTGCCCTATGCTCTCTAAGCCGAGTTTTTTAGATGTTTCAGGACACACCGTACACTTCTCCAGAGTGGCTGTTGGCAATTTACATCCCGCCCATCAGCGTAGCAAGGCTCCCATTTCTCCATGGCCTCTCCTGCATTTCTGGTATTGACACTTTATTCAGCATGGCCCTTTTGACCGATGGGAAGCGAGACTTCTTTGTAGCGCTGATTTGCCTTTCCAGGTTGCTTGGTTGGCCAAAAAGGGCGTATGCGTTTTTTCCTGAATATATTCAGGAAAAAACGCGTACGCCCTTTTTGGCCAAGGGCATCATTGTCGAGGTTTTGCCGCTTTTCCTGTGCTTTAAAGGCGATTCGAATCTACCTCCTGAAATCTGTTTCCTGCAATTCTGCCTTGCTTTCAAATCCTCTTCGTTGCCTTCCCTCAATATTTTTGTGGGCGAGAGTTATCATTTATAACTCTGCAGGTTTGTGATTTGCAGTGCCCCTGAGCTCCATTTTTCAACTCGCTTTTTTGGGAGCTGGCCGCAAAAGCGTAGGATTGCTTCAGGACCTATTCTGGTTCCGGGCGGCAGGCTGAGCCTGTGGTTAATTCTCCTTCCTGATGGGAAAATAGAGTGACCTGTGCCTTTCCCAACACCTAGAGCTAGTCGCTCATTGGTTCCCCCTCTTCCCGTTCATCCTCAGGACAAATTGAAACCTGTACGGAACAGGAGGTTAAACGTGTTGATTCTCCAAGGAGGGAGATTGCTAGTAAAGCGGATGGAATGGCGAACCCGAGCACAAGGAGATGAGAAATGAGGTGCGTTTTAGAAACCTTTCCCGATCACACGGTGTACCATCTTCTGGGTTTCTCATGCATGTTTTCGATATAGGAAGATGCCCTTGAACCTGGAGATTTGGGACCCATCAGACGGGTACCACGCAGTATTACTTTAAAGGGTCTGCGTTTGCTCACCCAACCTCACCAAACCTCTCAGCCCCAAGAGTGTCCACCCTTATGTCTCAATCAGCTGTGGGTCTAGATATGGTCAATCCAGGTGGCATCACAGCCCCTGAACGAATTTTGTAAGAATTTCTCTCTCTTTCACTGTCTTTGTTTCACGGGTTTTTAAAAGTAATTGATTTTCCTAATGGGGTTTAGCTGCTTTTCACTGCTGTGTTTATGCCGCTTTACTCCCACTTGACTCACTTACGGAGAGATATCAATACATAGGTTTGAAGATTCTTACTAGTCAGATCTATTCTTGGGCGGTGAATAGGGGGTGTTGAGTCCAGTTCACTGAGCAAGGAGTAGGTCTTGTCTATTACATATTGGGTTTATGGAACGGTATCTGAGCTAATTTGAAACCCTTGTTTTATGCATCACCCCACCTCGCCTTTCCCGTTAGGCAGCCATAGTGTGTTTTCTAAATGTGTGACTCTGTTCTGTTTTGTAATTCAGTTCAAGTGTAGCGGTTTTTACATTCCCTCTATAAGTGATATCTTCTGATTAGTGTCTTTTTCTGTGTGACTTATTTCACTTAGAACCGTCGTACCTGAATCCACTCATCATGCTGCTACTAGCCTTATGACGTTGATTTCATGGCTGAGTGATATTCCATTGTACCTAAGGACCACAACTTCTTTATCCATTTTTCTCTTTCCTGGGATATTTAAGGTGGAATGAAGTGGAGGTTCTTGTCAACAGAGCAACCCTAAACTTTGGAGTGCCTGTGCCTTGCTGATTTTTAGTTTTCCCAAATTAGACGCCCATGAGTGGAAGTGCCCTATGCTCTCTAAGCCGAGTTTTTTAGATGTTTCAGGACACACCGTACACTTCTCCAGAGTGGCTGTTGGCAATTTACATCCCGCCCATCAGCGTAGCAAGGCTCCCATTTCTCCATGGCCTCTCCTGCATTTCTGGTTTTGACACTTTATTCAGCATGGCCCTTTTGACCGATGGGAAGCGAGACTTCTTTGTAGCGCTGATTTGCCTTTCCAGGTTGCTTGGTTGGCCAAAAAGGGCGTATGCGTTTTTTCCTGAATATATTCAGGAAAAAACGCATACGCCCTTTTTGGCCAAGGGCATCATTGTCGAGGTTTTGCCGCTTTTCCTGTGCTTTAAAGGCGATTCGAATCTACCTCCTGAAATCTGTTTCCTGCAATTCTGCCTTGCTTTCAAATCCTCTTCGTTGCCTTCCCTCAATATTTTTGTGGGCGAGAGTTATCATTTATAACTCTGCAAGTTTGTGATTTGCAGTGCCCCTGAGCTCCATTTTTCAACTCGCTTTTTTGGGAGCTGGCCGCAAAAGCGTAGGATTGCTTCAGGACCTATTCTGGTTCCGGGCGGCAGGCTGAGCCGGTGGTTAATTCTTCTTCCTGATGGGAAAATAGAGTGACCTGTGCCTGTCCCACCACCTAGAGCTAGTCGCTCATTGGTTCCCCCTCTTCCCGTTCATCCTCAGGACAAATTGAAACCTGTACGGAACAGGAGGTTAAAGTGCTGTTTCTCCAAGGAGGGAGATTGCTATTAAAGTGGCTGGAATGGCGAACCCGAGCACAAGGAGATGAGAAATGAGGTGCGTTTTAGAAACCTTTCCCGATCACACGGTGTACCATCTTCTGGGGTTCTCATGCATGTTTTCGATGTAGGAAGATGCCCTTGAACCTGGAGATTTGGGACCCATGGGATGGGTACCACACAGTATTACTTTAAAGGGTCTACGTTTGCTCACCCTACCTCACCAAACCTCTCAGCCCCAAGAGTGTCCACCCTTATGTCTCAATCAGCTGTGGGTCTAGATATGGTCAATCCAGGTGGCATCACAGCCCCTGAACGAATTTTGTAAGAATGTCTCTCTCTTTCACTGTCTTTGTTTCACGGGTTTTTAAAAGTAATTGATTTTCCTAATGGGGTTTAGCTGCTTTTCACTGCTGTGTTTATGCCGCTTTACTCCCACTTGACTCACTTACGAAGAGATATCAATACATAGGTTTGAAGATTCTTACTATTCAGATCTATTCTTGGGCGGTGAATAGGGGGTGTTGAGTCCAGTTCACTGAGCAAGGAGTAGGTCTTGTCTATTACATATTGGGTTTATGGAACGGTATCTGAGCTAATTTGAAACCCTTGTTTTAGGCATCACCCCACCTCACCTTTCCCGTTAGGCAGCCATAGTGTGTTTTCTAAATGTGTGACTCTGTTCTGTTTTGTAATTCAGTTCAAGTGTAGCGGTTTTTACATTCCCTCTATAAGTGATATCTTCTGATTAGTGTCTTTTTCTGTGTGACTTATTTCACTTAGAACCGTCGTACCTGAATCCACTCATCATGCTGCTACTAGCCTTATGACGTTGATTTCATGGCTGAGTGATATTCCATTGTACCTAAGGACCACAACTTCTTTATCCATTTTTCTCTTTCCTGGGGTATTTAAGGTGGAATGAAGTGGAGGTTCTTGTCAACAGAGCAACCCTAAACTTTGGAGTGCCTGTGCCTTGCTGATTTTTAGTTTTCCCAAATTAGACGCCCATGAGTGGAAGTGCCCTATGCTCTCTAAGCCGAGTTTTTTAGATGTTTCAGGACACACCGTACACTTCTCCAGAGTGGCTGTTGGCAATTTACATCCCGCCCATCAGCGTAGCAAGGCTCCCATTTCTCCATGGCCTCTCTTGCATTTCTGGTATTGACACTTTATTCAGCATGGCCCTTTTGACCGATGGGAAGCGAGACTTCTTTGTAGCGCTGATTTGCCTTTCCAGGTTGCTTGGTTGGCCAAAAAGGGCGTATGCGTTTTTTCCTGAATATATTCATGAAAAAACGCATACGCCCTTTTTGGCCAAGGGCATCATTGTCGAGGTTTTGCCGCTTTTCCTGTGCTTTAAAGGCGATTCGAATCTACCTCCTGAAATCTGTTTCCTGCAATTCTGCCTTGCTTTCAAATCCTCTTCGTTGCCTTCCCTCAATATTTTTGTGGGCGAGAGTTATCATTTATAACTCTGCAGGTTTGTGATTTGCAGGGCCCCTGAGCTCCATTTTTCAACTCGCTTTTTTGGGAGCTGGCCGCAAAAGCGTAGGATTGCTTCAGGACCTATTCTGGTTCCGGGCGGCAGGCTGAGCCGGTGGTTAATTCTTCTTCCTGATGGGAAAATAGAGTGACCTGTGCCTGTCCCACCACCTAGAGCTAGTCGCTCATTGGTTCCCCCTCTTCCCGTTCATCCTCAGGACAAATTGAAACCTGTACGGAACAGGAGGTTAAAGTGCTGTTTCTCCAAGGAGGGAGATTGCTATTAAAGTGGCTGGAATGGCGAACACGAGCACAAGGAGATGAGAAATGAGGTGCGTTTTAGAAACCTTTCCCGATCACACGGTGTACCATCTTCTGGGGTTCTCATGCATGTTTTCGATGTAGGAAGATGCCCTTGAACCTGGAGATTTGGGACCCATGGGATGGGTACCACACAGTATTACTTTAAAGGGTCTACGTTTGCTCACCCAACCTCACCAAACCTCTCAGCCCCAAGAGTGTCCACCCTTATGTCTCAATCAGCTGTGGGTCTAGATATGGTCAATCCAGGTGGCATCACAGCCCCTGAACGAATTTTGTAAGAATTTCTCTCTCTTTCACTGTCTTTGTTTCACGGGTTTTTAAAAGTAATTGATTTTCCTAATGGGGTTTAGCTGCTTTTCACTGCTGTGTTTATGCCGCTTTACTCCCACTTGACTCACTTACGGAGAGATATCAATACATAGGTTTGAAGATTCTTACTAGTCAGATCTATTCTTGGGCGGTGAATAGGGGGTGTTGAGTCCAGTTCACTGAGCAAGGAGTAGGTCTTGTCTATTACATATTGGGTTTATGGAACGGTATCTGAGCTAATTTGAAACCCTTGTTTTAGGCATCACCCCACCTCACCTTTCCCGTTAGGCAGCCATAGTGTGTTTTCTAAATGTGTGACTCTGTTCTGTTTTGTAATTCAGTTCAAGTGTAGCGGTTTTTACATTCCCTCTATAAGTGATATCTTCTGATTAGTGTCTTTTTCTGTGTGACTTATTTCACTTAGAACCGTCGTACCTGAATCCACTCATCATGCTGCTACTAGCCTTATGACGTTGATTTCATGGCTGAGTGATATTCCATTGTACCTAAGGACCACAACTTCTTTATCCATTTTTCTCTTTCCTGGGATATTTAAGGTGGAATGAAGTGGAGGTTCTTGTCAACAGAGCAACCCTAAACTTTGGAGTGCCTGTGCCTTGCTGATTTTTAGTTTTCCCAAATTAGACGCCCATGAGTGGAAGTGCCCTATGCTGTCTAAGCCGAGTTTTTTAGATGTTTCAGGACACACCGTACACTTCTCCAGAGTGGCTGTTGGCAATTTACATCCCGCCCATCAGCGTAGCAAGGCTCCCATTTCTCCATGGCCTCTCCTGCATTTCTGGTATTGACACTTTATTCAGCATGGCCCTTTTGACCGATGGGAAGCGAGACTTCTTTGTAGCGCTGATTTGCCTTTCCAGGTTGCTTGGTTGGCCAAAAAGGGCGTATGCGTTTTTTCCTGAATATATTCAGGAAAAAACGCGTACGCCCTTTTTGGCCAAGGGCATCATTGTCGAGGTTTTGCCGCTTTTCCTGTGCTTTAAAGGCGATTCGAATCTACCTCCTGAAATCTGTTTCCTGCAATTCTGCCTTGCTTTCAAATCCTCTTCGTTGCCTTCCCTCAATATTTTTGTGGGCGAGAGTTATCATTTATAACTCTGCAGGTTTGTGATTTGCAGTGCCCCTGAGCTCCATTTTTCAACTCGCTTTTTTGGGAGCTGGCCGCAAAAGCGTAGGATTGCTTCAGGACCTATTCTGGTTCCGGGCGGCAGGCTGAGCCTGTGGTTAATTCTTCTTCCTGATGGGAAAATAGAGTGACCTGTGCCTTTCCCAACACCTAGAGCTAGTCGCTCATTGGTTCCCCCTCTTCCCGTTCATCCTCAGGACAAATTGCAACCTGTACGGAACAGGAGGTTAAACGTGTTGATTCTCCAAGGAGGGAGATTGCTAGTAAAGCGGATGGAATGGCGAACCCGAGCACAAGGAGATGAGAAATGAGGTGCGTTTTAGAAACCTTTCCCGATCACACGGTGTACCATCTTCTGGGGTTCTCATGCATGTTTTCGATGTAGGAAGATGCCCTTGAACCTGGAGATTTGGGACCCATCAGACGGGTACCACGCAGTATTACTTTAAAGGGTCTGCGTTTGCTCACCCAACCTCACCAAACCTCTCAGCCCCAAGAGTGTCCACCCTTATGTCTCAATCAGCTGTGGGTCTAGATATGGTCAATCCAGGTGGCATCACAGCCCCTGAACGAATTTTGTAAGAATTTCTCTCTCTTTCACTGTCTTTGTTTCACGGGTTTTTAAAAGTAATTGATTTTCCTAATGGGGTTTAGCTGCTTTTCACTGCTGTGTTTATGCCGCTTTACTCCCACTTGACTCACTTACGGAGAGATATCAATACATAGGTTTGAAGATTCTTACTAGTCAGATCTATTCTTGGGCGGTGAATAGGGGGTGTTGAGTCCAGTTCACTGAGCAAGGAGTAGGTCTTGTCTATTACATATTGGGTTTATGGAACGGTATCTGAGCTAATTTGAAACCCTTGTTTTAGGCATCACCCCACCTCACCTTTCCCGTTAGGCAGCCATAGTGTGTTTTCTAAATGTGTGACTCTGTTCTGTTTTGTAATTCAGTTCAAGTGTAGCGGTTTTTACATTCCCTCTATAAGTGATATCTTCTGATTAGTGTCTTTTTCTGTGTGACTTATTTCACTTAGAACCGTCGTACCTGAATCCACTCATCATGCTGCTACTAGCCTTATGACGTTGATTTCATGGCTGAGTGATATTCCATTGTACCTAAGGACCACAACTTCTTTATCCATTTTTCTCTTTCCTGGGATATTTAAGGTGGAATGAAGTGGAGGTTCTTGTCAACAGAGCAACCCTAAACTTTGGAGTGCCTGTGCCTTGCTGATTTTTAGTTTTCCCAAATTAGACGCCCATGAGTGGAAGTGCCCTATGCTCTCTAAGCCGAGTTTTTTAGATGTTTCAGGACACACCGTACACTTCTCCAGAGTGGCTGTTGGCAATTTACATCCCGCCCATCAGCGTAGCAAGGCTCCCATTTCTCCATGGCCTCTCCTGCATTTCTGGTATTGACACTTTATTCAGCATGGCCCTTTTGACCGATGGGAAGCGAGACTTCTTTGTAGCGCTGATTTGCCTTTCCAGGTTGCTTGGTTGGCCAAAAAGGGCGTATGCGTTTTTTCCTGAATATATTCAGGAAAAAACGCGTACGCCCTTTTTGGCCAAGGGCATCATTGTCGAGGTTTTGCCGCTTTTCCTGTGCTTTAAAGGCGATTCGAATCTACCTCCTGAAATCTGTTTCCTGCAATTCTGCCTTGCTTTCAAATCCTCTTCGTTGCCTTCTCTCAATATTTTTGTGGGCGAGAGTTATCATTTATAACTCTGCAGGTTTGTGATTTGCAGTGCCCCTGAGCTCCATTTTTCAACTCGCTTTTTTGGGAGCTGGCCGCAAAAGCGTAGGATTGCTTCAGGCCCTATTCTGGTTCCGGGCGGCAGGCTGAGCCTGTGGTTAATTCTTCTTCCTGATGGGAAAATAGAGTGACCTGTGCCTTTCCCAACACCTAGAGCTAGTCGCTCATTGGTTCCCCCTCTTCCCGTTCATCCTCAGGACAAATTGCAACCTGTACGGAACAGGAGGTTAAACGTGTTGATTCTCCAAGGAGGGAGATTGCTAGTAAAGCGGATGGAATGGCGAACCCGAGCACAAGGAGATGACAAATGAGGTGCGTTTTAGAAACCTTTCCCGATCACACGGTGTACCATCTTCTGGGTTTCTCATGCATGTTTTCGATGTAGGAAGATGCCCTTGAACCTGGAGATTTGGGACCCATCAGACGGGTACCACGCAGTATTACTTTAAAGGGTCTGCGTTTGCTCACCCAACCTCACCAAACCTCTCAGCCCCAAGAGTGTCCACCCTTATGTCTCAATCAGCTGTGGGTCTAGATATGGTCAATCCAGGTGGCATCACAGCCCCTGAACGAATTTTGTAAGAATTTCTCTCTCTTTCACTGTCTTTGTTTCACGGGTTTTTAATAGTAATTGATTTTCCTAATGGGGTTTAGCTGCTTTTCACTGCTGTGTTTATGCCGCTTTACTCCCACTTGACTCACTTACGGAGAGATATCAATACATAGGTTTGAAGATTCTTACTAGTCAGATCTATTCTTGGGCGGTGAATAGGGGGTGTTGAGTCCAGTTCACTGAGCAAGGAGTAGGTCTTGTCTATTACATATTGGGTTTATGGAACGGTATCTGAGCTAATTTGAAACCCTTGTTTTATGCATCACCCCACCTCGCCTTTCCCGTTAGGCAGCCATAGTGTGTTTTCTAAATGTGTGACTCTGTTCTGTTTTGTAATTCAGTTCAAGTGTAGCGGTTTTTACATTCCCTCTATAAGTGATATCTTCTGATTAGTGTCTTTTTCTGTGTGACTTATTTCACTTAGAACCGTCGTACCTGAATCCACTCATCATGCTGCTACTAGCCTTATGACGTTGATTTCATGGCTGAGTGATATTCCATTGTACCTAAGGACCACAACTTCTTTATCCATTTTTCTCTTTCCTGGGATATTTAAGGTGGAATGAAGTGGAGGTTCTTGTCAACAGAGCAACCCTAAACTTTGGAGTGCCTGTGCCTTGCTGATTTTTAGTTTTCCCAAATTAGACGCCCATGAGTGGAAGTGCCCTATGCTCTCTAAGCCGAGTTTTTTAGATGTTTCAGGACACACCGTACACTTCTCCAGAGTGGCTGTTGGCAATTTACATCCCGCCCATCAGCGTAGCAAGGCTCCCATTTCTCCATGGCCTCTCCTGCATTTCTGGTATTGACACTTTATTCAGCATGGCCCTTTTGACCGATGGGAAGCGAGACTTCTTTGTAGCGCTGATTTGCCTTTCCAGGTTGCTTGGTTGGCCAAAAAGGGCGTATGCGTTTTTTCCTGAATATATTCAGGAAAAAACGCATACGCCCTTTTTGGCCAAGGGCATCATTGTCGAGGTTTTGCCGATTTTCCTGTGCTTTAAAGGCGATTCGAATCTACCTCCTGAAATCTGTTTCCTGCAATTCTGCCTTGCTTTCAAATCCTCTTCGTTGCCTTCCCTCAATATTTTTGTGGGCGAGAGTTATCATTTATAACTCTGCAGGTTTGTGATTTGCAGTGCCCCTGAGCTCCATTTTTCAACTCGCTTTTTTGGGAGCTGGCCGCAAAAGCGTAGTATTGCTTCAGGACCTATTCTGGTCCCGGGCGGCAGGCTGAGCCTGTGGTTAATTCTTCTTCCTGATGGGAAAATAGAGTGACCTGTGCCTTTCCCAACACCTAGAGCTAGTCGCTCATTGGTTCCCCCTCTTCCCGTTCATCCTCAGGACAAATTGCAACCTGTACGGAACAGGAGGTTAAACGTGTTGATTCTCCAAGGAGGGAGATTGCTAGTAAAGCGGATGGAATGGCGAACCCGAGCACAAGGAGATGAGAAATGAGGTGCGTTTTAGAAACCTTTCCCGATCACACGGTGTACCATCTTCTGGGGTTCTCATGCATGTTTTCGATGTAGGAAGATGCCCTTGAACCTGGAGATTTGGGACCCATCAGACGGGTACCACGCAGTATTACTTTAAAGGGTCTGCGTTTGCTCACCCAACCTCACCAAACCTCTCAGCCCCAAGAGTGTCCACCCTTATGTCTCAATCAGCTGTGGGTCTAGATATGGTCAATCCAGGTGGCATCACAGCCCCTGAATGAATTTTGTAAGAATGTCTCTCTCTTTCACTGTCTTTGTTTCACGGGTTTTTAAAAGTAATTGATTTTCCTAATGGGGTTTAGCTGCTTTTCACTGCTGTGTTTATGCCGCTTTACTCCCACTTGACTCACTTACGGAGAGATATCAATACATAGGTTTGAAGATTCTTACTAGTCAGATCTATTCTTGGGCGGTGAATAGGGGGTGTTGTGTCCAGTTCACTGAGCAAGGAGTAGGTCTTGTCTATTACATATTGGGTTTATGGAACGGTATCTGAGCTAATTTGAAACCCTTGTTTTAGGCATCACCCCACCTCACCTTTCCCGTTAGGCAGCCATAGTGTGTTTTCTAAATGTGTGACTCTGTTCTGTTTTGTAATTCAGTTCAAGTGTAGCGGTTTTTACATTCCCTCTATAAGTGATATCTTCTGATTAGTGTCTTTTTCTGTGTGACTTATTTCACTTAGAACCGTCGTACCTGAATCCACTCATCATGCTGCTACTAGCCTTATGACGTTGATTTCATGGCTGAGTGATATTCCATTGTACCTAAGGACCACAACTTCTTTATCCATTTTTCTCTTTCCTGGGATATTTAAGGTGGAATGAAGTGGAGGTTCTTGTCAACAGAGCAACCCTAAACTTTGGAGTGCCTGTGCCTTGCTGATTTTTAGTTTTCCCAAATTAGACGCCCATGAGTGGAAGTGCCCTATGCTCTCTAAGCCGAGTTTTTTAGATGTTTCAGGACACACCGTACACTTCTCCAGAGTGGCTGTTGGCAATTTACATCCCGCCCATCAGCGTAGCAAGGCTCCCATTTCTCCATGGCCTCTCTTGCATTTCTGGTATTGACACTTTATTCAGCATGGCCCTTTTGACCGATGGGAAGCGAGACTTCTTTGTAGCGCTGATTTGCCTTTCCAGGTTGCTTGGTTGGCCAAAAAGGGCGTATGCGTTTTTTCCTGAATATATTCAGGAAAAAACGCATACGCCCTTTTTGGCCAAGGGCATCATTGTCGAGGTTTTGCCGCTTTTCCTGTGCTTTAAAGGCGATTCGAATCTACCTCCTGAAATCTGTTTCCTGCAATTCTGCCTTGCTTTCAAATCCTCTTCGTTGCCTTCCCTCAATATTTTTGTGGGCGAGAGTTATCATTTATAACTCTGCAGGTTTGTGATTTGCAGGGCCCCTGAGCTCCATTTTTCAACTCGCTTTTTTGGGAGCTGGCCGCAAAAGCGTAGGATTGCTTCAGGACCTATTCTGGTTCCGGGCGGCAGGCTGAGCCGGTGGTTAATTCTTCTTCCTGATGGGAAAATAGAGTGACCTGTGCCTGTCCCACCACCTAGAGCTAGTCGCTCATTGTTTCCCCCTCTTCCCGTTCATCCTCAGGACAAATTGAAACCTGTACGGAACAGGAGGTTAAAGTGCTGTTTCTCCAAGGAGGGAGATTGCTATTAAAGTGGCTGGAATGGCGAACCCGAGCACAAGGAGATGAGAAATGAGGTGCGTTTTAGAAACCTTTCCCGATCACACGGTGTACCATCTTCTGGGGTTCTCATGCATGTTTTCGATGTAGGAAGAAGCCCTTGAACCTGGAGATTTGGGACCCATGGGATGGGTACCACACAGTATTACTTTAAAGGGTCTACGTTTGCTCACCCAACCTCACCAAACCTCTCAGCCCCAAGAGTGTCCACCCTTATGTCTCAATCAGCTGTGGGTCTAGATATGGTCAATCCAGGTGGCATCACAGCCCCTGAACGAATTTTGTAAGAATGTCTCTCTCTTTCACTGTCTTTGTTTCACGGGTTTTTAAAAGTAATTGATTTTCTTAATGGGGTTTAGCTGCTTTTCACTGCTGTGTTTATGCCGCTTTACTCCCACTTGACTCACTTACGAAGAGATATCAATACATAGGTTTGAAGATTCTTACTAGTCAGATCTATTCTTGGGCGGTGAATAGGGGGTGTTGAGTCCAGTTCACTGAGCAAGGAGTAGGTCTTGTCTATTACATATTGGGTTTATGGAACGGTATCTGAGCTAATTTGAAACCCTTGTTTTAGGCATCACCCCACCTCACCTTTCCCGTTAGGCAGCCATAGTGTGTTTTCTAAATGTGTGACTCTGTTCTGTTTTGTAATTCAGTTCAAGTGTAGCGGTTTTTACATTCCCTCTGTAAGTGATATCTTCTGATTAGTGTCTTTTTCTGTGTGACTTATTTCACTTAGAACCGTCGTACCTGAATCCACTCATCATGCTGCTACTAGCCTTATGACGTTGATTTCATGGCTGAGTGATATTCCATTGTACCTAAGGACCACAACTTCTTTATCCATTTTTCTCTTTCCTGGGATATTTAAGGTGGAATGAAGTGGAGGTTCTTGTCAACAGAGCAACCCTAAACTTTGGAGTGCCTGTGCCTTGCTGATTTTTAGTTTTCCCAAATTAGACGCCCATGAGTGGAAGTGCCCTATGCTCTCTAAGCCGAGTTTTTTAGATGTTTCAGGACACACCGTACACTTCTCCAGAGTGGCTGTTGGCAATTTACATCCCGCCCATCAGCGTAGCAAGGCTCCCATTTCTCCATGGTCTCTCTTGCATTTCTGGTATTGACACTTTATTCAGCATGGCCCTTTTGACCGATGGGAAGCGAGACTTCTTTGTAGCGCTGATTTGCCTTTCCAGGTTGCTTGGTTGGCCAAAAAGGGCGTATGCGTTTTTTCCTGAATATATTCAGGAAAAAACGCATACGCCCTTTTTGGCCAAGGGCATCATTGTCGAGGTTTTGCCGCTTTTCCTGTGCTTTAAAGGCGATTCGAATCTACCTCCTGAAATCTGTTTCCTGCAATTCTGGCTTGCTTTCAAATCCTCTTCGTTGCCTTCCCTCAATATTTTTGTGGGCGAGAGTTATCATTTATAACTCTGCAGGTTTGTGATTTGCAGGGCCCCTGAGCTCCATTTTTCAACTCGCTTTTTTGGGAGCTGGCCGCAAATGCGTAGGATTGCTTCAGGACCTATTCTGGTTCCGTGCGGCAGGCTGAGCCGGTGGTTAATTCTTCTTCCTGATGGGAAAATAGAGTGACCTGTGCCTGTCCCACCACCTAGAGCTAGTCGCTCATTGGTTCCCCCTCTTCCCGTTCATCCTCAGGACAAATTGAAACCTGTACGGAACAGGAGGTTAAAGTGCTGTTTCTCCAAGGAGGGAGATTGCTATTAAAGTGGCTGGAATGGCGAACCCGAGCACAAGGAGATGAGAAATGAGGTGCGTTTTAGAAACCTTTCCCGATCACACGGTGTACCATCTTCTGGGGTTCTCATGCATGTTTTCGATGTAGGAAGATGCCCTTGAACCTGGAGATTTGGGACCCATGGGATGGGTACCACACAGTATTACTTTAAAGGGTCTACGTTTGCTCACCCAACCTCACCAAACCTCTCAGCCCCAAGAGTGTCCACCCTTATGTCTCAATCAGCTGTGGGTCTAGATATGGTCAATCCAGGTGGCATCACAGCCCCTGAACGAATTTTGTAAGAATTTCTCTCTCTTTCACTGTCTTTGTTTCACGGGTTTTTAAAAGTAATTGATTTTCCTAATGGGGTTTAGCTGCTTTTCACTGCTGTGTTTATGCCGCTTTACTCCCACTTGACTCACTTACGGAGAGATATCAATACATAGGTTTGAAGATTCTTACTAGTCAGATCTATTCTTGGGCGGTGAATAGGGGGTGTTGAGTCCAGTTCACTGAGCAAGGAGTAGGTCTTGTCTATCACATATTGGGTTTATGGAACGGTATCTGAGCTAATTTGAAACCCTTGTTTTAGGCATCACCCCACCTCACCTTTCCCGTTAGGCAGCCATAGTGTGTTTTCTAAATGTGTGACTCTGTTCTGTTTTGTAATTCAGTCCAAGTGTAGCGGTTTTTACATTCCCTCTATAAGTGATATCTTCTGATTAGTGTCTTTTTCTGTGTGACTTTTTTCACTTAGAACCGTCGTACCTGAATCCACTCATCATGCTGCTACTAGCCTTATGACGTTGATTTCATGGCTGAGTGATATTCCATTGTACCTAAGGACCACAACTTCTTTATCCATTTTTCTCTTTCCTGGGATATTTAAGGTGGAATGAAGTGGAGGTTCTTGTCAACAGAGCAACCCTAAACTTTGGAGTGCCTGTGCCTTGCTGATTTTTAGTTTTCCCAAATTAGACGCCCATGAGTGGAAGTGCCCTATGCTCTCTAAGCCGAGTTTTTTAGATGTTTCAGGACACACCGTACACTTCTCCAGAGTGGCTGTTGGCAATTTACATCCCGCCCATCAGCGTAGCAAGGCTCCCATTTCTCCATGGCCTCTCCTGCATTTCTGGTTTTGACACTTTATTCAGCATGGCCCTTTTGACCGATGGGAAGCGAGACTTCTTTGTAGCGCTGATTTGCCTTTCCAGGTTGCTTGGTTGGCCAAAAAGGGCGTATGCGTTTTTTCCTGAATATATTCAGGAAAAAACGCATACGCCCTTTTTGGCCAAGGGCATCATTGTCGAGGTTTTGCCGCTTTTCCTGTGCTTTAAAGGCGATTCGAATCTACCTCCTGAAATCTGTTTCCTGCAATTCTGCCTTGCTTTCAAATCCTCTTCGTTGCCTTCCCTCAATATTTTTGTGGGCGAGAGTTATCATTTATAACTCTGCAGGTTTGTGATTTGCAGTGCCCCTGAGCTCCATTTTTCAACTCGCTTTTTTGGGAGCTGGCCGCAAAAGCGTAGGATTGCTTCAGGACCTATTCTGGTTCCGGGCGGCAGGCTGAGCCTGTGGTTAATTCTTCTTCCTGATGGGAAAATAGAGTGACCTGTGCCTTTCCCAACACCTAGAGCTAGTCGCTCATTGGTTCCCCCTCTTCCCGTTCATCCTCAGGACAAATTGAAACCTGTACGGAACAGGAGGTTAAACGTGTTGATTCTCCAAGGAGGGAGATTGCTAGTAAAGCGGATGGAATGGCGAACCCGAGCACAAGGAGATGAGAAATGAGGTGCGTTTTAGAAACCTTTCCCGATCACACGGTGTACCATCTTCTGGGGTTCTCATGCATGTTTTCGATGTAGGAAGATGCCCTTGAACCTGGAGATTTGGGACCCATCAGACGGGTACCACGCAGTATTACTTTAAAGGGTCTGCGTTTGCTCACCCAACCTCACCAAACCTCTCAGCCCCAAGAGTGTCCACCCTTATGTCTCAATCAGCTGTGGGTCTAGATATGGTCAATCCAGGTGGCATCACAGCCCCTGAACGAATTTTGTAAGAATTTCTCTCTCTTTCACTGTCTTTGTTTCACGGGTTTTTAAAAGTAATTGATTTTCCTAATGGGGTTTAGCTGCTTTTCACTGCTGTGTTTATGCCGCTTTACTCCCACTTGACTCACTTACGGAGAGATATCAATACATAGGTTTGAAGATTCTTACTAGTCAGATATATTCTTGGGCGGTGAATAGGGGGTGTTGAGTCCAGTTCACTGAGCAAGGAGTAGGTCTTGTCTATTACATATTGGGTTTATGGAACGGTATCTGAGCTAATTTGAAACCCTTGTTTTAGGCATCACCCCACCTCACCTTTCCCGTTAGGCAGCCATAGTGTGTTTTCTAAATGTGTGACTCTGTTCTGTTTTGTAATTCAGTTCAAGTGTAGCGGTTTTTACATTCCCTCTATAAGTGATATCTTCTGATTAGTGTCTTTTTCTGTGTGACTTATTTCACTTAGAACCGTCGTACCTGAATCCACTCATCATGCTGCTACTAGCCTTATGACGTTGATTTCATGGCTGAGTGATATTCCATTGTACCTAAGGACCACAACTTCTTTATCCATTTTTCTCTTTCCTGGGATATTTAAGGTGGAATGAAGTGGAGGTTCTTGTCAACAGAGCAACCCTAAACTTTGGAGTGCCTGTGCCTTGCTGATTTTTAGTTTTCCCAAATTAGACGCCCATGAGTGGAAGTGCCCTATGCTCTCTAAGCCGAGTTTTTTAGATGTTTCAGGACACACCGTACACTTCTCCAGAGTGGCTGTTGGCAATTTACATCCCGCCCATCAGCGTAGCAAGGCTCCCATTTCTCCATGGCCTCTCCTGCATTTCTGGTTTTGAAACTTTATTCAGCATGGCCCTTTTGACCGATGGGAAGCGAGACTTCTTTGTAGCGCTGATTTGCCTTTCCAGGTTGCTTGGTTGGCCAAAAAGGGCGTATGCGTTTTTTCCTGAATATATTCAGGAAAAAACGCATACGCCCTTTTTGGCCAAGGGCATCATTGTCGAGGTTTTGCCGCTTTTCCTGTGCTTTAAAGGCGATTCGAATCTACCTCCTGAAATCTGTTTCCTGCAATTCTGCCTTGCTTTCAAATCCTCTTCGTTGCCTTCCCTCAATATTTTTGTGGGCGAGAGTTATCATTTATAACTCTGCAGGTTTGTGATTTGCAGGGCCCCTGAGCTCCATTTTTCAACTCGCTTTTTTGGGAGCTGGCCGCAAAAGCGTAGGATTGCTTCAGGACCTATTCTGGTTCCGGGCGGCAGGCTGAGCCGGTGGTTAATTCTTCTTCCTGATGGGAAAATAGAGTGACCTGTGCCTGTCCCACCACCTAGAGCTAGTCGCTCATTGTTTCCCCCTCTTCCCGTTCATCCTCAGGACAAATTGAAACCTGTACGGAACAGGAGGTTAAAGTGCTGTTTCTCCAAGGAGGGAGATTGCTATTAAAGTGGCTGGAATGGCGAACCCGAGCACAAGGAGATGAGAAATGAGGTGCGTTTTAGAAACCTTTCCCGATCACACGGTGTACCATCTTCTGGGGTTCTCATGCATGTTTTCGATGTAGGAAGAAGCCCTTGAACCTGGAGATTTGGGACCCATGGGATGGGTACCACACAGTATTACTTTAAAGGGTCTACGTTTGCTCACCCAACCTCACCAAACCTCTCAGCCCCAAGAGTGTCCACCCTTATGTCTCAATCAGCTGTGGGTCTAGATATGGTCAATCCAGGTGGCATCACAGCCCCTGAACGAATTTTGTAAGAATGTCTCTCTCTTTCACTGTCTTTGTTTCACGGGTTTTTAAAAGTAATTGATTTTCTTAATGGGGTTTAGCTGCTTTTCACTGCTGTGTTTATGCCGCTTTACTCCCACTTGACTCACTTACGAAGAGATATCAATACATAGGTTTGAAGATTCTTACTAGTCAGATCTATTCTTGGGCGGTGAATAGGGGGTGTTGAGTCCAGTTCACTGAGCAAGGAGTAGGTCTTGTCTATTACATATTGGGTTTATGGAACGGTATCTGAGCTAATTTGAAACCCTTGTTTTAGGCATCACCCCACCTCACCTTTCCCGTTAGGCAGCCATAGTGTGTTTTCTAAATGTGTGACTCTGTTCTGTTTTGTAATTCAGTTCAAGTGTAGCGGTTTTTACATTCCCTCTGTAAGTGATATCTTCTGATTAGTGTCTTTTTCTGTGTGACTTATTTCACTTAGAACCGTCGTACCTGAATCCACTCATCATGCTGCTACTAGCCTTATGACGTTGATTTCATGGCTGAGTGATATTCCATTGTACCTAAGGACCACAACTTCTTTATCCATTTTTCTCTTTCCTGGGATATTTAAGGTGGAATGAAGTGGAGGTTCTTGTCAACAGAGCAACCCTAAACTTTGGAGTGCCTGTGCCTTGCTGATTTTTAGTTTTCCCAAATTAGACGCCCATGAGTGGAAGTGCCCTATGCTCTCTAAGCCGAGTTTTTTAGATGTTTCAGGACACACCGTACACTTCTCCAGAGTGGCTGTTGGCAATTTACATCCCGCCCATCAGCGTAGCAAGGCTCCCATTTCTCCATGGTCTCTCTTGCATTTCTGGTATTGACACTTTATTCAGCATGGCCCTTTTGACCGATGGGAAGCGAGACTTCTTTGTAGCGCTGATTTGCCTTTCCAGGTTGCTTGGTTGGCCAAAAAGGGCGTATGCGTTTTTTCCTGAATATATTCAGGAAAAAACGCATACGCCCTTTTTGGCCAAGGGCATCATTGTCGAGGTTTTGCCGCTTTTCCTGTGCTTTAAAGGCGATTCGAATCTACCTCCTGAAATCTGTTTCCTGCAATTCTGCCTTGCTTTCAAATCCTCTTCGTTGCCTTCCCTCAATATTTTTGTGGGCGAGAGTTATCATTTATAACTCTGCAGGTTTGTGATTTGCAGTGCCCCTGAGCTCCATTTTTCAACTCGCTTTTTTGGGAGCTGGCCGCAAAAGCGTAGTATTGCTTCAGGACCTATTCTGGTCCCGGGCGGCAGGCTGAGCCTGTGGTTAATTCTTCTTCCTGATGGGAAAATAGAGTGACCTGTGCCTTTCCCAACACCTAGAGCTAGTCGCTCATTGGTTCCCCCTCTTCCCGTTCATCCTCAGGACAAATTGCAACCTGTACGGAACAGGAGGTTAAACGTGTTGATTCTCCAAGGAGGGAGATTGCTAGTAAAGCGGATGGAATGGCGAACCCGAGCACAAGGAGATGAGAAATGAGGTGCGTTTTAGAAACCTTTCCCGATCACACGGTGTACCATCTTCTGGGGTTCTCATGCATGTTTTCGATGTAGGAAGATGCCCTTGAACCTGGAGATTTGGGACCCATCAGACGGGTACCACGCAGTATTACTTTAAAGGGTCTGCGTTTGCTCACCCAACCTCACCAAACCTCTCAGCCCCAAGAGTGTCCACCCTTATGTCTCAATCAGCTGTGGGTCTAGATATGGTCAATCCAGGTGGCATCACAGCCCCTGAATGAATTTTGTAAGAATGTCTCTCTCTTTCACTGTCTTTGTTTCACGGGTTTTTAAAAGTAATTGATTTTCCTAATGGGGTTTAGCTGCTTTTCACTGCTGTGTTTATGCCGCTTTACTCCCACTTGACTCACTTACGGAGAGATATCAATACATAGGTTTGAAGATTCTTACTAGTCAGATCTATTCTTGGGCGGTGAATAGGGGGTGTTGTGTCCAGTTCACTGAGCAAGGAGTAGGTCTTGTCTATTACATATTGGGTTTATGGAACGGTATCTGAGCTAATTTGAAACCCTTGTTTTAGGCATCACCCCACCTCACCTTTCCCGTTAGGCAGCCATAGTGTGTTTTCTAAATGTGTGACTCTGTTCTGTTTTGTAATTCAGTTCAAGTGTAGCGGTTTTTACATTCCCTCTATAAGTGATATCTTCTGATTAGTGTCTTTTTCTGTGTGACTTATTTCACTTAGAACCGTCGTACCTGAATCCACTCATCATGCTGCTACTAGCCTTATGACGTTGATTTCATGGCTGAGTGATATTCCATTGTACCTAAGGACCACAACTTCTTTATCCATTTTTCTCTTTCCTGGGATATTTAAGGTGGAATGAAGTGGAGGTTCTTGTCAACAGAGCAACCCTAAACTTTGGAGTGCCTGTGCCTTGCTGATTTTTAGTTTTCCCAAATTAGACGCCCATGAGTGGAAGTGCCCTATGCTCTCTAAGCCGAGTTTTTTAGATGTTTCAGGACACACCGTACACTTCTCCAGAGTGGCTGTTGGCAATTTACATCCCGCCCATCAGCGTAGCAAGGCTCCCATTTCTCCATGGCCTCTCTTGCATTTCTGGTATTGACACTTTATTCAGCTTGGCCCTTTTGACCGATGGGAAGCGAGACTTCTTTGTAGCGCTGATTTGCCTTTCCAGGTTGCTTGGTTGGCCAAAAAGGGCGTATGCGTTTTTTCCTGAATATATTCAGGAAAAAACGCATACGCCCTTTTTGGCCAAGGGCATCATTGTCGAGGTTTTGCCGCTTTTCCTGTGCTTTAAAGGCGATTCGAATCTACCTCCTGAAATCTGTTTCCTGCAATTCTGCCTTGCTTTCAAATCCTCTTCGTTGCCTTCCCTCAATATTTTTGTGGGCGAGAGTTATCATTTATAACTCTGCAGGTTTGTGATTTGCAGGGCCCCTGAGCTCCATTTTTCAACTCGCTTTTTTGGGAGCTGGCCGCAAAAGCGTAGGATTGCTTCAGGACCTATTCTGGTTCCGGGCGGCAGGCTGAGCCGGTGGTTAATTCTTCTTCCTGATGGGAAAATAGAGTGACCTGTGCCTGTCCCACCACCTAGAGCTAGTCGCTCATTGTTTCCCCCTCTTCCCGTTCATCCTCAGGACAAATTGAAACCTGTACGGAACAGGAGGTTAAAGTGCTGTTTCTCCAAGGAGGGAGATTGCTATTAAAGTGGCTGGAATGGCGAACCCGAGCACAAGGAGATGAGAAATGAGGTGCGTTTTAGAAACCTTTCCCGATCACACGGTGTACCATCTTCTGGGGTTCTCATGCATGTTTTCGATGTAGGAAGAAGCCCTTGAACCTGGAGATTTGGGACCCATGGGATGGGTACCACACAGTATTACTTTAAAGGGTCTACGTTTGCTCACCCAACCTCACCAAACCTCTCAGCCCCAAGAGTGTCCACCCTTATGTCTCAATCAGCTGTGGGTCTAGATATGGTCAATCCAGGTGGCATCACAGCCCCTGAACGAATTTTGTAAGAATGTCTCTCTCTTTCACTGTCTTTGTTTCACGGGTTTTTAAAAGTAATTGATTTTCTTAATGGGGTTTAGCTGCTTTTCACTGCTGTGTTTATGCCGCTTTACTCCCACTTGACTCACTTACGAAGAGATATCAATACATAGGTTTGAAGATTCTTACTAGTCAGATCTATTCTTGGGCGGTGAATAGGGGGTGTTGAGTCCAGTTCACTGAGCAAGGAGTAGGTCTTGTCTATTACATATTGGGTTTATGGAACGGTATCTGAGCTAATTTGAAACCCTTGTTTTAGGCATCACCCCACCTCACCTTTCCCGTTAGGCAGCCATAGTGTGTTTTCTAAATGTGTGACTCTGTTCTGTTTTGTAATTCAGTTCAAGTGTAGCGGTTTTTACATTCCCTCTGTAAGTGATATCTTCTGATTAGTGTCTTTTTCTGTGTGACTTATTTCACTTAGAACCGTCGTACCTGAATCCACTCATCATGCTGCTACTAGCCTTATGACGTTGATTTCATGGCTGAGTGATATTCCATTGTACCTAAGGACCACAACTTCTTTATCCATTTTTCTCTTTCCTGGGATATTTAAGGTGGAATGAAGTGGAGGTTCTTGTCAACAGAGCAACCCTAAACTTTGGAGTGCCTGTGCCTTGCTGATTTTTAGTTTTCCCAAATTAGACGCCCATGAGTGGAAGTGCCCTATGCTCTCTAAGCCGAGTTTTTTAGATGTTTCAGGACACACCGTACACTTCTCCAGAGTGGCTGTTGGCAATTTACATCCCGCCCATCAGCGTAGCAAGGCTCCCATTTCTCCATGGTCTCTCTTGCATTTCTGGTATTGACACTTTATTCAGCATGGCCCTTTTGACCGATGGGAAGCGAGACTTCTTTGTAGCGCTGATTTGCCTTTCCAGGTTGCTTGGTTGGCCAAAAAGGGCGTATGCGTTTTTTCCTGAATATATTCAGGAAAAAACGCATACGCCCTTTTTGGCCAAGGGCATCATTGTCGAGGTTTTGCCGCTTTTCCTGTGCTTTAAAGGCGATTCGAATCTACCTCCTGAAATCTGTTTCCTGCAATTCTGGCTTGCTTTCAAATCCTCTTCGTTGCCTTCCCTCAATATTTTTGTGGGCGAGAGTTATCATTTATAACTCTGCAGGTTTGTGATTTGCAGGGCCCCTGAGCTCCATTTTTCAACTCGCTTTTTTGGGAGCTGGCCGCAAATGCGTAGGATTGCTTCAGGACCTATTCTGGTTCCGTGCGGCAGGCTGAGCCGGTGGTTAATTCTTCTTCCTGATGGGAAAATAGAGTGACCTGTGCCTGTCCCACCACCTAGAGCTAGTCGCTCATTGGTTCCCCCTCTTCCCGTTCATCCTCAGGACAAATTGAAACCTGTACGGAACAGGAGGTTAAAGTGCTGTTTCTCCAAGGAGGGAGATTGCTATTAAAGTGGCTGGAATGGCGAACCCGAGCACAAGGAGATGAGAAATGAGGTGCGTTTTAGAAACCTTTCCCGATCACACGGTGTACCATCTTCTGGGGTTCTCATGCATGTTTTCGATGTAGGAAGATGCCCTTGAACCTGGAGATTTGGGACCCATGGGATGGGTACCACACAGTATTACTTTAAAGGGTCTACGTTTGCTCACCCAACCTCACCAAACCTCTCAGCCCCAAGAGTGTCCACCCTTATGTCTCAATCAGCTGTGGGTCTAGATATGGTCAATCCAGGTGGCATCACAGCCCCTGAACGAATTTTGTAAGAATTTCTCTCTCTTTCACTGTCTTTGTTTCACGGGTTTTTAAAAGTAATTGATTTTCCTAATGGGGTTTAGCTGCTTTTCACTGCTGTGTTTATGCCGCTTTACTCCCACTTGACTCACTTACGGAGAGATATCAATACATAGGTTTGAAGATTCTTACTAGTCAGATCTATTCTTGGGCGGTGAATAGGGGGTGTTGAGTCCAGTTCACTGAGCAAGGAGTAGGTCTTGTCTATCACATATTGGGTTTATGGAACGGTATCTGAGCTAATTTGAAACCCTTGTTTTAGGCATCACCCCACCTCACCTTTCCCGTTAGGCAGCCATAGTGTGTTTTCTAAATGTGTGACTCTGTTCTGTTTTGTAATTCAGTCCAAGTGTAGCGGTTTTTACATTCCCTCTATAAGTGATATCTTCTGATTAGTGTCTTTTTCTGTGTGACTTTTTTCACTTAGAACCGTCGTACCTGAATCCACTCATCATGCTGCTACTAGCCTTATGACGTTGATTTCATGGCTGAGTGATATTCCATTGTACCTAAGGACCACAACTTCTTTATCCATTTTTCTCTTTCCTGGGATATTTAAGGTGGAATGAAGTGGAGGTTCTTGTCAACAGAGCAACCCTAAACTTTGGAGTGCCTGTGCCTTGCTGATTTTTAGTTTTCCCAAATTAGACGCCCATGAGTGGAAGTGCCCTATGCTCTCTAAGCCGAGTTTTTTAGATGTTTCAGGACACACCGTACACTTCTCCAGAGTGGCTGTTGGCAATTTACATCCCGCCCATCAGCGTAGCAAGGCTCCCATTTCTCCATGGCCTCTCCTGCATTTCTGGTTTTGACACTTTATTCAGCATGGCCCTTTTGACCGATGGGAAGCGAGACTTCTTTGTAGCGCTGATTTGCCTTTCCAGGTTGCTTGGTTGGCCAAAAAGGGCGTATGCGTTTTTTCCTGAATATATTCAGGAAAAAACGCATACGCCCTTTTTGGCCAAGGGCATCATTGTCGAGGTTTTGCCGCTTTTCCTGTGCTTTAAAGGCGATTCGAATCTACCTCCTGAAATCTGTTTCCTGCAATTCTGCCTTGCTTTCAAATCCTCTTCGTTGCCTTCCCTCAATATTTTTGTGGGCGAGAGTTATCATTTATAACTCTGCAGGTTTGTGATTTGCAGTGCCCCTGAGCTCCATTTTTCAACTCGCTTTTTTGGGAGCTGGCCGCAAAAGCGTAGGATTGCTTCAGGACCTATTCTGGTTCCGGGCGGCAGGCTGAGCCTGTGGTTAATTCTTCTTCCTGATGGGAAAATAGAGTGACCTGTGCCTTTCCCAACACCTAGAGCTAGTCGCTCATTGGTTCCCCCTCTTCCCGTTCATCCTCAGGACAAATTGAAACCTGTACGGAACAGGAGGTTAAACGTGTTGATTCTCCAAGGAGGGAGATTGCTAGTAAAGCGGATGGAATGGCGAACCCGAGCACAAGGAGATGAGAAATGAGGTGCGTTTTAGAAACCTTTCCCGATCACACGGTGTACCATCTTCTGGGGTTCTCATGCATGTTTTCGATGTAGGAAGATGCCCTTGAACCTGGAGATTTGGGACCCATCAGACGGGTACCACGCAGTATTACTTTAAAGGGTCTGCGTTTGCTCACCCAACCTCACCAAACCTCTCAGCCCCAAGAGTGTCCACCCTTATGTCTCAATCAGCTGTGGGTCTAGATATGGTCAATCCAGGTGGCATCACAGCCCCTGAACGAATTTTGTAAGAATTTCTCTCTCTTTCACTGTCTTTGTTTCACGGGTTTTTAAAAGTAATTGATTTTCCTAATGGGGTTTAGCTGCTTTTCACTGCTGTGTTTATGCCGCTTTACTCCCACTTGACTCACTTACGGAGAGATATCAATACATAGGTTTGAAGATTCTTACTAGTCAGATATATTCTTGGGCGGTGAATAGGGGGTGTTGAGTCCAGTTCACTGAGCAAGGAGTAGGTCTTGTCTATTACATATTGGGTTTATGGAACGGTATCTGAGCTAATTTGAAACCCTTGTTTTAGGCATCACCCCACCTCACCTTTCCCGTTAGGCAGCCATAGTGTGTTTTCTAAATGTGTGACTCTGTTCTGTTTTGTAATTCAGTTCAAGTGTAGCGGTTTTTACATTCCCTCTATAAGTGATATCTTCTGATTAGTGTCTTTTTCTGTGTGACTTATTTCACTTAGAACCGTCGTACCTGAATCCACTCATCATGCTGCTACTAGCCTTATGACGTTGATTTCATGGCTGAGTGATATTCCATTGTACCTAAGGACCACAACTTCTTTATCCATTTTTCTCTTTCCTGGGATATTTAAGGTGGAATGAAGTGGAGGTTCTTGTCAACAGAGCAACCCTAAACTTTGGAGTGCCTGTGCCTTGCTGATTTTTAGTTTTCCCAAATTAGACGCCCATGAGTGGAAGTGCCCTATGCTCTCTAAGCCGAGTTTTTTAGATGTTTCAGGACACACCGTACACTTCTCCAGAGTGGCTGTTGGCAATTTACATCCCGCCCATCAGCGTAGCAAGGCTCCCATTTCTCCATGGCCTCTCCTGCATTTCTGGTTTTGAAACTTTATTCAGCATGGCCCTTTTGACCGATGGGAAGCGAGACTTCTTTGTAGCGCTGATTTGCCTTTCCAGGTTGCTTGGTTGGCCAAAAAGGGCGTATGCGTTTTTTCCTGAATATATTCAGGAAAAAACGCATACGCCCTTTTTGGCCAAGGGCATCATTGTCGAGGTTTTGCCGCTTTTCCTGTGCTTTAAAGGCGATTCGAATCTACCTCCTGAAATCTGTTTCCTGCAATTCTGCCTTGCTTTCAAATCCTCTTCGTTGCCTTCCCTCAATATTTTTGTGGGCGAGAGTTATCATTTATAACTCTGCAGGTTTGTGATTTGCAGGGCCCCTGAGCTCCATTTTTCAACTCGCTTTTTTGGGAGCTGGCCGCAAAAGCGTAGGATTGCTTCAGGACCTATTCTGGTTCCGGGCGGCAGGCTGAGCCGGTGGTTAATTCTTCTTCCTGATGGGAAAATAGAGTGACCTGTGCCTGTCCCACCACCTAGAGCTAGTCGCTCATTGTTTCCCCCTCTTCCCGTTCATCCTCAGGACAAATTGAAACCTGTACGGAACAGGAGGTTAAAGTGCTGTTTCTCCAAGGAGGGAGATTGCTATTAAAGTGGCTGGAATGGCGAACCCGAGCACAAGGAGATGAGAAATGAGGTGCGTTTTAGAAACCTTTCCCGATCACACGGTGTACCATCTTCTGGGGTTCTCATGCATGTTTTCGATGTAGGAAGAAGCCCTTGAACCTGGAGATTTGGGACCCATGGGATGGGTACCACACAGTATTACTTTAAAGGGTCTACGTTTGCTCACCCAACCTCACCAAACCTCTCAGCCCCAAGAGTGTCCACCCTTATGTCTCAATCAGCTGTGGGTCTAGATATGGTCAATCCAGGTGGCATCACAGCCCCTGAACGAATTTTGTAAGAATGTCTCTCTCTTTCACTGTCTTTGTTTCACGGGTTTTTAAAAGTAATTGATTTTCTTAATGGGGTTTAGCTGCTTTTCACTGCTGTGTTTATGCCGCTTTACTCCCACTTGACTCACTTACGAAGAGATATCAATACATAGGTTTGAAGATTCTTACTAGTCAGATCTATTCTTGGGCGGTGAATAGGGGGTGTTGAGTCCAGTTCACTGAGCAAGGAGTAGGTCTTGTCTATTACATATTGGGTTTATGGAACGGTATCTGAGCTAATTTGAAACCCTTGTTTTAGGCATCACCCCACCTCACCTTTCCCGTTAGGCAGCCATAGTGTGTTTTCTAAATGTGTGACTCTGTTCTGTTTTGTAATTCAGTTCAAGTGTAGCGGTTTTTACATTCCCTCTGTAAGTGATATCTTCTGATTAGTGTCTTTTTCTGTGTGACTTATTTCACTTAGAACCGTCGTACCTGAATCCACTCATCATGCTGCTACTAGCCTTATGACGTTGATTTCATGGCTGAGTGATATTCCATTGTACCTAAGGACCACAACTTCTTTATCCATTTTTCTCTTTCCTGGGATATTTAAGGTGGAATGAAGTGGAGGTTCTTGTCAACAGAGCAACCCTAAACTTTGGAGTGCCTGTGCCTTGCTGATTTTTAGTTTTCCCAAATTAGACGCCCATGAGTGGAAGTGCCCTATGCTCTCTAAGCCGAGTTTTTTAGATGTTTCAGGACACACCGTACACTTCTCCAGAGTGGCTGTTGGCAATTTACATCCCGCCCATCAGCGTAGCAAGGCTCCCATTTCTCCATGGTCTCTCTTGCATTTCTGGTATTGACACTTTATTCAGCATGGCCCTTTTGACCGATGGGAAGCGAGACTTCTTTGTAGCGCTGATTTGCCTTTCCAGGTTGCTTGGTTGGCCAAAAAGGGCGTATGCGTTTTTTCCTGAATATATTCAGGAAAAAACGCATACGCCCTTTTTGGCCAAGGGCATCATTGTCGAGGTTTTGCCGCTTTTCCTGTGCTTTAAAGGCGATTCGAATCTACCTCCTGAAATCTGTTTCCTGCAATTCTGGCTTGCTTTCAAATCCTCTTCGTTGCCTTCCCTCAATATTTTTGTGGGCGAGAGTTATCATTTATAACTCTGCAGGTTTGTGATTTGCAGGGCCCCTGAGCTCCATTTTTCAACTCGCTTTTTTGGGAGCTGGCCGCAAATGCGTAGGATTGCTTCAGGACCTATTCTGGTTCCGTGCGGCAGGCTGAGCCGGTGGTTAATTCTTCTTCCTGATGGGAAAATAGAGTGACCTGTGCCTGTCCCACCACCTAGAGCTAGTCGCTCATTGGTTCCCCCTCTTCCCGTTCATCCTCAGGACAAATTGAAACCTGTACGGAACAGGAGGTTAAAGTGCTGTTTCTCCAAGGAGGGAGATTGCTATTAAAGTGGCTGGAATGGCGAACCCGAGCACAAGGAGATGAGAAATGAGGTGCGTTTTAGAAACCTTTCCCGATCACACGGTGTACCATCTTCTGGGGTTCTCATGCATGTTTTCGATGTAGGAAGATGCCCTTGAACCTGGAGATTTGGGACCCATGGGATGGGTACCACACAGTATTACTTTAAAGGGTCTACGTTTGCTCACCCAACCTCACCAAACCTCTCAGCCCCAAGAGTGTCCACCCTTATGTCTCAATCAGCTGTGGGTCTAGATATGGTCAATCCAGGTGGCATCACAGCCCCTGAACGAATTTTGTAAGAATTTCTCTCTCTTTCACTGTCTTTGTTTCACGGGTTTTTAAAAGTAATTGATTTTCCTAATGGGGTTTAGCTGCTTTTCACTGCTGTGTTTATGCCGCTTTACTCCCACTTGACTCACTTACGGAGAGATATCAATACATAGGTTTGAAGATTCTTACTAGTCAGATCTATTCTTGGGCGGTGAATAGGGGGTGTTGAGTCCAGTTCACTGAGCAAGGAGTAGGTCTTGTCTATCACATATTGGGTTTATGGAACGGTATCTGAGCTAATTTGAAACCCTTGTTTTAGGCATCACCCCACCTCACCTTTCCCGTTAGGCAGCCATAGTGTGTTTTCTAAATGTGTGACTCTGTTCTGTTTTGTAATTCAGTCCAAGTGTAGCGGTTTTTACATTCCCTCTATAAGTGATATCTTCTGATTAGTGTCTTTTTCTGTGTGACTTTTTTCACTTAGAACCGTCGTACCTGAATCCACTCATCATGCTGCTACTAGCCTTATGACGTTGATTTCATGGCTGAGTGATATTCCATTGTACCTAAGGACCACAACTTCTTTATCCATTTTTCTCTTTCCTGGGATATTTAAGGTGGAATGAAGTGGAGGTTCTTGTCAACAGAGCAACCCTAAACTTTGGAGTGCCTGTGCCTTGCTGATTTTTAGTTTTCCCAAATTAGACGCCCATGAGTGGAAGTGCCCTATGCTCTCTAAGCCGAGTTTTTTAGATGTTTCAGGACACACCGTACACTTCTCCAGAGTGGCTGTTGGCAATTTACATCCCGCCCATCAGCGTAGCAAGGCTCCCATTTCTCCATGGCCTCTCCTGCATTTCTGGTTTTGACACTTTATTCAGCATGGCCCTTTTGACCGATGGGAAGCGAGACTTCTTTGTAGCGCTGATTTGCCTTTCCAGGTTGCTTGGTTGGCCAAAAAGGGCGTATGCGTTTTTTCCTGAATATATTCAGGAAAAAACGCATACGCCCTTTTTGGCCAAGGGCATCATTGTCGAGGTTTTGCCGCTTTTCCTGTGCTTTAAAGGCGATTCGAATCTACCTCCTGAAATCTGTTTCCTGCAATTCTGCCTTGCTTTCAAATCCTCTTCGTTGCCTTCCCTCAATATTTTTGTGGGCGAGAGTTATCATTTATAACTCTGCAGGTTTGTGATTTGCAGTGCCCCTGAGCTCCATTTTTCAACTCGCTTTTTTGGGAGCTGGCCGCAAAAGCGTAGGATTGCTTCAGGACCTATTCTGGTTCCGGGCGGCAGGCTGAGCCTGTGGTTAATTCTTCTTCCTGATGGGAAAATAGAGTGACCTGTGCCTTTCCCAACACCTAGAGCTAGTCGCTCATTGGTTCCCCCTCTTCCCGTTCATCCTCAGGACAAATTGAAACCTGTACGGAACAGGAGGTTAAACGTGTTGATTCTCCAAGGAGGGAGATTGCTAGTAAAGCGGATGGAATGGCGAACACGAGCACAAGGAGATGAGAAATGAGGTGCGTTTTAGAAACCTTTCCCGATCACACGGTGTACCATCTTCTGGGTTTCTCATGCATGTTTTCGATGTAGGAAGATGCCCTTGAACCTGGAGATTTGGGACCCATCAGACGGGTACCACGCAGTATTACTTTAAAGGGTCTGCGTTTGCTCACCCAACCTCACCAAACCTCTCAGCCCCAAGAGTGTCCACCCTTATGTCTCAATCAGCTGTGGGTCTAGATATGGTCAATCCAGGTGGCATCACAGCCCCTGAACGAATTTTGTAAGAATTTCTCTCTCTTTCACTGTCTTTGTTTCACGGGTTTTTAAAAGTAATTGATTTTCCTAATGGGGTTTAGCTGCTTTTCACTGCTGTGTTTATGCCGCTTTACTCCCACTTGACTCACTTACGGAGAGATATCAATACATAGGTTTGAAGATTCTTACTAGTCAGATATATTCTTGGGCGGTGAATAGGGGGTGTTGAGTCCAGTTCACTGAGCAAGGAGTAGGTCTTGTCTATTACATATTGGGTTTATGGAACGGTATCTGAGCTAATTTGAAACCCTTGTTTTAGGCATCACCCCACCTCACCTTTCCCGTTAGGCAGCCATAGTGTGTTTTCTAAATGTGTGACTCTGTTCTGTTTTGTAATTCAGTTCAAGTGTAGCGGTTTTTACATTCCCTCTATAAGTGATATCTTCTGATTAGTGTCTTTTTCTGTGTGACTTATTTCACTTAGAACCGTCGTACCTGAATCCACTCATCATGCTGCTACTAGCCTTATGACGTTGATTTCATGGCTGAGTGATATTCCATTGTACCTAAGGACCACAACTTCTTTATCCATTTTTCTCTTTCCTGGGATATTTAAGGTGGAATGAAGTGGAGGTTCTTGTCAACAGAGCAACCCTAAACTTTGGAGTGCCTGTGCCTTGCTGATTTTTAGTTTTCCCAAATTAGACGCCCATGAGTGGAAGTGCCCTATGCTCTCTAAGCCGAGTTTTTTAGATGTTTCAGGACACACCGTACACTTCTCCAGAGTGGCTGTTGGCAATTTACATCCCGCCCATCAGCGTAGCAAGGCTCCCATTTCTCCATGGCCTCTCCTGCATTTCTGGTATTGACACTTTATTCAGCATGGCCCTTTTGACCGATGGGAAGCGAGACTTCTTTGTAGCGCTGATTTGCCTTTCCAGGTTGCTTGGTTGGCCAAAAAGGGCGTATGCGTTTTTTCCTGAATATATTCAGGAAAAAACGCATACGCCCTTTTTGGCCAAGGGCATCATTGTCGAGGTTTTGCCGCTTTTCCTGTGCTTTAAAGGCGATTCGAATCTACCTCCTGAAATCTGTTTCCTGCAATTCTGCCTTGCTTTCAAATCCTCTTCGTTGCCTTCCCTCAATATTTTTGTGGGCGAGAGTTATCATTTATAACTCTGCAGGTTTGTGATTTGCAGTGCCCCTGAGCTCCATTTTTCAACTCGCTTTTTTGGGAGCTGGCCGCAAAAGCGTAGGATTGCTTCAGGACCTATTCTGGTTCCGGGCGGCAGGCTGAGCCGGTGGTTAATTCTTCTTCCTGATGGGAAAATAGAGTGACCTGTGCCTGTCCCACCACCTAGAGCTAGTCGCTCATTGGTTCCCCCTCTTCCCGTTCATCCTCAGGACAAATTGAAACCTGTACGGAACAGGAGGTTAAAGTGCTGTTTCTCCAAGGAGGGAGATTGCTATTAAAGTGGCTGGAAAGGCGAACCCGAGCACAAGGAGATGAGAAATGAGGTGCGTTTTAGAAACCTTTCCCGATCACACGGTGTACCATCTTCTGGGGTTCTCATGCATGTTTTCGATGTAGGAAGATGCCCTTGAACCTGGAGATTTGGGACCCATGGGATGGGTACCACACAGTATTACTTTAAAGGGTCTACGTTTGCTCACCCAACCTCACCAAACCTCTCAGCCCCAAGAGTGTCCACCCTTATGTCTCAATCAGCTGTGGGTCTAGATATGGTCAATCCAGGTGGCATCACAGCCCCTGAACGAATTTTCTAAGAATGTCTCTCTCTTTCACTGTCTTTGTTTCACGGGTTTTTAAAAGTAATTGATTTTCCTAATGGGGTTTAGCTGCTTTTCACTGCTGTGTTTATGCCGCTTTACTCCCACTTGACTCACTTACGAAGAGATATCAATACATAGGTTTGAAGATTCTTACTAGTCAGATCTATTCTTGGGCGGTGAATAGGGGGTGTTGAGTCCAGTTCACTGAGCAAGGAGTAGGTCTTGTCTATTACATATTGGGTTTATGGAACGGTATCTGAGCTAATTTGAAACCCTTGTTTTAGGCATCACCCCACCTCACCTTTCCCGTTAGGCAGCCATAGTGTGTTTTCTAAATGTGTGACTCTGTTCTGTTTTGTAATTCAGTTCAAGTGTAGCGGTTTTTACATTCCCTCTATAAGTGATATCTTCTGATTAGTGTCTTTTTCTGTGTGACTTATTTCACTTAGAACCGTCGTACCTGAATCCACTCATCATGCTGCTACTAGCCTTATGACGTTGATTTCATGGCTGAGTGATATTCCATTGTACCTAAGGACCACAACTTCTTTATCCATTTTTCTCTTTCCTGGGGTATTTAAGGTGGAATGAAGTGGAGGTTCTTGTCAACAGAGCAACCCTAAACTTTGGAGTGCCTGTGCCTTGCTGATTTTTAGTTTTCCCAAATTAGACGCCCATGAGTGGAAGTGCCCTATGCTCTCTAAGCCGAGTTTTTTAGATGTTTCAGGACACACCGTACACTTCTCCAGAGTGGCTGTTGGCAATTTACATCCCGCCCATCAGCGTAGCAAGGCTCCCATTTCTCCATGGCCTCTCTTGCATTTCTGGTATTGACACTTTATTCAGCATGGCCCTTTTGACCGATGGGAAGCGAGACTTCTTTGTAGCGCTGATTTGCCTTTCCAGGTTGCTTGGTTGGCCAAAAAGGGCGTATGCGTTTTTTCCTGAATATATTCATGAAAAAACGCATACGCACTTTTTGGCCAAGGGCATCATTGTCGAGGTTTTGCCGCTTTTCCTGTGCTTTAAAGGCGATTCGAATCTACCTCCTGAAATCTGTTTCCTGCAATTCTGCCTTGCTTTCAAATCCTCTTCGTTGCCTTCCCTCAATATTTTTGTGGGCGAGAGTTATCATTTATAACTCTGCAGGTTTGTGATTTGCAGGGCCCCTGAGCTCCATTTTTCAACTCGCTTTTTTGGGAGCTGGCCGCAAAAGCGTAGGATTGCTTCAGGACCTATTCTGGTTCCGGGCGGCAGGCTGAGCCGGTGGTTAATTCTTCTTCCTGATGGGAAAATAGAGTGACCTGTGCCTGTCCCACCACCTAGAGCTAGTCGCTCATTGGTTCCCCCTCTTCCCGTTCATCCTCAGGACAAATTGAAACCTGTACGGAACCGGAGGTTAAAGTGCTGTTTCTCCAAAGAGGGAGATTGCTATTAAAGTGGCTGGAATGGCGAACACGAGCACAAGGAGATGAGAAATGAGGTGCGTTTTAGAAACCTTTCCCGATCACACGGTGTACCATCTTCTGGGGTTCTCATGCATGTTTTCGATGTAGGAAGATGCCCTTGAACCTGGAGATTTGGGACCCATGGGATGGGTACCACACAGTATTACTTTAAAGGGTCTACGTTTGCTCACCCAACCTCACCAAACCTCTCAGCCCCAAGAGTGTCCACCCTTATGTCTCAATCAGCTGTGGGTCTAGATATGGTCAATCCAGGTGGCATCACAGCCCCTGAACGAATTTTGTAAGAATTTCTCTCTCTTTCACTGTCTTTGTTTCACGGGTTTTTAAAAGTAATTGATTTTCCTAATGGGGTTTAGCTGCTTTTCACTGCTGTGTTTATGCCGCTTTACTCCCACTTGACTCACTTACGGAGAGATATCAATACATAGGTTTGAAGATTCTTACTAGTCAGATCTATTCTTGGGCGGTGAATAGGGGGTGTTGAGTCCAGTTCACTGAGCAAGGAGTAGGTCTTGTCTATTACATATTGGGTTTATGGAACGGTATCTGAGCTAATTTGAAACCCTTGTTTTAGGCATCACCCCACCTCACCTTTCCCGTTAGGCAGCCATAGTGTGTTTTCTAAATGTGTGACTCTGTTCTGTTTTGTAATTCAGTTCAAGTGTAGCGGTTTTTACATTCCCTCTATAAGTGATATCTTCTGATTAGTGTCTTTTTCTGTGTGACTTATTTCACTTAGAACCGTCGTACCTGAATCCACTCATCATGCTGCTACTAGCCTTATGACGTTGATTTCATGGCTGAGTGATATTCCATTGTACCTAAGGACCACAACTTCTTTATCCATTTTTCTCTTTCCTGGGATATTTAAGGTGGAATGAAGTGGAGGTTCTTGTCAACAGAGCAACCCTAAACTTTGGAGTGCCTGTGCCTTGCTGATTTTTAGTTTTCCCAAATTAGACGCCCATGAGTGGAAGTGCCCTATGCTGTCTAAGCCGAGTTTTTTAGATGTTTCAGGACACACCGTACACTTCTCCAGAGTGGCTGTTGGCAATTTACATCCCGCCCATCAGCGTAGCAAGGCTCCCATTTCTCCATGGCCTCTCCTGCATTTCTGGTATTGACACTTTATTCAGCATGGCCCTTTTGACCGATGGGAAGCGAGACTTCTTTGTAGCGCTGATTTGCCTTTCCAGGTTGCTTGGTTGGCCAAAAAGGGCGTATGCGTTTTTTCCTGAATATATTCAGGAAAAAACGCGTACGCCCTTTTTGGCCAAGGGCATCATTGTCGAGGTTTTGCCGCTTTTCCTGTGCTTTAAAGGCGATTCGAATCTACCTCCTGAAATCTGTTTCCTGCAATTCTGCCTTGCTTTCAAATCCTCTTCGTTGCCTTCCCTCAATATTTTTGTGGGCGAGAGTTATCATTTATAACTCTGCAGGTTTGTGATTTGCAGTGCCCCTGAGCTCCATTTTTCAACTCGCTTTTTTGGGAGCTGGCCGCAAAAGCGTAGGATTGCTTCAGGACCTATTCTGGTTCCGGGCGGCAGGCTGAGCCTGTGGTTAATTCTTCTTCCTGATGGGAAAATAGAGTGACCTGTGCCTTTCCCAACACCTAGAGCTAGTCGCTCATTGGTTCCCCCTCTTCCCGTTCATCCTCAGGACAAATTGAAACCTGTACGGAACAGGAGGTTAAACGTGTTGATTCTCCAAGGAGGGAGATTGCTAGTAAAGCGGATGGAATGGCGAACCCGAGCACAAGGAGATGAGAAATGAGGTGCGTTTTAGAAACCTTTCCCGATCACACGGTGTACCATCTTCTGGGTTTCTCATGCATGTTTTCGATGTAGGAAGATGCCCTTGAACCTGGAGATTTGGGACCCATCAGACGGGTACCACGCAGTATTACTTTAAAGGGTCTGCGTTTGCTCACCCAACCTCACCAAACCTCTCAGCCCCAAGAGTGTCCACCCTTATGTCTCAATCAGCTGTGGGTCTAGATATGGTCAATCCAGGTGGCATCACAGCCCCTGAACGAATTTTGTAAGAATTTCTCTCTCTTTCACTGTCTTTGTTTCACGGGTTTTTAAAAGTAATTGATTTTCCTAATGGGGTTTAGCTGCTTTTCACTGCTGTGTTTATGCCGCTTTACTCCCACTTGACTCACTTACGGAGAGATATCAATACATAGGTTTGAAGATTCTTACTAGTCAGATATATTCTTGGGCGGTGAATAGGGGGTGTTGAGTCCAGTTCACTGAGCAAGGAGTAGGTCTTGTCTATTACATATTGGGTTTATGGAACGGTATCTGAGCTAATTTGAAACCCTTGTTTTAGGCATCACCCCACCTCACCTTTCCCGTTAGGCAGCCATAGTGTGTTTTCTAAATGTGTGACTCTGTTCTGTTTTGTAATTCAGTTCAAGTGTAGCGGTTTTTACATTCCCTCTATAAGTGATATCTTCTGATTAGTGTCTTTTTCTGTGTGACTTATTTCACTTAGAACCGTCGTACCTGAATCCACTCATCATGCTGCTACTAGCCTTATGACGTTGATTTCATGGCTGAGTGATATTCCATTGTACCTAAGGACCACAACTTCTTTATCCATTTTTCTCTTTCCTGGGATATTTAAGGTGGAATGAAGTGGAGGTTCTTGTCAACAGAGCAACCCTAAACTTTGGAGTGCCTGTGCCTTGCTGATTTTTAGTTTTCCCAAATTAGACGCCCATGAGTGGAAGTGCCCTATGCTCTCTAAGCCGAGTTTTTTAGATGTTTCAGGACACACCGTACACTTCTCCAGAGTGGCTGTTGGCAATTTACATCCCGCCCATCAGCGTAGCAAGGCTCCCATTTCTCCATGGCCTCTCCTGCATTTCTGGTTTTGACACTTTATTCAGCATGGCCCTTTTGACCGATGGGAAGCGAGACTTCTTTGTAGCGCTGATTTGCCTTTCCAGGTTGCTTGGTTGGCCAAAAAGGGCGTATGCGTTTTTTCCTGAATATATTCAGGAAAAAACGCATACGCCCTTTTTGGCCAAGGGCATCATTGTCGAGGTTTTGCCGCTTTTCCTGTGCTTTAAAGGCGATTCGAATCTACCTCCTGAAATCTGTTTCCTGCAATTCTGCCTTGCTTTCAAATCCTCTTCGTTGCCTTCCCTCAATATTTTTGTGGGCGAGAGTTATCATTTATAACTCTGCAGGTTTGTGATTTGCAGTGCCCCTGAGCTCCATTTTTCAACTCGCTTTTTTGGGAGCTGGCCGCAAAAGCGTAGGATTGCTTCAGGACCTATTCTGGTTCCGGGCGGCAGGCTGAGCCGGTGGTTAATTCTTCTTCCTGATGGGAAAATAGAGTGACCTGTGCCTGTCCCACCACCTAGAGCTAGTCGCTCATTGGTTCCCCCTCTTCCCGTTCATCCTCAGGACAAATTGAAACCTGTACGGAACAGGAGGTTAAAGTGCTGTTTCTCCAAGGAGGGAGATTGCTATTAAAGTGGCTGGAATGGCGAACCCGAGCACAAGGAGATGAGAAATGAGGTGCGTTTTAGAAACCTTTCCCGATCACACGGTGTACCATCTTCTGGGGTTCTCATGCATGTTTTCGATGTAGGAAGATGCCCTTGAACCTGGAGATTTGGGACCCATGGGATGGGTACCACACAGTATTACTTTAAAGGGTCTACGTTTGCTCACCCAACCTCACCAAACCTCTCAGCCCCAAGAGTGTCCACCCTTATGTCTCAATCAGCTGTGGGTCTAGATATGGTCAATCCAGGTGGCATCACAGCCCCTGAACGAATTTTCTAAGAATGTCTCTCTCTTTCACTGTCTTTGTTTCACGGGTTTTTAAAAGTAATTGATTTTCCTAATGGGGTTTAGCTGCTTTTCACTGCTGTGTTTATGCCGCTTTACTCCCACTTGACTCACTTACGAAGAGATATCAATACATAGGTTTGAAGATTCTTACTAGTCAGATCTATTCTTGGGCGGTGAATAGGGGGTGTTGAGTCCAGTTCACTGAGCAAGGAGTAGGTCTTGTCTATTACATATTGGGTTTATGGAACGGTATCTGAGCTAATTTGAAACCCTTGTTTTAGGCATCACCCCACCTCACCTTTCCCGTTAGGCAGCCATAGTGTGTTTTCTAAATGTGTGACTCTGTTCTGTTTTGTAATTCAGTTCAAGTGTAGCGGTTTTTACATTCCCTCTATAAGTGATATCTTCTGATTAGTGTCTTTTTCTGTGTGACTTATTTCACTTAGAACCGTCGTACCTGAATCCACTCATCATGCTGCTGCTAGCCTTATGACGTTGATTTCATGGCTGAGTGATATTCCATTGTACCTAAGGACCACAACTTCTTTATCCATTTTTCTCTTTCCTGGGGTATTTAAGGTGGAATGAAGTGGAGGTTCTTGTCAACAGAGCAACCCTAAACTTTGGAGTGCCTGTGCCTTGCTGATTTTTAGTTTTCCCAAATTAGACGCCCATGAGTGGAAGTGCCCTATGCTCTCTAAGCCGAGTTTTTTAGATGTTTCAGGACACACCGTACACTTCTCCAGAGTGGCTGTTGGCAATTTACATCCCGCCCATCAGCGTAGCAAGGCTCCCATTTCTCCATGGCCTCTCTTGCATTTCTGGTATTGACACTTTATTCAGCATGGCCCTTTTGACCGATGGGAAGCGAGACTTCTTTGTAGCGCTGATTTGCCTTTCCAGGTTGCTTGGTTGGCCAAAAAGGGCGTATGCGTTTTTTCCTGAATATATTCATGAAAAAACGCATACGCACTTTTTGGCCAAGGGCATCATTGTCGAGGTTTTGCCGCTTTTCCTGTGCTTTAAAGGCGATTCGAATCTACCTCCTGAAATCTGTTTCCTGCAATTCTGCCTTGCTTTCAAATCCTCTTCGTTGCCTTCCCTCAATATTTTTGTGGGCGAGAGTTATCATTTATAACTCTGCAGGTTTGTGATTTGCAGGGCCCCTGAGCTCCATTTTTCAACTCGCTTTTTTGGGAGCTGGCCGCAAAAGCGTAGGATTGCTTCAGGACCTATTCTGGTTCCGGGCGGCAGGCTGAGCCGGTGGTTAATTCTTCTTCCTGATGGGAAAATAGAGTGACCTGTGCCTGTCCCACCACCTAGAGCTAGTCGCTCATTGGTTCCCCCTCTTCCCGTTCATCCTCAGGACAAATTGAAACCTGTACGGAACCGGAGGTTAAAGTGCTGTTTCTCCAAAGAGGGAGATTGCTATTAAAGTGGCTGGAATGGCGAACACGAGCACAAGGAGATGAGAAATGAGGTGCGTTTTAGAAACCTTTCCCGATCACACGGTGTACCATCTTCTGGGGTTCTCATGCATGTTTTCGATGTAGGAAGATGCCCTTGAACCTGGAGATTTGGGACCCATGGGATGGGTACCACACAGTATTACTTTAAAGGGTCTACGTTTGCTCACCCAACCTCACCAAACCTCTCAGCCCCAAGAGTGTCCACCCTTATGTCTCAATCAGCTGTGGGTCTAGATATGGTCAATCCAGGTGGCATCACAGCCCCTGAACGAATTTTGTAAGAATTTCTCTCTCTTTCACTGTCTTTGTTTCACGGGTTTTTAAAAGTAATTGATTTTCCTAATGGGGTTTAGCTGCTTTTCACTGCTGTGTTTATGCCGCTTTACTCCCACTTGACTCACTTACGGAGAGATATCAATACATAGGTTTGAAGATTCTTACTAGTCAGATCTATTCTTGGGCGGTGAATAGGGGGTGTTGAGTCCAGTTCACTGAGCAAGGAGTAGGTCTTGTCTATTACATATTGGGTTTATGGAACGGTATCTGAGCTAATTTGAAACCCTTGTTTTAGGCATCACCCCACCTCACCTTTCCCGTTAGGCAGCCATAGTGTGTTTTCTAAATGTGTGACTCTGTTCTGTTTTGTAATTCAGTTCAAGTGTAGCGGTTTTTACATTCCCTCTATAAGTGATATCTTCTGATTAGTGTCTTTTTCTGTGTGACTTATTTCACTTAGAACCGTCGTACCTGAATCCACTCATCATGCTGCTACTAGCCTTATGACGTTGATTTCATGGCTGAGTGATATTCCATTGTACCTAAGGACCACAACTTCTTTATCCATTTTTCTCTTTCCTGGGATATTTAAGGTGGAATGAAGTGGAGGTTCTTGTCAACAGAGCAACCCTAAACTTTGGAGTGCCTGTGCCTTGCTGATTTTTAGTTTTCCCAAATTAGACGCCCATGAGTGGAAGTGCCCTATGCTGTCTAAGCCGAGTTTTTTAGATGTTTCAGGACACACCGTACACTTCTCCAGAGTGGCTGTTGGCAATTTACATCCCGCCCATCAGCGTAGCAAGGCTCCCATTTCTCCATGGCCTCTCCTGCATTTCTGGTATTGACACTTTATTCAGCATGGCCCTTTTGACCGATGGGAAGCGAGACTTCTTTGTAGCGCTGATTTGCCTTTCCAGGTTGCTTGGTTGGCCAAAAAGGGCGTATGCGTTTTTTCCTGAATATATTCAGGAAAAAACGCGTACGCCCTTTTTGGCCAAGGGCATCATTGTCGAGGTTTTGCCGCTTTTCCTGTGCTTTAAAGGCGATTCGAATCTACCTCCTGAAATCTGTTTCCTGCAATTCTGCCTTGCTTTCAAATCCTCTTCGTTGCCTTCCCTCAATATTTTTGTGGGCGAGAGTTATCATTTATAACTCTGCAGGTTTGTGATTTGCAGTGCCCCTGAGCTCCATTTTTCAACTCGCTTTTTTGGGAGCTGGCCGCAAAAGCGTAGGATTGCTTCAGGACCTATTCTGGTTCCGGGCGGCAGGCTGAGCCGGTGGTTAATTCTTCTTCCTGATGGGAAAATAGAGTGACCTGTGCCTTTCCCAACACCTAGAGCTAGTCGCTCATTGGTTCCCCCTCTTCCCGTTCATCCTCAGGACAATTTGCAACCTGTACGGAACAGGAGGTTAAACGTGTTGATTCTCCAAGGAGGGAGATTGCTAGTAAAGCGGATGGAATGGCGAACCCGAGCACAAGGAGATGAGAAATGAGGTGCGTTTTAGAAACCTTTCCCGATCACACGGTGTACCATCTTCTGGGTTTCTCATGCATGTTTTCGATGTAGGAAGATGCCCTTGAACCTGGAGATTTGGGACCCATCAGACGGGTACCACGCAGTATTACTTTAAAGGGTCTGCGTTTGCTCACCCAACCTCACCAAACCTCTCAGCCCCAAGAGTGTCCACCCTTATGTCTCAATCAGCTGTGGGTCTAGATATGGTCAATCCAGGTGGCATCACAGCCCCTGAACGAATTTTGTAAGAATTTCTCTCTCTTTCACTGTCTTTGTTTCACGGGTTTTTAAAAGTAATTGATTTTCCTAATGGGGTTTAGCTGCTTTTCACTGCTGTGTTTATGCCGCTTTACTCCCACTTGACTCACTTACGGAGAGATATCAATACATAGGTTTGAAGATTCTTACTAGTCAGATCTATTCTTGGGCGGTGAATAGGGGGTGTTGAGTCCAGTTCACTGAGCAAGGAGTAGGTCTTGTCTATTACATATTGGGTTTATGGAACGGTATCTGAGCTAATTTGAAACCCTTGTTTTAGGCATCACCCCACCTCACCTTTCCCGTTAGGCAGCCATAGTGTGTTTTCTAAATGTGTGACTCTGTTCTGTTTTGTAATTCAGTTCAAGTGTAGCGGTTTTTACATTCCCTCTATAAGTGATATCTTCTGATTAGTGTCTTTTTCTGTGTGACTTATTTCACTTAGAACCGTCGTACCTGAATCCACTCATCATGCTGCTACTAGCCTTATGACGTTGATTTCATGGCTGAGTGATATTCCATTGTACCTAAGGACCACAACTTCTTCATCCATTTTTCTCTTTCCTGGGATATTTAAGGTGGAATGAAGTGGAGGTTCTTGTCAACAGAGCAACCCTAAACTTTGGAGTGCCTGTGCCTTGCTGATTTTTAGTTTTCCCAAATTAGACGCCCATGAGTGGAAGTGCCCTATGCTCTCTAAGCCGAGTTTTTTAGATGTTTCAGGACACACCGTACACTTCTCCAGAGTGGCTGTTGGCAATTTACATCCCGCCCATCAGCGTAGCAAGGCTCCCATTTCTCCATGGCCTCTCCTGCATTTCTGGTATTGACACTTTATTCAGCATGGCCCTTTTGACCGATGGGAAGCGAGACTTCTTTGTAGCGCTGATTTGCCTTTCCAGGTTGCTTGGTTGGCCAAAAAGGGCGTATGCGTTTTTTCCTGAATATATTCAGGAAAAAACGCGTACGCCCTTTTTGGCCAAGGGCATCATTGTCGAGGTTTTGCCGCTTTTCCTGTGCTTTAAAGGCGATTCGAATCTACCTCCTGAAATCTGTTTCCTGCAATTCTGCCTTGCTTTCAAATCCTCTTCGTTGCCTTCCCTCAATATTTTTGTGGGCGAGAGTTATCATTTATAACTCTGCAGGTTTGTGATTTGCAGTGCCCCTGAGCTCCATTTTTCAACTCGCTTTTTTGGGAGCTGGCCGCAAAAGCGTAGGATTGCTTCAGGCCCTATTCTGGTTCCGGGCGGCAGGCTGAGCCTGTGGTTAATTCTTCTTCCTGATGGGAAAATAGAGTGACCTGTGCCTTTCCCAACACCTAGAGCTAGTCGCTCATTGGTTCCCCCTCTTCCCGTTCATCCTCAGGACAAATTGCAACCTGTACGGAACAGGAGGTTAAACGTGTTGATTCTCCAAGGAGGGAGATTGCTAGTAAAGCGGATGGAATGGCGAACCCGAGCACAAGGAGATGACAAATGAGGTGCGTTTTAGAAACCTTTCCCGATCACACGGTGTACCATCTTCTGGGTTTCTCATGCATGTTTTCGATGTAGGAAGATGCCCTTGAACCTGGAGATTTGGGACCCATCAGACGGGTACCACGCAGTATTACTTTAAAGGGTCTGCGTTTGCTCACCCAACCTCACCAAACCTCTCAGCCCCAAGAGTGTCCACCCTTATGTCTCAATCAGCTGTGGGTCTAGATATGGTCAATCCAGGTGGCATCACAGCCCCTGAACGAATTTTGTAAGAATTTCTCTCTCTTTCACTGTCTTTGTTTCACGGGTTTTTAATAGTAATTGATTTTCCTAATGGGGTTTAGCTGCTTTTCACTGCTGTGTTTATGCCGCTTTACTCCCACTTGACTCACTTACGGAGAGATATCAATACATAGGTTTGAAGATTCTTACTAGTCAGATCTATTCTTGGGCGGTGAATAGGGGGTGTTGAGTCCAGTTCACTGAGCAAGGAGTAGGTCTTGTCTATTACATATTGGGTTTATGGAACGGTATCTGAGCTAATTTGAAACCCTTGTTTTATGCATCACTCCACCTCGCCTTTCCCGTTAGGCAGCCATAGTGTGTTTTCTAAATGTGTGACTCTGTTCTGTTTTGTAATTCAGTTCAAGTGTAGCGGTTTTTACATTCCCTCTATAAGTGATATCTTCTGATTAGTGTCTTTTTCTGTGTGACTTATTTCACTTAGAACCGTCGTACCTGAATCCACTCATCATGCTGCTACTAGCCTTATGACGTTGATTTCATGGCTGAGTGATATTCCATTGTACCTAAGGACCACAACTTCTTTATCCATTTTTCTCTTTCCTGGGATATTTAAGGTGGAATGAAGTGGAGGTTCTTGTCAACAGAGCAACCCTAAACTTTGGAGTGCCTGTGCCTTGCTGATTTTTAGTTTTCCCAAATTAGACGCCCATGAGTGGAAGTGCCCTATGCTCTCTAAGCCGAGTTTTTTAGATGTTTCAGGACACACCGTACACTTCTCCAGAGTGGCTGTTGGCAATTTACATCCCGCCCATCAGCGTAGCAAGGCTCCCATTTCTCCATGGCCTCTCTTGCATTTCTGGTATTGACACTTTATTCAGCATGGCCCTTTTGACCGATGGGAAGCGAGACTTCTTTGTAGCGCTGATTTGCCTTTCCAGGTTGCTTGGTTGGCCAAAAAGGGCGTATGCGTTTTTTCCTGAATATATTCAGGAAAAAACGCATACGCCCTTTTTGGCCAAGGGCATCATTGTCGAGGTTTTGCCGCTTTTCCTGTGCTTTAAAGGCGATTCGAATCTACCTCCTGAAATCTGTTTCCTGCAATTCTGCCTTGCTTTCAAATCCTCTTCGTTGCCTTCCCTCAATATTTTTGTGGGCGAGAGTTATCATTTATAACTCTGCAGGTTTGTGATTTGCAGGGCCCCTGAGCTCCATTTTTCAACTCGCTTTTTTGGGAGCTGGCCGCAAAAGCGTAGGATTGCTTCAGGACCTATTCTGGTTCCGGGCGGCAGGCTGAGCCGGTGGTTAATTCTTCTTCCTGATGGGAAAATAGAGTGACCTGTGCCTGTCCCACCACCTAGAGCTAGTCGCTCATTGGTTCCCCCTCTTCCCGTTCATCCTCAGGACAAATTGAAACCTGTACGGAACAGGAGGTTAAAGTGCTGTTTCTCCAAGGAGGGAGATTGCTATTAAAGTGGCTGGAATGGCGAACCCGAGCACAAGGAGATGAGAAATGAGGTGCGTTTTAGAAACCTTTCCCGATCACACGGTGTACCATCTTCTGGGGTTCTCATGCATGTTTTCGATGTAGGAAGATGCCCTTGAACCTGGAGATTTGGGACCCATGGGATGGGTACCACACAGTATTACTTTAAAGGGTCTACGTTTGCTCACCCAACCTCACCAAACCTCTCAGCCCCAAGAGTGTCCACCCTTATGTCTCAATCAGCTGTGGGTCTAGATATGGTCAATCCAGGTGGCATCACAGCCCCTGAACGAATTTTGTAAGAATGTCTCTCTCTTTCACTGTCTTTGTTTCACGGGTTTTTAAAAGTAATTGATTTTCCTAATGGGGTTTAGCTGCTTTTCACTGCTGTGTTTATGCCGCTTTACTCCCACTTGACTCACTTACGAAGAGATATCAATACATAGGTTTGAAGATTCTTACTAGTCAGATCTATTCTTGGGCGGTGAATAGGGGGTGTTGAGTCCAGTTCACTGAGCAAGGAGTAGGTCTTGTCTATTACATATTGGGTTTATGGAACGGTATCTGAGCTAATTTGAAACCCTTGTTTTAGGCATCACCCCACCTCACCTTTCCCGTTAGGCAGCCATAGTGTGTTTCCTAAATGTGTGACTCTGTTCTGTTTTGTAATTCAGTTCAAGTGTAGCGGTTTTTACATTCCCTCTATAAGTGATATCTTCTGATTAGTGTCTTTTTCTGTGTGACTTATTTCACTTAGAACCGTTGTACCTGAATCCACTCATCATGCTGCTACTAGCCTTATGACGTTGATTTCATGGCTGAGTGATATTCCATTGTACCTAAGGACCACAACTTCTTTATCCATTTTTCTCTTTCCTGGGATATTTAAGGTGGAATGAAGTGGAGGTTCTTGTCAACAGAGCAACCCTAAACTTTGGAGTGCCTGTGCCTTGCTGATTTTTAGTTTTCCCAAATTAGACGCCCATGAGTGGAAGTGCCCTATGCTCTCTAAGCCGAGTTTTTTAGATGTTTCAGGACACACCGTACACTTCTCCAGAGTGGCTGTTGGCAATTTACATCCCGCCCATCAGCGTAGCAAGGCTCCCATTTCTCCATGGCCTCTCTTGCATTTCTGGTATTGACACTTTATTCAGCATGGCCCTTTTGACCGATGGGAAGCGAGACTTCTTTGTAGCGCTGATTTGCCTTTCCAGGTTGCTTGGTTGGCCAAAAAGGGCGTATGCGTTTTTTTCTGAATATATTCAGGAAAAAACGCATACGCCCTTTTTGGCCAAGGGCATCATTGTCGAGGTTTTGCCGCTTTTCCTGTGCTTTAAAGGCGATTCGAATCTACCTCCTGAAATCTGTTTCCTGCAATTCTGCCTTGCTTTCAAATCCTCTTCGTTGCCTTCCCTCAATATTTTTGTGGGCGAGAGTTATCATTTCTAACTCTGCAGGTTTGTGATTTGCAGGGCCCCTGAGCTCCATTTTTCAACTCGCTTTTTTGGGAGCTGGCCGCAAAAGCGTAGGATTGCTTCAGGACCTATTCTGGTTCCGGGCGGCAGGCTGAGCCGGTGGTTAATTCTTCTTCCTGATGGGAAAATAGAGTGACCTGTGCCTGTCCCACCACCTAGAGCTAGTCGCTCATTGGTTCCCCCTCTTCCCGTTCATCCTCAGGACAAATTGAAACCTGTACGGAACAGGAGGTTAAAGTGCTGTTTCTCCAAGGAGGGAGAATGCTATTAAAGTGGCTGGAATGGCGAACACGAGCACAAGGAGATGAGAAATGAGGTGCGTTTTAGAAACCTTTCCCGATCACACGGTGTACCATCTTCTGGGGTTCTCATGCATGTTTTCGATGTAGGAAGATGCCTTTGAACCTGGAGATTTGGGACCCATGGGATGGGTACCACACAGTATTACTTTAAAGGGTCTGCGTTTGCTCATCCAACCTCACCAAACCTCTCAGCCCCAAGAGTGTCCACCCTTATGTCTCAATCAGCTGTGGGTCTAGATATGGTCAATCCAGGTGGCATCACAGCCCCTGAACGAATTTTGTAAGAATTTCTCTCTCTTTCACTGTCTTTGTTTCACGGGTTTTTAAAAGTAATTGATTTTCCTAATGGGGTTTAGCTGCTTTTCACTGCTGTGTTTATGCCGCTTTACTCCCACTTGACTCACTTACGGAGAGATATCAATACATAGGTTTGAAGATTCTTACTAGTCAGATCTATTCTTGGGCGGTGAATAGGGGGTGTTGAGTCCAGTTCACTGAGCAAGGAGTAGGTCTTGTCTATTACATATTGGGTTTATGGAACGGTATCTGAGCTAATTTGAAACCCTTGTTTTAGGCATCACCCCACCTCACCTTTCCCGTTAGGCAGCCATAGTGTGTTTTCTAAATGTGTGACTCTGTTCTGTTTTGTAATTCAGTTCAAGTGTAGCGGTTTTTACATTCCCTCTATAAGTGATATCTTCTGATTAGTGTCTTTTTCTGTGTGACTTATTTCACTTAGAACCGTCGTACCTGAATCCACTCATCATGCTGCTACTAGCCTTATGACGTTGATTTCATGGCTGAGTGATATTCCATTGTACCTAAGGACCACAACTTCTTTATCCATTTTTCTCTTTCCTGGGATATTTAAGGTGGAATGAAGTGGAGGTTCTTGTCAACAGAGCAACCCTAAACTTTGGAGTGCCTGTGCCTTGCTGATTTTTAGTTTTCCCAAATTAGACGCCCATGAGTGGAAGTGCCCTATGCTCTCTAAGCCGAGTTTTTTAGATGTTTCAGGACACACCGTACACTTCTCCAGAGTGGCTGTTGGCAATTTACATCCCGCCCATCAGCGTAGCAAGGCTCCCATTTCTCCATGGCCTCTCCTGCATTTCTGGTATTGACACTTTATTCAGCATGGCCCTTTTGACCGATGGGAAGCGAGACTTCTTTGTAGCGCTGATTTGCCTTTCCAGGTTGCTTGGTTGGCCAAAAAGGGCGTATGCGTTTTTTCCTGAATATATTCAGGAAAAAACGCGTACGCCATTTTTGGCCAAGGGCATCATTGTCGAGGTTTTGCCGCTTTTCCTGTGCTTTAAAGGCGATTCGAATCTACCTCCTGAAATCTGTTTCCTGCAATTCTGCCTTGCTTTCAAATCCTCTTCGTTGCCTTCCCTCAATATTTTTGTGGGCGAGAGTTATCATTTCTAACTCTGCAGGTTTGTGATTTGCAGTGCCCCTGAGCTCCATTTTTCAACTCGCTTTTTTGGGAGCTGGCCGCAAAAGCGTAGGATTGCTTCAGGACCTATTCTGGTTCCGGGCGGCAGGCTGAGCCTGTGGTTAATTCTTCTTCCTGATGGGAAAATAGAGTGACCTGTGCCTTTCCCAACACCTAGAGCTAGTCGCTCATTGGTTCCCCCTCTTCCCGTTCATCCTCAGGACAATTTGAAACCTGTACGGAACAGGAGGTTAAACGTGTTGATTCTCCAAGGAGGGAGATTGCTAGTAAAGCGGCTGGAATGGCGAACCCGAGCACAAGGAGATGAGAAATGAGGTGCGTTTTAGAAACCTTTCCCGATCACACGGTGTACCATCTTCTGGGTTTCTCATGCATGTTTTCGATGTAGGAAGATGCCCTTGAACCTGGAGATTTGGGACCCATCAGACGGGTACCACGCAGTATTACTTTAAAGGGTCTGCGTTTGCTCACCCAACCTCACCAAACCTCTCAGCCCCAAGAGTGTCCACCCTTATGTCTCAATCAGCTGTGGGTCTAGATATGGTCAATCCAGGTGGCATCACAGCCCCTGAACGAATTTTGTAAGAATTTCTCTCTCTTTCACTGTCTTTGTTTCACGGGTTTTTAAAAGTAATTGATTTTCCTAATGGGGTTTAGCTGCTTTTCACTGCTGTGTTTATGCCGCTTTACTCCCACTTGACTCACTTACGGAGAGATATCAATACATAGGTTTGAAGATTCTTACTAGTCAGATCTATTCTTGGGCGGTGAATAGGGGGTGTTGAGTCCAGTTCACTGAGCAAGGAGTAGGTCTTGTCTATTACATATTGGGTTTATGGAACGGTATCTGAGCTAATTTGAAACCCTTGTTTTATGCATCACCCCACCTCGCCTTTCCCGTTAGGCAGCCATAGTGTGTTTTCTAAATGTGTGACTCTGTTCTGTTTTGTAATTCAGTTCAAGTGTAGCGGTTTTTACATTCCCTCTATAAGTGATATCTTCTGATTAGTGTCTTTTTCTGTGTGACTTATTTCACTTAGAACCGTCGTACCTGAATCCACTCATCATGCTGCTACTAGCCTTATGACGTTGATTTCATGGCTGAGTGATATTCCATTGTACCTAAGGACCACAACTTCTTTATCCATTTTTCTCTTTCCTGGGATATTTAAGGTGGAATGAAGTGGAGGTTCTTGTCAACAGAGCAACCCTAAACTTTGGAGTGCCTGTGCCTTGCTGATTTTTAGTTTTCCCAAATTAGACGCCCATGAGTGGAAGTGCCCTATGCTCTCTAAGCCGAGTTTTTTAGATGTTTCAGGACACACCGTACACTTCTCCAGAGTGGCTGTTGGCAATTTACATCCCGCCCATCAGCGTAGCAAGGCTCCCATTTCTCCATGGCCTCTCCTGCATTTCTGGTATTGACACTTTATTCAGCATGGCCCTTTTGACCGATGGGAAGCGAGACTTCTTTGTAGCGCTGATTTGCCTTTCCAGGTTGCTTGGTTGGCCAAAAAGGGCGTATGCGTTTTTTCCTGAATATATTCAGGAAAAAACGCATACGCCCTTTTTGGCCAAGGGCATGATTGTCGAGGTTTGGCCGCTTTTCCTGTGCTTTCAAGGCGATTCGAATCTACCTCCTGAAATCTGTTTCCTGCAATTCTGCCTTGCTTTCAAATCCTCTTCGTTGCCTTCCCTCAATATTTTTGTGGGCGAGAGTTATCATTTATAACTCTGCAGGTTTGTGATTTGCAGTGCCCCTGAGCTCCATTTTTCAACTCGCTTTTTTGGGAGCTGGCCGCAAAAGCGTAGGATTGCTTCAGGACCTATTCTGGTTCCGGGCGGCAGGCTGAGCCTGTGGTTAATTCTTCTTCCTGATGGGAAAATAGAGTGACCTGTGCCTTTCCCAACACCTAGAGCTAGTCGCTCATTGGTTCCCCCTCTTCCCGTTCATCCTCAGGACAAATTGAAACCTGTACGGAACAGGAGGTTAAACGTGTTGATTCTCCAAGGAGGGAGATTGCTAGTAAAGCGGATGGAATGGCGAACCCGAGCACAAGGAGATGAGAAATGAGGTGCGTTTTAGAAACCTTTCCCGATCACACGGTGTACCATCTTCTGGGTTTCTCATGCATGTTTTCGATGTAGGAAGATGCCCTGGAACCTGGAGATTTGGGACCCATCAGACGGGTACCACGCAGTATTACTTTAAAGGGTCTGCGTTTGCTCACCCAACCTCACCAAACCTCTCAGCCCCAAGAGTGTCCACCCTTATGTCTCAATCAGCTGTGGGTCTAGATATGGTCAATCCAGGTGGCATCACAGCCCCTGAACGAATTTTGTAAGAGTTTCTCTCTCTTTCACTGTCTTTGTTTCACGGGTTTTTAAAAGTAATTGATTTTCCTAATGGGGTTTAGCTGCTTTTCACTGCTGTGTTTATGCCGCTTTACTCCCACTTGACTCACTTACGGAGAGATATCAATACATAGGTTTGAAGATTCTTACTAGTCAGATCTATTCTTGGGCGGTGAATAGGGGTTGTTGAGTCCAGTTCACTGAGCAAGGAGTAGGTCTTGTCTATTACATATTGGGTTTATGGAACGGTATCTGAGCTAATTTGAAACCCTTGTTTTAGGCATCACCCCACCTCACCTTTCCCGTTAGGCAGCCATAGTGTGTTTTCTAAATGTGTGACTCTGTTCTGTTTTGTAATTCAGTTCAAGTGTAGCGGTTTTTACATTCCCTCTATAAGTGATATCTTCTGATTAGTGTCTTTTTCTGTGTGACTTATTTCACTTAGAACCGTCGTACCTGAATCCACTCATCATGCTGCTACTAGCCTTATGACGTTGATTTCATGGCTGAGTGATATTCCATTGTACCTAAGGACCACAACTTCTTTATCCATTTTTCTCTTTCCTGGGATATTTAAGGTGGAATGAAGTGGAGGTTCTTGTCAACAGAGCAACCCTAAACTTTGGAGTGCCTGTGCCTTGCTGATTTTTAGTTTTCCCAAATTAGACGCCCATGAGTGGAAGTGCCCTATGCTCTCTAAGCCGAGTTTTTTAGATGTTTCAGGACACACCGTACACTTCTCCAGAGTGGCTGTTGGCAATTTACATCCCGCCCATCAGCGTAGCAAGGCTCCCATTTCTCCATGGCCTCTCCTGCATTTCTGGTATTGACACTTTATTCAGCATGGCCCTTTTGACCGATGGGAAGCGAGACTTCTTTGTAGCGCTGATTTGCCTTTCCAGGTTGCTTGGTTGGCCAAAAAGGGCGTATGCGTTTTTTCCTGAATATATTCAGGAAAAAACGCGTACGCCCTTTTTGGCCAAGGGCATCATTGTCGAGGTTTTGCCTCTTTTCCTGTGCTTTAAAGGCGATTCGAATGTACCTCCTGAAATCTGTTTCCTGCAATTCTGCCTTGCTTTCAAATCCTCTTCGTTGCCTTCCCTCAATATTTTTGTGGGCGAGAGTTATCATTTCTAACTCTGCAGGTTTGTGATTTGCAGTGCCCCTGAGCTCCATTTTTCAACTCGCTTTTTTGGGAGCTGGCCGCAAAAGCGTAGGATTGCTTCAGGACCTATTCTGGTTCCGGGCGGCAGGCTGAGCCTGTGGTTAATTCTTCTTCCTGATGGGAAAATAGAGTGACCTGTGCCTTTCCCAACACCTAGAGCTAGTCGCTCATTGGTTCCCCCTCTTCCCGTTCATCCTCAGGACAAATTGAAACCTGTACGGAACAGGAGGTTAAACGTGTTGATTCTCCAAGGAGGGAGATTGCTAGTAAAGCGGATGGAATGGCGAACCCGAGCACAAGGAGATGAGAAATGAGGTGCGTTTTAGAAACCTTTCCCGATCACACGGTGTACCATCTTCTGGGTTTCTCATGCATGTTTTCGATGTAGGAAGATGCCCTTGAACCTGGAGATTTGGGACCCATCAGACGGGTACCACGCAGTATTACTTTAAAGGGTCTGCGTTTGCTCACCCAACCTCACCAAACCTCTCAGCCCCAAGAGTGTCCACCCTTATGTCTCAATCAGCTGTGGGTCTAGATATGGTCAATCCAGGTGGCATCACAGCCCCTGAACGAATTTTGTAAGAATTTCTCTCTCTTTCACTGTCTTTGTTTCACGGGTTTTTAAAAGTAATTGATTTTCCTAATGGGGTTTAGCTGCTTTTCACTGCTGTGTTTATGCCGCTTTACTCCCACTTGACTCACTTACGGAGAGATATCAATACATAGGTTTGAAGATTCTTACTAGTCAGATCTATTCTTGGGCGGTGAATAGGGGGTGTTGAGTCCAGTTCACTGAGCAAGGAGTAGGTCTTGTCTATTACATATTGGGTTTATGGAACGGTATCTGAGCTAATTTGAAACCCTTGTTTTATGCATCACCCCACCTCGCCTTTCCCGTTAGGCAGCCATAGTGTGTTTTCTAAATGTGTGACTCTGTTCTGTTTTGTAATTCAGTTCAAGTGTAGCGGTTTTTACATTCCCTCTATAAGTGATATCTTCTGATTAGTGTCTTTTTCTGTGTGACTTATTTCACTTAGAACCGTCGTACCTGAATCCACTCATCATGCTGCTACTAGCCTTATGACGTTGATTTCATGGCTGAGTGATATTCCATTGTACCTAAGGACCACAACTTCTTTATCCATTTTTCTCTTTCCTGGGATATTTAAGGTGGAATGAAGTGGAGGTTCTTGTCAACAGAGCAACCCTAAACTTTGGAGTGCCTGTGCCTTGCTGATTTTTAGTTTTCCCAAATTAGACGCCCATGAGTGGAAGTGCCCTATGCTCTCTAAGCCGAGTTTTTTAGATGTTTCAGGACACACCATACACTTCTCCAGAGTGGCTGTTGGCAATTTACATCCCACCCATCAGCGTAGCAAGGCTCCCATTTCTCCATGGCCTCTCCTGCATTTCTCGTATTGACACTTTATTCAGCATGGCCCTTTTGACCGATGGGAAGCGAGACTTCTTTGTAGCGCTGATTTGCCTTTCCAGGTTGCTTGGTTGGCCAAAAAGGGCGTATGCGTTTTTTCCTGAATATATTCAGGAAAAAGCGCATACGCCCTTTTTGGCCAAGGGCATCATTGTCGAGGTTTTGCCGCTTTTCCTGTGCTTTAAAGGCGATTCGAATCTACCTCCTGAAATCTGTTTCCTGCAATTCTGCCTTGCTTTCAAATCCTCTTCGTTGCCTTCCCTCAATATTTTTGTGGGCGAGAGTTATCATTTCTAACTCTGCAGGTTTGTGATTTGCAGGGCCCCTGAGCTCCATTTTTCAACTCGCTTTTTTGGGAGCTGGCCGCAAAAGCGTAGGATTGCTTCAGGCCCTATTCTGGTTCCGGGCGGCAGGCTGAGCCTGTGGTTAATTCTTCATCCTGATGGGAAAATAGAGTGACCTGTGCCTGCCCCACCACCTAGAGCTAGTCGCTCATTGGTTCCCCCACTTCTCGTTCATCCTCAGGACAAATTGAAACCTGTACGGAACAGGAGGTTAAAGTGATGATTCTCCAAGGAGGGAGGTTGCTATTAAAGTGGCTGGAATGGCGAACCCGAGCACAAGGAGATGAGAAATGAGGTGCGTTTTAGAAACCTTTCCCGATCACACAGTGTACCATCTTCTGGGTTTCTCATGCATTTTTTCGATGTAGGAAGATGCCCTTGAACCTGGAGATTTGGGACCCATCAGACGGGTACCACGCAGTATTACTTTAAAGGGTCTGCGTTTGCTCACCCAAGCTCACCAAAACTCTCAGCCCCAAGAGTGTCCACCCTTATGTCTCAATCAGCTGTGGGTCTAGATATGGTCAATCCAGGTGGCATCACAGCCCCTGAACGAATTTTGTAAGAATTTCTCTCTCTTTCACTGTCTTTGTTTCACGGGTTTTTAAAAGTAATTGATTTTCCTAATGGGGTTTAGCTGCTTTTCACTGCTGTGTTTATGCCGCTTTACTCCCACTTGACTCACTTACGGAGAGATATCAATACATAGGTTTGAAGATTCTTACTAATCAGATCTATTCTTGGGCGGTGAATAGGGGGTGTTGAGTGCAGTTCACTGAGCAAGCAGTAGGTCTTGTCTATTACATATTGGGTTTATGGAACGGTATCTGAGCTAATTTGAAACCCTTGTTTTATGCATCACCCCACCTCGCCTTTCCCGTTAGGCAGCCATAGTGTGTTTTCTAAATGTGTGACTCTGTTCTGTTTTGTAATTCAGTTCAAGTGTAGCGGTTTTTACATTCCCTCTATAAGTGATATCTTCTGATTAGTGTCTTTTTCTGTGTGACTTATTTCACTTAGAACCGTCGTACCTGAATCCACTCATCATGCTGCTACTAGCCTTATGACGTTGATTTCATGGCTGAGTGATATTCCATTGTACCTAAGGACCACAACTTCTTTATCCATTTTTCTCTTTCCTGGGGTATTTAAGGTGGAATGAAGTGGAGGTTCTTGTCAACAGAGCAACCCTAAACTTTGGAGTGCCTGTGCCTTGCTGATTTTTAGTTTTCCCAAATTAGACGCCCATGAGTGGAAGTGCCCTATGCTCTCTAAGCCGAGTTTTTTAGATGTTTCAGGACACACCGTACACTTCTCCAGAGTGGCTGTTGGCAATTTACATCCCGCCCATCAGCGTAGCAAGGCTCCCATTTCTCCATGGCCTCTCCTGCATTTCTGGAATTGACACTTTATTCAGCATGGCCGTTTTGAACGATGGGAAGCGAGACTTCTTTGTAGCGCTGATTTGCCTTTCCAGGTTGCTTGGTTGGCCAAAAAGGGCGTATGCGTTTTTTCCTGAATATATTCAGGAAAAAACGCATACGCCCTTTTTGGCCAAGGGCATCATTGTCGAGGTTTTGCCGCCTTTCCTGTGCTTTAAAGGCGATTCGAATCTACCTCCTGAAATCTGTTTCCTGCAATTCTGCCTTGCTTTCAAATCCTCTTCGTTGCCTTCCCTCAATATTTTTGTGGGCGAGAGTTATCATTTCTAACTCTGCAGGTTTGTGATTTGCAGTGCCCCTGAGCTCCATTTTTCAACTCGCTTTTTTGGGAGCTGGCCGCAAAAGCGTAGGATTGCTTCAGGCCCTATTCTGGTTCCGGGCGGCAGGCTGAGCCTGTGGTTAATTCTTCTTCCTGATGGGAAAATAGAGTGACCTGTGCCTTTCCCAACACCTAGAGCTAGTCGCTCATTGGTTCCCCCTCTTCCCGTTCATCCTCAGGACAAATTGCAACCTGTACGGAACAGGAGGTTAAACGTGTTGATTCTCCAAGGAGGGAGATTGCTAGTAAAGCGGATGGAATGGCGAACCCGAGCACAAGGAGATGAGAAATGAGGTGCGTTTTAGAAACCTTTCCCGATCACACGGTGTACCATCTTTTGGGTTTCTCATGCATGTTTTCGATGTAGGAAGATGCCCTTGAACCTGGAGATTTGGGACCCATCAGACGGGTACCACGCAGTATTACTTTAAAGGGTCTGCGTTTGCTCACCCAACCTCACCAAACCTCTCAGCCCCAAGAGTGTCCACCCTTATGTCTCAATCAGCTGTGGGTCTAGATATGGTCAATCCAGGTGGCATCACAGCCCCTGAACGAATTTTGTAAGAATTTCTCTCTCTTTCACTGTCTTTGTTTCACGGGTTTTTAAAAGTAATTGATTTTCCTAATGGGGTTTAGCTGCTTTTCACTGCTGTGTTTATGCCGCTTTACTCCCACTTGACTCACTTACGGAGAGATATCAATACATAGGTTTGAAGATTCTTACTAGTCAGATCTATTCTTGGGCGGTGAATAGGGGGTGTTGAGTCCAGTTCACTGAGCAAGCAGTAGGTCTTGTCTATTACATATTGGGTTTATGGAACGGTATCTGAGCTAATTTGAAACCCTTGTTTTATGCATCACCCCACCTCGCCTTTCCCGTTAGGCAGCCATAGTGTGTTTTCTAAATGTGTGACTCTGTTCTGTTTTGTAATTCAGTTCAAGTGTAGCGGTTTTTACTTTCCCTCTATAAGTGATATCTTATGATTAGTGTCTTTTTCTGTGTGACTTATTTCACTTAGAACCGTCCTACCTGAATCCACTCATCATGCTGCTACTAGCCTTATGACGTTGATTTCATGGCTGAGTGATATTCCATTGTACCTAAGGACCACAACTTCTTTATCCATTTTTCTCTTTCCTGGGATATTTAAGGTGGAATGAAGTGGAGGTTCTTGTCAACAGAGCAACCCTAAACTTTGGAGTGCCTGTGCCTTGCTGATTTTTAGTTTTCCCAAATTAGACGCCCATGAGTGGAAGTGCCCTATGCTCTCTAAGCCGAGTTTTTTAGATGTTTCAGGACACACCGTACACTTCTCCAGAGTGGCTGTTGGCAATTTACATCCCGCCCATCAGCGTAGCAAGGCTCCCATTTCTCCATGGCCTCTCTTGCATTTCTGGTATTGACACTTTATTCAGCATGGCCCTTTTGACCGATGGGAAGCGAGACTTCTTTGTAGCGCTGATTTGCCTTTCCAGGTTGCTTGGTTGGCCAAAAAGGGCGTATGCGTTTTTTCCTGAATATATTCAGGAAAAAACGCATACGCCCTTTTTGGCCAAGGGCATCATTGTCGAGGTTTTGCCGCTTTTCCTGTGCTTTAAAGGCGATTCGAAACTACCTCCTGAAATCTGTTTCCTGCAATTCTGCCTTTCTTTCAAATCCTCTTCGTTGCCTTCCCTCAATATTTTTGTGGGCGAGAGTTATCATTTATAACTCTGCAGGTTTGTGATTTGCAGGGCCCCTGAGCTCCATTTTTCAACTCGCTTTTTTGGGAGCTGGCCGCAAAAGCGTAGGATTGCTTCAGGCCCTATTCTGGTTCCGGGCGGCAGGCTGAGCCTGTGGTTAATTCTTCTTCCTGATGGGAAAATAGAGTGACCTGTGCCTGTCCCACCACCTAGAGCTAGTCGCTCATTGGTTCCCCCACTTCCCGTTCATCCTCAGGACAAATTGAAACCTGTACGGAACAGGAGGTTAAAGTGCTGATTCTCCAAGGAGGGAGGTTGCTATTAAAGTGGCTGGAATGGCGAACCCGAGCACAAGGAGATGAGAAATGAGGTGCGTTTTAGAAACCTTTCCCGATCACACAGTGTACCATCTTCTGGGTTTCTCATGCATGTTTTCGATGTAGGAAGATGCCCTTGAACCTGGAGATTTGGGACCCATCAGACGGGTACCACGCAGTATTACTTTAAAGGGTCTGCGTTTGCTCACCCAAGCTCACCAAAACTCTCAGCCCCAAGAGTGTCCACCCTTATGTCTCAATCAGCTGTGGGTCTAGATATGGTCAATCCAGGTGGCATCACAGCCCCTGAACGAATTTTGTAAGAATTTCTCTCTCTTTCACTGTCTTTGTTTCACGGGTTTTTAAAAGTAATTGATTTTCCTAATGGGGTTTAGCTGCTTTTCACTGCTGTGTTTATGCCGCTTTACTCCCACTTGACTCACTTACGGAGAGATATCAATACATAGGTTTGAAGATTCTTACTAATCAGATCTAATCTTGGGCGGTGAATAGGGGGTGTTGAGTGCAGTTCACTGAGCAAGCAGTAGGTCTTGTCTATTACATATTGGGTTTATGGAACGGTATCTGAGCTAATTTGAAACCCTTGTTTTATGCATCACCCCACCTCGCCTTTCCCGTTAGGCAGCCATAGTGTGTTTTCTAAATGTGTGACTCTGTTCTGTTTTGTAATTCAGTTCAAGTGTAGCGGTTTTTACATTCCCTCTATAAGTGATATCTTCTGATTAGTGTGTTTTTCTGTGTGACTTATTTCACTTAGAACCGTCGTACCTGAATCCACTCATCATGCTGCTACTAGCCTTATGACGTTGATTTCATGGCTGAGTGATATTCCATTGTACCTAAGGACCACAACTTCTTTATCCATTTTTCTCTTTCCTGGGGTATTTAAGGTGGAATGAAGTGGAGGTTCTTGTCAACAGAGCAACCCTAAACTTTGGAGTGCCTGTGCCTTGCTGATTTTTAGTTTTCCCAAATTAGACGCCCATGAGTGGAAGTGCCCTATGCTCTCTAAGCCGAGTTTTTTAGATGTTTCAGGACACACCGTACACTTCTCCAGAGTGGCTGTTGGCAATTTACATCCCGCCCATCAGCGTAGCAAGGCTCCCATTTCTCCATGGCCTCTCCTGCATTTCTGGTATTGACACTTTATTCAGCATAGCCCTTTTGAACGATGGGAAGCGAGACTTCTTTGTAGCGCTGATTTGCCTTTCCAGGTTGCTTGGTTGGCCAAAAAGGGCGTATGCGTTTTTTCCTGAATGTATTCAGGAAAAAACGCATACGCCCTTTTTGGCCAAGGGCATCATTGTCGAGGTTTTGCCGCTTTTCCTGTGCTTTAAAGGCGATTCGAATCTACCTCCTGAAATCTGTTTCCTGCAATTCTGCCTTGCTTTCAAATCCTCTTCGTTGCCTTCCCTCAACATTTTTGTGGGCGAGAGTTATCATTTCTAACTCTGCAGGTTTGTGATTTGCAGTGCCCCTGAGCTCCATTTTTCAACTCGCTTTTTTGGGAGCTGGCCGCAAAAGCGTAGGATTGCTTCAGGCCCTATTCTGGTTCCGGGCGGCAGGCTGAGCCTGTGGTTAATTCTTCTTCCTGATGGGAAAATAGAGTGACCTGTGCCTTTCCCAACACCTAGAGCTAGTCGCTCATTGGTTCCCCCTCTTCCCGTTCATCCTCAGGACAAATTGAAACCTGTACGGAACAGGAGGTTAAACGTGTTGATTCTCCAAGGAGGGAGATTGCTAGTAAAGCGGATGGAATGGCGAACCCGAGCACAAGGAGATGAGAAATGAGGTGCGTTTTAGAAACCTTTCCCGATCACACGGTGTACCATCTTCTGGGGTTCTCATGCATGTTTTCGATGTAGGAAGATGCCCTTGAACCTGGAGATTTGGGACCCATCAGACGGGTACCACGCAGTATTACTTTAAAGGGTCTGCGTTTGCTCACCCAACCTCACCAAACCTCTCAGCCCCAAGAGTGTCCACCCTTATGTCTCAATCAGCTGTGGGTCTAGATATGGTCAATCCAGGTGGCATCACAGCCCCTGAACGAATTTTGTAAGAATTTCTCTCTCTTTCACTGTCTTTGTTTCACGGGTTTTTAAAAGTAATTGATTTTCCTAATGGGGTTTAGCTGCTTTTCACTGCTGTGTTTATGCCGCTTTACTCCCACTTGACTCACTTACGGAGAGATATCAATACATAGGTTTGAAGATTCTTACTAGTCAGATCTATTCTTGGGCGGTGAATAGGGGGTGTTGAGTCCAGTTCACTGAGCAAGCAGTAGGTCTTGTCTATTACATATTGGGTTTATGGAACGGTATCTGAGCTAATTTGAAACCCTTGTTTTATGCATCACCCCACCTCGCCTTTCCCGTTAGGCAGCCATAGTGTGTTTTCTAAATGTGTGACTCTGTTCTGTTTTGTAATTCAGTTCAAGTGTAGCGGTTTTTACCTTCCCTCTATAAGTGATATCTTATGATTAGTGTCTTTTTCTGTGTGACTTATTTCACTTAGAACCGTCCTACCTGAATCCACTCATCATGCTGCTACTAGCCTTATGACGTTGATTTCATGGCTGAGTGATATTCCATTGTACCTAAGGACCACAACTTCTTTATCCATTTTTCTCTTTCCTGGGGTATTTAAGGTGGAATGAAGTGGAGGTTCTTGTCAACAGAGCAACCCTAAACTTTGGAGTGCCTGTGCCTTGCTGATTTTTAGTTTTCCCAAATTAGACGCCCATGAGTGGAAGTGCCCTATGCTCTCTAAGCCGAGTTTTTTAGATGTTTCAGGACACACCGTACACTTCTCCAGAGTGGCTGTTGGCAATTTACATCCCGCCCATCAGCGTAGCAAGGCTCCCATTTCTCCATGGCCTCTCTTGCATTTCTGGTATTGACACTTTATTCAGCATGGCCCTTTTGACCGATGGGAAGCGAGACTTCTTTGTAGCGCTGATTTGCCTTTCCAGGTTGCTTGGTTGGCCAAAAAGGGCGTATGCGTTTTTTCCTGAATATATTCAGGAAAAAACGCATACGCCCTTTTTGGCCAAGGGCATCATTGTCGAGGTTTTGCCGCTTTTCCTGTGCTTTAAAGGCGATTCGAATCTACCTCCTGAAATCTGTTTCCTGCAATTCTGCCTTGCTTTCAAATCCTCTTCGTTGCCTTCCCTCAATATTTTTGTGGGCGAGAGTTATCATTTATAACTCTGCAGGTTTGTGATTTGCAGGGCCCCTGAGCTCCATTTTTCAACTCGCTTTTTTGGGACTGGCCGCAAAAGCGTAGGATTGCTTCAGGACCTATTCTGGTTCCGGGCGGCAGGCTGAGCCGGTGGTTAATTCTTCTTCCTGATGGGAAAATAGAGTGACCTGTGCCTGTCCCACCACCTAGAGCTAGTCGCTCATTGGTTCCCCCTCTTCCCGTTCATCCTCAGGACAAATTGAAACCTGTACGGAACAGGAGGTTAAAGTGCTGTTTCTCCAAGGAGGGAGATTGCTATTAAAGTGGCTGGAATGGCGAACCCGAGCACAAGGAGATGAGAAATGAGGTGCGTTTTAGAAACCTTTCCCGATCACACGGTGTACCATCTTCTGGGTTTCTCATGCATGTTTTCGATGTAGGAAGATGCCCTTGAACCTGGAGATTTGGGACCCATGGGATGGGTACCACACAGTATTACTTTAAAGGGTCTACGTTTGCTCACCCAAAGTCACCAAACCTCTCAGCCCCAAGAGTGTCCACCCTTATGTCTCAATCAGCTGTGGGTCTAGATATGGTCAATCCAGGTGGCATCACAGCCCCTGAACGAATTTTGTAAGAATTTCTCTCTCTTTCACTGTCTTTGTTTCACGGGTTTTTAAAAGTAATTGATTTTCCTAATGGGGTTTAGCTGCTTTTCACTGCTGTGTTTATGCCGCTTTACTCCCACTTGACTCACTTACGGAGAGATATCAATACATAGGTTTGAAGATTCTTACTAGTCAGATCTATTCTTGGGCGGTGAATAGGGGGTGTTGAGTCCAGTTCACTGAGCAAGGAGTAGGTCTTGTCTATTACATATTGGGTTTATGGAACGGTATCTGAGCTAATTTGAAACCCTTGTTTTATGCATCACCCCACCTCGCCTTTCCCGTTATGCAGCCATAGTGTGTTTTCTAAATGTGTGACTCTGTTCTGTTTTGTAATTCAGTTCAAGTGTAGCGGTTTTTACATTCCCTCTATAAGTGATATCTTCTGATTAGTGTCTTTTTCTGTGTGACTTATTTCACTTAGAACCGTCGTACCTGAATCCACTCATCATGCTGCTACTAGCCTTATGACGTTGATTTCATGGCTGAGTGATATTCCATTGTACCTAAGGACCACAACTTCTTTATCCATTTTTCTCTTTCCTGGGATATTTAAGGTGGAATGAAGTGGAGGTTCTTGTCAACAGAGCAACCCTAAACTTTGGAGTGCCTGTGCCTTGCTGATTTTTAGTTTTCCCAAATTAGACGCCCATGAGTGGAAGTGCCCTATGCTCTCTAAGCCGAGTTTTTTAGATGTTTCAGGACACACCGTACACTTCTCCAGAGTGGCTGTTGGCAATTTACATCCCGCCCATCAGCGTAGCAAGGCTCCCATTTCTCCATGGCCTCTCCTGCATTTCTGGTATTGACACTTTATTCAGCATGGCCCTTTTGACCGATGGGAAGCGAGACTTCTTTGTAGCGCTGATTTGCCTTTCCAGGTTGCTTGGTTGGCCAAAAAGGGCGTATGCGTTTTTTCCTGAATATATTCAGGAAAAAACGCATACGCCCTTTTTGGCCAAGGGCATCATTGTCGAGGTTTTGCCGCTTTTCCTGTGCTTTAAAGGCGATTCGAATCTACCTCCTGAAATCTGTTTCCTGCAATTCTGCCTTGCTTTCAAATCCTCTTCGTTGCCTTCCCTCAATATTTTTGTGGGCGAGAGTTATCATTTATAACTCTGCAGGTTTGTGATTTGCAGGGCCCCTGAGCTCCATTTTTCAACTCGCTTTTTTGGGAGCTGGCCGCAAAAGCGTAGGATTGCTTCAGGCCCTATTCTGGTTCCGGGCGGCAGGCTGAGCCTGTGGTTAATTCTTCTTCCTGATGGGAAAATAGAGTGACCTGTGCCTGTCCCACCACCTAGAGCTAGTCGCTCATTGGTTCCCCCACTTCCCGTTCATCCTCAGGACAAATTGCAACCTGTACGGAACAGGAGGTTAAAGTGCTGATTCTCCAAGGAGGGAGGTTGCTATTAAAGTGGCTGGAATGGCGAACCCGAGCACAAGGAGATGAGAAATGAGGTGCGTTTTAGAAACCTTTCCCGATCACACAGTGTACCATCTTCTGGGTTTCTCATGCATGTTTTCGATGTAGGAAGATGCCCTTGAACCTGGAGATTTGGGACCCATCAGACGGGTACCACGCAGTATTACTTTAAAGGGTCTGCGTTTGCTCACCCAAGCTCACCAAAACTCTCAGCCCCAAGAGTGTCCACCCTTATGTCTCAATCAGCTGTGGCTCTAGATATGGTCAATCCAGGTGGCATCACAGCCCCTGAACGAATTTTGTAAGAATTTCTCTTTCACTGTCTTTGTTTCACGGGTTTTTAAAAGTAATTGATTTTCCTAATGGGGTTTAGCTGCTTTTCACTGCTGTGTTTATGCCGCTTTACTCCCACTTGACTCACTTACGGAGAGATATCAATACATAGGTTTGAAGATTCTTACTAATCAGATCTATTCTTGGGCGGTGAATAGGGGGTGTTGAGTGCAGTTCACTGAGCAAGCAGTAGGTCTTGTCTATTACATATTGGGTTTATGGAACGGTATCTGAGCTAATTTGAAACCCTTGTTTTATGCATCACCCCACCTCGCCTTTCCCGTTAGGCAGCCATAGTGTGTTTTCTAAATGTGTGACTCTGTTCTGTTTTGTAATTCAGTTCAAGTGTAGCGGTTTTTACATTCCCTCTATAAGTGATATCTTCTGATTAGTGTCTTTTTCTGTGTGACTTATTTCACTTAGAACCGTCGTACCTGAATCCACTCATCATGCTGCTACTAGCCTTATGACGTTGATTTCATGGCTGAGTGATATTCCATTGTACCTAAGGACCACAACTTCTTTATCCATTTTTCTCTTTCCTGGGGTATTTAAGGTGGAATGAAGTGGAGGTTCTTGTCAACAGAGCAACCCTAAACTTTGGAGTGCCTGTGCCTTGCTGATTTTTAGTTTTCCCAGATTAGACGCCCATGAGTGGAAGTGCCCTATGCTCTCTAAGCCGAGTTTTTTAGATGTTTCAGGACACACCGTACACTTCTCCAGAGTGGCTGTTGGCAATTTACATCCCGCCCATCAGCGTAGCAAGGCTCCCATTTCTCCATGGCCTCTCCTGCATTTCTGGTATTGACACTTTATTCAGCATGGCCCTTTTGACCGATGGGAAGCGAGACTTCTTTGTAGCGCTGATTTGCCTTTCCAGGTTGCTTGGTTGGCCAAAAAGGGCGTATGCGTTTTTTCCTGAATATATTCAGGAAAAAACGCATACGCCCTTTTTGGCCAAGGGCATCATTGTCGAGGTTTTGCCGCTTTTCCTGTGCTTTAAAGGCGATTCGAATCTACCTCCTGAAATCTGTTTCCTGCAATTCTGCCTTGCTTTCAAATCCTCTTCGTTGCCTTCCCTCAATATTTTTGTGGGCGAGAGTTATCATTTATAACTCTGCAGGTTTGTGATTTGCAGGGCCCCTGAGCTCCATTTTTCAACTCGCTTTTTTGGGAGCTGGCCGCAAAAGCGTAGGATTGCTTCAGGACCTATTCTGGTTCCGGGCGGCAGGCTGAGCCTGTGGTTAATTCTTCTTCCTGATGGGAAAATAGAGTGACCTGTGCCTGTCCCACCACCTAGAGCTAGTCGCTCATTGGTTCCCCCACTTCCCGTTCATCCTCAGGACAAATTGAAACCTGTACGGAACAGGAGGTTAAAGTGCTGATTCTCCAAGGAGGGAGGTTGCTATTAAAGTGGCTGGAATGGCGAACCCGAGCACAAGGAGATGAGAAATGAGGTGCGTTTTAGAAACCTTTCCCGATCACACAGTGTACCATCTTCTGGGTTTCTCATGCATGTTTTCGATGTAGGAAGATGCCCTTGAACCTGGAGATTTGGGACCCATCAGACGGGTACCACGCAGTATTACTTTAAAGGGTCTGCGTTTGCTCACCCAAGCTCACCAAAACTCTCAGCCCCAAGAGTGTCCACCCTTATGTCTCAATCAGCTGTGGGTCTAGATATGGTCAATCCAGGTGGCATCACAGCCCCTGAACGAATTTTGTAAGAATTTCTCTTCCACTGTCTTTGTTTCACGGGTTTTTAAAAGTAATTGATTTTCCTAATGGGGTTTAGCTGCTTTTCACTGCTGTGTTTATGCCGCTTTACTCCCACTTGACTCACTTACGGAGAGATATCAATACATAGGTTTGAAGATTCTTACTAATCAGATCTATTCTTGGGCGGTGAATAGGGGGTGTTGAGTGCAGTTCACTGAGCAAGCAGTAGGTCTTGTCTATTACATATTGGGTTTATGGAACGGTATCTGAGCTAATTTGAAACCCTTGTTTTATGCATCACCCCACCTCGCCTTTCCCGTTAGGCAGCCATAGTGTGTTTTCTAAATGTGTGACTCTGTTCTGTTTTGTAATTCAGTTCAAGTGTAGCGGTTTTTACATTCCCTCTATAAGTGATATCTTCTGATTAGTGTCTTTTTCTGTGTGACTTATTTCACTTAGAACCGTCGTACCTGAATCCACTCATCATGCTGCTACTAGCCTTATGACGTTGATTTCATGGCTGAGTGATATTCCATTGTACCTAAGGACCACAACTTCTTTATCCATTTTTCTCTTTCCTGGGGTATTTAAGGTGGAATGAAGTGGAGGTTCTTGTCAACAGAGCAACCCTAAACTTTGGAGTGCCTGTGCCTTGCTGATTTTTAGTTTTCCCAAATTAGACGCCCATGAGTGGAAGTGCCCTATGCTCTCTAAGCCGAGTTTTTTAGATGTTTCAGGACACACCGTACACTTCTCCAGAGTGGCTGTTGGCAATTTACATCCCGCCCATCAGCGTAGCAAGGCTCCCATTTCTCCATGGCCTCTCCTGCATTTCTGGTATTGACACTTTATTCAGCATGGCCCTTTTGACCGATGGGAAGCGAGACTTCTTTGTAGCGCTGATTTGCCTTTCCAGGTTGCTTGGTTGGCCAAAAAGGGCGTATGCGTTTTTTCCTGAATATATTCAGGAAAAAACGCATACGCCCTTTTTGGCCAAGGGCATCATTGTCGAGGTTTTGCCGCTTTTCCTGTGCTTTAAAGGCGATTCGAATCTACCTCCTGAAATCTGTTTCCTGCAATTCTGCCTTGCTTTCAAATCCTCTTCGTTGCCTTCCCTCAATATTTTTGTGGGCGAGAGTTATCATTTATAACTCTGCAGGTTTGTGATTTGCAGTGCCCCTGAGCTCCATTTTTCAACTCACTTTTTTGGGAGCTGGCCGCAAAAGCGTAGGATTGCTTCAGGACCTATTCTGGTTCCGGGCGGCAGGCTGAGCCTGTGGTTAATTCTTCTTCCTGATGGGAAAATAGAGTGACCTGTGCCTTTCCCAACACCTAGAGCTAGTCGCTCATTGGTTCCCCCTCTTCCCGTTCATCCTCAGGACAAATTGCAACCTGTACGGAACAGGAGGTTAAACGTGTTGATTCTCCAAGGAGGGAGATTGCTAGTAAAGCGGATGGAATGGCGAACCCGAGCACAAGGAGATGAGAAATGAGGTGCGTTTTAGAAACCTTTCCCGATCACACGGTGTACCATCTTCTGGGTTTCTCATGCATGTTTTCGATGTAGGAAGATGCCCTTGAACCTGGAGATTTGGGACCCATCAGACGGGTACCACGCAGTATTACTTTAAAGGGTCTGCGTTTGCTCACCCAACCTCACCAAACCTCTCAGCCCCAAGAGTGTCCACCCTTATGTCTCAATCAGCTGTGGGTCTAGATATGGTCAATCCAGGTGGCATCACAGCCCCTGAACGAATTTTGTAAGAATTTCTCTCTCTTTCACTGTCTTTGTTTCACGGGTTTTTAAAAGTAATTGATTTTCCTAATGGGGTTTAGCTGCTTTTCACTGCTGTGTTTATGCCGCTTTACTCCCACTTGACTCACTTACGGAGAGATATCAATACATAGGTTTGAAGATTCTTACTAGTCAGATATATTCTTGGGCGGTGAATAGGGGGTGTTGAGTCCAGTTCACTGAGCAAGCAGTAGGTCTTGTCTATTACATATTGGGTTTATGGAACGGTATCTGAGCTAATTTGAAACCCTTGTTTTATGCATCACCCCACCTCGCCTTTCCCGTTAGGCAGCCATAGTGTGTTTTCTAAATGTGTGACTCTGTTCTGTTTTGTAATTCAGTTCAAGTGTAGCGGTTTTTACTTTCCCTCTATAAGTGATATCTTATGATTAGTGTCTTTTTCTGTGTGACTTATTTCACTTAGAACCGTCCTACCTGAATCCACTCATCATGCTGCTACTAGCCTTATGACGTTGATTTCATGGCTGAGTGATATTCCATTGTACCTAAGGACCACAACTTCTTTATCCATTTTTCTCCTTCCTGGGATATTTAAGGTGGAATGAAGTGGAGGTTCTTGTGAACAGAGCAACCCTAAACTTTGGAGTGCCTGTGCCTTGCTGATTTTTAGTTTTCCCAAATTAGACGCCCATGAGTGGAAGTGCCCTATGCTCTCTAAGCCGAGTTTTTTAGATGTTTCAGGACACACCGTACACTTCTCCAGAGTGGCTGTTGGCAATTTACATCCCGCCCATCAGCGTAGCAAGGCTCCCATTTCTCCATGGCCTCTCTTGCATTTCTGGTATTGACACTTTATTCAGCATGGCCCTTTTGACCGATGGGAAGCGAGACTTCTTTGTAGCGCTGATTTGCCTTTCCAGGTTGCTTGGTTGGCCAAAAAGGGCGTATGCGTTTTTTCCTGAATATATTCAGGAAAAAACGCATACGCCCTTTTTGGCCAAGGGCATCATTGTCGAGATTTTGCCGCTTTTCCTGTGCTTTAAAGGCGATTCGAATCTACCTCCTGAAATCTGTTTCCTGCAATTCTGCCTTGCTTTCAAATCCTCTTCGTTGCCTTCCCTCAATATTTTTGTGGGCGAGAGTTATCATTTATAACTCTGCAGGTTTGTGATTTGCAGGGCCCCTGAGCTCCATTTTTCAACTCGCTTTTTTGGGAGCTGGCCGCAAAAGCATAGGATTGCTTCAGGCCCTATTCTGCTTCCGGGCGGCAGGCTGAGCCTGTGGTTAATTCTTCTTCCTGATGGGAAAATAGAGTGACCTGTGCCTGTCCCACCACCTAGAGCTAGTCGCTCATTGGTTCCCCCACTTCCCGTTCATCCTCAGGACAAATTGAAACCTGTACAGAACAGGAGGTTAAAGTGCTGATTCTCCAAGGAGGGAGGTTGCTATTAAAGTGGCTGGAATGGCGAACCCGAGCACAAGGAGATGAGAAATGAGGTGCGTTTTAGAAACCTTTCCCGATCACACAGTGTACCATCTTCTGGGTTTCTCATGCATGTTTTCGATGTAGGAAGATGCCCTTGAACCTGGAGATTTGGGACCCATCAGACGGGTACCACGCAGTATTACTTTAAAGGGTCTGCGTTTGCTCACCCAAGCTCACCAAAACTCTCAGCCCCAAGAGTGTCCACCCTTATGTCTCAATCAGCTGTGGGTCTAGATATGGTCAATCCAGGTGGCATCACAGCCCCTGAACGAATTTTGTAAGAATTTCTCTCTCTTTCACTGTCTTTGTTTCACGGGTTTTTAAAAGTAATTGATTTTCCTAATGGGGTTTAGCTGATTTTCACTGCTGTGTTTATGCCGCTTTACTCCCACTTGACTCACTTACGGAGAGATATCAATACATAGGTTTGAAGATTCTTACTAATCAGATCTATTCTTGGGCGGTGAATAGGGGGTGTTGAGTGCAGTTCACTGAGCAAGCAGTAGGTCTTGTCTATTACATATTGGGTTTATGGAACGGTATCTGAGCTAATTTGAAACCCTTGTTTTATGCATCACCCCACCTCGCCTTTCCCGTTAGGCAGCCATAGTGTGTTTTCTAAATGTGTGACTCTGTTCTGTTTTGTAATTCAGTTCAAGTGTAGCGGTTTTTACATTCCCTCTATAAGTGATATCTTCTGATTAGTGTCTTTTTCTGTGTGACTTATTTCACTTAGAACCGTCGTACCTGAATCCACTCATCATGCTGCTACTAGCCTTATGACGTTGATTTCATGGCTGAGTGATATTCCATTGTACCTAAGGACCACAACTTCTTTATCCATTTTTCTCTTTCCTGGGATATTTAAGGTGGAATGAAGTGGAGGTTCTTGTCAACAGAGCAACCCTAAACTTTGGAGTGCCTGTGCCTTGCTGATTTTTAGTTTTCCCAAATTAGACGCCCATGAGTGGAAGTGCCCTATGCTCTCTAAGCCGAGTTTTTTAGATGTTTCAGGACACACCGTACACTTCTCCAGAGTGGCTGTTGGCAATTTACATCCCGCCCATCAGCGTAGCAAGGCTCCCATTTCTCCATGGCCTCTCCTGCATTTCTGGTATTGACACTTTATTCAGCATGGCCCTTTTGACCGATGGGAAGCGAGACTTCTTTGTAGCGCTGATTTGCCTTTCCAGGTTGCTTGGTTGGCCAAAAAGGGCGTATGCGTTTTTTCCTGAATATATTCAGGAAAAAACGCATACGCCCTTTTTGGCCAAGGGCATCATTGTCGAGGTTTTGCCGCTTTTCCTGTGCTTTAAAGGCGATTCGAATCTACCTCCTGAAATCTGTTTCCTGCAATTCTGCCTTGCTTTCAAATCCTCTTCGTTGCCTTCCCTCAATATTTTTGTGGGCGAGAGTTATCATTTATAACTCTGCAGGTTTGTGATTTGCAGTGCCCCTGAGCTCCATTTTTCAACTCGCTTTTTTGGGAGCTGGCCGCAAAAGCGTAGGATTGCTTCAGGCCCTATTCTGGTTCCGGGCGGCAGGCTGAGCCTGTGGTTAATTCTTCTTCCTGATGGGAAAATAGAGTGACCTGTGCCTTTCCCAACACCTAGAGCTAGTCGCTCATTGGTTCCCCCTCATCCCGTTCATCCTCAGGACAAATTGCAACCTGTACGGAACAGGAGGTTAAACGTGTTGATTCTCCAAGGAGGGAGATTGCTAGTAAAGCGGATGGAATGGCGAACCCGAGCACAAGGAGATGAGAAATGAGGTGCGTTTTAGAAACCTTTCCCGATCACACGGTGTACCATCTTCTGGGTTTCTCATGCATGTTTTCGATGTAGGAAGATGCCCTTGAACCTGGAGATTTGGGACCCATCAGACGGGTACCACGCAGTATTACTTTAAAGGGTCTGCGTTTGCTCACCCAACCTCACCAAACCTCTCAGCCCCAAGAGTGTCCACCCTTATGTCTCAATCAGCTGTGGGTCTAGATATGGTCAATCCAGGTGGCATCACAGCCCCTGAACGAATTTTGTAAGAATGTCTCTCTCTTTCACTGTCTTTGTTTCACGGGTTTTTAAAAGTAATTGATTTTCCTAATGGGGTTTAGCTGCTTTTCACTGCTGTGTTTATGCCGCTTTACTCCCACTTGACTCACTTACGGAGAGATATCAATACATAGGTTTGAAGATTCTTACTAGTCAGATATATTCTTGGGCGGTGAATAGGGGGTGTTGAGTCCAGTTCACTGAGCAAGCAGTAGGTCTTGTCTATTACATATTGGGTTTATGGAACGGTATCTGAGCTAATATGAAACCCTTGTTTTATGCATCACCCCACCTCGCCTTTCCCGTTAGGCAGCCATAGTGTGTTTTCTAAATGTGTGACTCTGTTCTGTTTTGTAATTCAGTTCAAGTGTAGCGGTTTTTACTTTCCCTCTATAAGTGATATCTTATGATTAGTGTCTTTTTCTGTGTGACTTATTTCACTTAGAACCGTCCTACCTGAATCCACTCATCATGCTGCTACTAGCCTTATGACGTTGATTTCATGGCTGAGTGATATTCCATTGTACCTAAGGACCACAACTTCTTTATCCATTTTTCTCTTTCCTGGGATATTTAAGGTGGAATGAAGTGGAGGTTCTTGTCAACAGAGCAACCCTAAACTTTGGAGTGCCTGTGCCTTGCTGATTTTTAGTTTTCCCAAATTAGACGCCCATGAGTGGAAGTGCCCTATGCTCTCTAAGCCGAGTTTTTTAGATGTTTCAGGACACACCGTACACTTCTCCAGAGTGGCTGTTGGCAATTTACATCCCGCCCATCAGCGTAGCAAGGCTCCCATTTCTCCATGGCCTCTCTTGCATTTCTGGTATTGACACTTTATTCAGCATGGCCCTTTTGACCGATGGGAAGCGAGACTTCTTTGTAGCGCTGATTTGCCTTTCCAGGTTGCTTGGTTGGCCAAAAAGGGCGTATGCGTTTTTTCCTGAATATATTCAGGAAAAAACGCATACGCCCTTTTTGGCCAAGGGCATCATTGTCGAGGTTTTGCCGCTTTTCCTGTGCTTTAAAGGCGATTCGAATCTACCTCCTGAAATCTGTTTCCTGCAATTCTGGCTTGCTTTCAACTCCTCTTCGTTGCCTTCCCTCAATATTTTTGTGGGCGAGAGTTATCATTTATAACTCTGCAGGTTTGTGATTTGCAGGGCCCCTGAGCTCCATTTTTCAACTCGCTTTTTTGGGAGCTGGCCGCAAAAGCGTAGGATTGCTTCAGGACCTATTCTGGTTCCGGGCGGCAGGCTGAGCCTGTGGTTAATTCTTCTTCCTGATGGGAAAATAGAGTGACCTGTGCCTGTCCCACCACCTAGAGCTAGTCGCTCATTGGTTCCCCCTCTTCCCGTTCATCCTCAGGACAAATTGAAACCTGTACGGAACAGGAGGTTAAAGTGCTGTTTCTCCAAGGAGGGAGATTGCTATTAAAGTGGCTGGAATGGCGAACCCGAGCACAAGGAGATGAGAAATGAGGTGCGTTTTAGAAACCTTTCCCGATCACACGGTGTACCATCTTCTGGGTTTCTCATGCATGTTTTCGATGTAGGAAGATGCCCTTGAACCTGGAGATTTGGGACCCATGGGATGGGTACCACACAGTATTACTTTAAAGGGTCTGTGTTTGCTCACCCAACCTCACCAAACCTCTCAGCCCCAAGAGTGTCCACCCTTATGTCTCAATCAGCTGTGGGTCTAGATATGGTCAATCCAGGTGGCATCACAGCCCCTGAACGAATTTTGTAAGAATGTCTCTCTCTTTCACTGTCTTTGTTTCACGGGTTTTTAAAAGTAATTGATTTTCCTAATGGGGTTTAGCTGCTTTTCACTGCTGTGTTTATGCCGCTTTACTCCCACTTGACTCACTTACGGAGAGATATCAATACATAGGTTTGAAGATTCTTACTAGTCAGATCTATTCTTGGGCGGTGAATAGGGGGTGTTGAGTCCAGTTCACTGAGCAAGGAGTAGGTCTTGTCTATTACATATTGGGTTTATGGAACGGTATCTGAGCTAATTTGAAACCCTTGTTTTAGGCATCACCCCACCTCACCTTTCCCGTTAGGCAGCCATAGTGTGTTTTCTAAATGTGTGACTCTGTTCTGTTTTGTAATTCAGTTCAAGTGTAGCGGATTTTACATTCCCTCTATAAGTGATATCTTCTGATTAGTGTCTTTTTCTGTGTGACTTATTTCACTTAGAACCGTCGTACCTGAATCCACTCATCATGCTGCTACTAGCCTTATGACGTTGATTTCATGGCTGAGTGATATTCCATTGTACCTAAGGACCACAACTTCTTTATCCATTTTTCTCTTTCCTGGGATATTTAAGGTGGAATGAAGTGGAGGTTCTTGTCAACAGAGCAACCCTAAACTTTGGAGTGCCTGTGCCTTGCTGATTTTTAGTTTTCCCAAATTAGACGCCCATGAGTGGAAGTGCCCTATGCTCTCTAAGCCGAGTTTTTTAGATGTTTCAGGACACACCGTACACTTCTCCAGAGTGGCTGTTGGCAATTTACATCCCGCCCATCAGCGTAGCAAGGCTCCCATTTCTCCATGGCCTCTCTTGCATTTCTGGTATTGACACTTTATTCAGCATGGCCCTTTTGACCGATGGGAAGCGAGACTTCTTTGTAGCGCTGATTTGCCTTTCCAGGTTGCTTGGTTGGCCAAAAAGGGCGTATGCGTTTTTTCCTGAATATATTCAGGAAAAAACGCATACGCCCTTTTTGTCCAAGGGCATCATTGTCGAGGTTTTGCCGCTTTTCCTGTGCTTTAAAGGCGATTCGAATCTACCTCCTGAAATCTGTTTCCTGCAATTCTGCCTTGCTTTCAAATCCTCTTCGTTGCCTTCCCTCAATATTTTTGTGGGCGAGAGTTATCATTTATAACTCTGCAGGTTTGTGATTTGCAGGGCCCCTGAGCTCCATTTTTCAACTCGCTTTTTTGGGAGCTGGCCGCAAAAGCGTAGGATTGCTTCAGGACCTATTCTGGTTCCGGGCGGCAGGCTGAGCCGGTGGTTAATTCTTCTTCCTGATGGGAAAATAGAGTGACCTGTGCCTGTCCCACCACCTAGAGCTAGTCGCTCATTGGTTCCCCCTCTTCCCGTTCATCCTCAGGACAAATTGAAACCTGTACGGAACAGGAGGTTAAAGTGCTGTTTCTCCAAGGAGGGAGATTGCTATTAAAGTGGCTGGAATGGCGAACCCGAGAACAAGGAGATGAGAAATGAGGTGCGTTTTAGAAACCTTTCCCGATCACACGGTGTACCATCTTCTGGGGTTCTCATGCATGTTTTCGATGTAGGAAGATGCCCTTGAACCTGGAGATTTGGGACCCATGGGATGGGTACCACACAGTATTACTTTAAAGGGTCTGCGTTTGCTCACCCAACCTCACCAAACCTCTCAGCCCCAAGAGTGTCCACCCTTATGTCTCAATCAGCTGTGGGTCTAGTTATGGTCAATCCAGGTGGCATCACAGCCCCTGAACGAATTTTGTAAGAATGTCTCTCTCTTTCACTGTCTTTGTTTCACGGGTTTTTAAAAGTAATTGATTTTCCTAATGGGGTTTAGCTGCTTTTCACTGCTGTGTTTATGCCGCTTTACTCCCACTTGACTCACTTACGGAGAGATATCAATACATAGGTTTGAAGATTCTTACTAGTCAGATCTATTCTTGGGCGGTGAATAGGGGGTGTTGAGTCCAGTTCACTGAGCAAGGAGTAGGTCTTGTCTATTACATATTGGGTTTATGGAACGGTATCTGAGCTAATTTGAAACCCTTGTTTTAGGCATCACCCCACCTCACCTTTCCCGTTAGGCAGCCATAGTGTGTTTTCTAAATGTGTGACTCTGTTCTGTTTTGTAATTCAGTTCAAGTGTAGCGGTTTTTACATTCCCTCTATAAGTGATATCTTCTGATTAGTGTCTTTTTCTGTGTGACTTATTTCACTTAGAACCGTCGTACCTGAATCCACTCATCATGCTGCTACTAGCCTTATGACGTTGATTTCATGGCTGAGTGATATTCCATTGTACCTAAGGACCACAACTTCTTTATCCATTTTTCTCTTTCCTGGGATATTTAAGGTGGAATGAAGTGGAGGTTCTTGTCAACAGAGCAACCCTAAACTTTGGAGTGCCTGTGCCTTGCTGATTTTTAGTTTTCCCAAATTAGACGCCCATGAGTGGAAGTGCCCTATGCTCTCTAAGCCGAGTTTTTTAGATGTTTCAGGACACACCGTACACTTCTCCAGAGTGGCTGTTGGCAATTTACATCTCGCCCATCAGCGTAGCAAGGCTCCCATTTCTCCATGGCCTCTCTTGCATTTCTGGTATTGACACTTTATTCAGCATGGCCCTTTTGACCGATGGGAAGCGAGACTTCTTTGTAGCGCTGATTTGCCTTTCCAGGTTGCTTGGTTGGCCAAAAAGGGCGTATGCGTTTTTTCCTGAATATATTCAGGAAAAAACGCGTACGCCCTTTTTGGCCAAGGGCATCATTGTCGAGGTTTTGCCGCTTTTCCTGTGCTTTAAAGGCGATTCGAATCTACTTCCTGAAATCTGTTTCCTGCAATTCTGCCTTGCTTTCAAATCCTCTTCGTTGCCTTCCCTCAATATTTTTGTGGGCGAGAGTTATCATTTATAACTCTGCAGGTTTGTGATTTGCAGTGCCCCTGAGCTCCATTTTTCAAATCGCTTTTTTGGGAGCTGGCCGCAAAAGCGTAGGATTGCTTCAGGACCTATTCTGGTTCCGGGCGGCAGGCTGAGCCTGTGGTTAATTCTTCTTCCTGATGGGAAAATAGAGTGACCTGTGCCTTTCCCAACACCTAGAGCTAGTCGCTCATTGGTTCCCCCTCTTCCCGTTCATCCTCAGGACAAATTGAAACCTGTACGGAACAGGAGGTTAAACGTGTTGATTCTCCAAGGAGGGAGATTGCTAGTAAAGCGGATGGAATGGCGAACCCGAGCACAAGGAGATGAGAAATGAGGTGCGTTTTAGAAACCTTTCCCGATCACACTGTGTACCATCTTCTGGGTTTCTCATGTATGTTTTCGATGTAGGAAGATGCCCTTGAACCTGGAGATTTGGGACCCATCAGACGGGTACCACGCAGTATTACTTTAAAACGTCTGCGTTTGCTCACCCAACCTCACCAAACCTCTCAGCCCCAAGAGTGTCCACCCTTATGTCTCAATCAGCTGTGGGTCTAGATATGGTCAATCCAGGTGGCATCACAGCCCCTGAACGAATTTTGTAAGAATTTCTCTCTCTTTCACTGTCTTTGTTTCACGGGTTTTTAAAAGTAATTGATTTTCCTAATGGGGTTTAGCTGCTTTTCACTGCTGTGTTTATGCCGCTTTACTCCCACTTGACTCACTTACGGAGAGATATCAATACATAGGTTTGAAGATTCTTACTAGTCAGATCTATTCTTGGGCGGTGAATAGGGGGTGTTGAGTCCAGTTCACTGAGCAAGGAGTAGGTCTTGTCTATTACATATTGGGTTTATGGAACGGTATCTGAGCTAATTTGAAACCCTTGTTTTATGCATCACCCCACCTCGCCTTTCCCGTTAGGCAGCCATAGTGTGTTTTCTAAATGTGTGACTCTGTTCTGTTTTGTAATTCAGTTCAAGTGTAGCGGTTTTTACATTCCCTCTATAAGTGATATCTTCTGATTAGTGTCTTTTTCTGTGTGACTTATTTCACTTAGAACCGTCGTACCTGAATCCACTCATCATGCTGCTACTAGCCTTATGACGTTGATTTCATGGCTGAGTGATATTCCATTTTACCTAAGGACCACAACTTCTTTATCCATTTTTCTCTTTCCTGGGATATTTAAGGTGGAATGAAGTGGAGGTTCTTGTCAACAGAGCAACCCTAAACTTTGGAGTGCCTGTGCCTTGCTGATTTTTAGTTTTCCCAAATTAGACGCCCATGAGTGGAAGTGCCCTATGCTCTCTAAGCCGAGTTTTTTAGATGTTTCAGCACACACCATACACTTCTCCAGAGTGGCTGTTGGCAATTTACATCCCACCCATCAGCGTAGCAAGGCTCCCATTTCTCCATGGCCTCTCCTGCATTTCTGGTATTGACACTTTATTCAGCATGGCCCTTTTGACCGATGGGAAGCGAGACTTCTTTGTAGCGCTGATTTGCCTTTCCAGGTTGCTTGGTTGGCCAAAAAGGGCGTATGCGTTTTTTCCTGAATATATTCAGGAAAAAACGCATACGCCCTTTTTGGCCAAGGGCATCATTGTCGAGGTTTTGCCGCTTTTCCTGTGCTTTAAATGCGATTCGAATCTACCTCCTGAAATCTGTTTCCTGCAATTCTGCCTTGCTTTCAAATCCTCTTCGTTGCCTTCCCTCAATATTTTTGTGGGCGAGAGTTATCATTTATAACTCTGCAGGTTTGTGATTTGCAGGGCCCCTGAGCTCCATTTTTCAACTCGCTTTTTTGGGAGCTGGCCACAAAAGCGTAGGATTGCTTCAGGACCTATTCTGGTTCCGGGCGGCAGGCTGAGCCGGTGGTTAATTCTTCTTCCTGATGGGAAAATAGAGTGACCTGTGCCTGTCCCACCACCTAGAGCTAGTCGCTCATTGGTTCCCCCTCTTCCCGTTCATCCTCAGGACAAATTGAAACCTGTACGGAACAGGAGGTTAAAGTGCTGTTTCTCCAAGGAGGGAGATTGCTATTAAAGTGGCTGGAATGGCGAACCCGAGCACAAGGAGATGAGAAATGAGGTGCGTTTTAGAAACCTTTCCCGATCACACGGTGTACCATCTTCTGGGTTTCTCATGCATGTTTTCGATGTAGGAAGATGCCCTTGAACCTGGAGATTTGGGACCCATGGGATGGGTACCACACAGTATTACTTTAAAGGGTCTGCGTTTGCTCACCCAACCTCACCAAACCTCTCAGCCCCAAGAGTGTCCACCCTTATGTCTCAATCAGCTGTGGGTCTAGATATGGTCAATCCAGGTGGCATCACAGCCCCTGAACGAATTTTGTAAGAATTTCTCTCTCTTTCACTGTCTTTGTTTCACGGGTTTTTAAAAGTAATTGATTTTCCTAATGGGGTTTAGCTGCTTTTCACTGCTGTGTTTATGCCGCTTTACTCCCACTTGACTCACTTACGGAGAGATATCAATACATAGGTTTGAAGATTCTTACTAGTCAGATCTATTCTTGGGCGGTGAATAGGGGGTGTTGAGTCCAGTTCACTGAGCAAGGAGTAGGTCTTGTCTATTACATATTGGGTTTATGGAACCGTATCTGAGCTAATTTGAAACCCTTGTTTTAGGCATCACCCCACCTCACCTTTCCCGTTAGGCAGCCATAGTGTGTTTTCTAAATGTGTGACTCTGTTCTGTTTTGTAATTCAGTTCAAGGGTAGCGGTTTTCACATTCACTCTATAAGTGATATCTTCTGATTAGTGTCTTTTTCTGTGTGACTTATTTCACTTAGAACCGTCGTACCTGAATCCACTCATCATGCTGCTACTAGCCTTATGACGTTGATTTCATGGCTGAGTGATATTCCATTGTACCTAAGGACCACAACTTCTTTATCCATTTTTCTCTTTCCTGGGATATTTAAGGTGGAATGAAGTGGAGGTTCTTGTCAACAGAGCAACCCTAAACTTTGGAGTGCCTGTGCCTTGCTGATTTTTAGTTTTCCCAAATTAGACGCCCATGAGTGGAAGTGCCCTATGCTCTCTAAGCCGAGTTTTTTAGATGTTTCAGGACACACCGTACACTTCTCCAGAGTGGCTGTTGGCAATTTACATCCCGCCCATCAGCGTAGCAAGGCTCCCATTTCTCCATGGCCTCTCCTGCATTTCTGGTATTGACACTTTATTCAGCATGGCCCTTTTGACCGATGGGAAGCGAGACTTCTTTGTAGCGCTGATTTGCCTTTCCAGGTTGCTTGGTTGGCCAAAAAGGGCGTATGCGTTTTTTCCTGAATATATTCAGGAAAAAACGCGTACGCCCTTTTTGGCCAAGGGCATCATTGTCGAGGTTTTGCCGCTTTTCCTGTGCTTTAAAGGCGATTCGAATCTACCTCCTGAAATCTGTTTCCTGCAATTCTGCCTTGCTTTCAAATCCTCTTCGTTGCCTTCCCTCAATATTTTTGTGGGCGAGAGTTATCATTTATAACTCTGCAGGTTTGTGATTTGCAGTGCCCCTGAGCTCCATTTTTCAACTCGCTTTTTTGGGAGCTGGCCGCAAAAGCGTAGGATTGCTTCAGGACCTATTCTGGTTCCGGGCGGCAGGCTGAGCCTGTGGTTAATTCTTCTTCCTGATGGGAAAATAGAGTGACCTGTGCCTTTCCCAACACCTAGAGCTAGTCGCTCATTGGTTCCCCCTCTTCCCGTTCATCCTCAGGACAAATTGAAACCTGTACGGAACAGGAGGTTAAACGTGTTGATTCTCCAAGGAGGGAGATTGCTAGTAAAGCGGATGGAATGGCGAACCCGAGCACAAGGAGATGAGAAATGAGGTGCGTTTTAGAAACCTTTCCCGATCACACGGTGTACCATCTTCTGGGTTTCTCATGCATGTTTTCGATGTAGGAAGATGCCCTTGAACCTGGAGATTTGGGACCCATGGGATGGGTACCACACAGTATTACTTTAAAGGGTCTGCGTTTGCTCACCCAACCTCACCAAACCTCTCAGCCCCAAGAGTGTTCACCCTTATGTCTCAATCAGCTGTGGGTCTAGATATGGTCAATCCAGGTGGCATCACAGCCCCTGAACGAATTTTGTAAGAATTTCTCTCTCTTTCACTGTCTTTGTTTCGCGGGTTTTTAAAAGTAATTGATTTTCCTAATGGGGTTTAGCTGCTTTTCACTGCTGTGTTTATGCCGCTTTACTCCCACTTGACTCACTTACGGAGAGATATCAATACATAGGTTTGAAGATTCTTACTAGTCAGATCTATTCTTGGGCGGTGAATAGGGGGTGTTGAGTCCAGTTCACTGAGCAAGGAGTAGGTCTTGTCTATTACATATTGGGTTTATGGAACGGTATCTGAGCTAATTTGAAACCCTTGTTTTAGGCATCACCCCACCTCACCTTTCCCGTTAGGCAGCCATAGTGTGTTTTCTAAATGAGTGACTCTGTTCTGTTTTGTAATTCAGTTCAAGTGTAGCGGTTTTTACATTCCCTCTATAAGTGATATCTTCTGATTAGTGTCTTTTTCTGTGTGACTTATTTCACTTAGAACCGTCGTACCTGAATCCACTCATCATGCTGCTACTAGCCTTATGACGTTGATTTCATGGCTGAGTGATATTCCATTTTACCTAAGGACCACAACTTCTTTATCCATTTTTCTCTTTCCTGGGATATTTAAGGTGGAATGAAGTGGAGGTTCTTGTCAACAGAGCAACCCTAAACTTTGGAGTGCCTGTGCCTTGCTGATTTTTAGTTTTCCCAAATTAGACGCCCATGAGTGGAAGTGCCCTATGCTCTCTAAGCCGAGTTTTTTAGATGTTTCAGGACACACCGTACACTTCTCCAGAGTGGCTGTTGGCAATTTACATCCCACCCATCAGCGTAGCAAGGCTCCCATTTCTCCATGGCCTCTCCTGCATTTCTGGTATTGACACTTTATTCAGCATGGCCCTTTTGACCGATGGGAAGCGAGACTTCTTTGTAGCGCTGATTTGCCTTTCCAGGTTGCTTGGTTGGCCAAAAAGGGCGTATGCGTTTTTTCCTGAATATATTCAGGAAAAAACGCATACGCCCTTTTTGGCCAAGGGCATCATTGTCGAGGTTTTGCCGCTTTTCCTGTGCTTTAAAGGCGATTCGAATCTACCTCCTGAAATCTGTTTCCTGCAATTCTGCCTTGCTTTCAAATCCTCTTCGTTGCCTTCCCTCAATATTTTTGTGGGCGAGAGTTATCATTTATAACTCTGCAGGTTTGTGATTTGCAGGGCCCCTGAGCTCCATTTTTCAACTCGCTTTTTTGGGAGCTGGCCGCAAAAGCGTAGGATTGCTTCAGGACCTATTCTGGTTCCGGGCGGCAGGCTGAGCCGGTGGTTAATTCTTCTTCCTGATGGGAAAATAGAGTGACCTGTGCCTGTCCCACCACCTAGAGCTAGTCGCTCATTGGTTCCCCCTCTTCCCGTTCATCCTCAGGACAAATTGAAACCTGTACGGAACAGGAGGTTAAAGTGCTGTTTCTCCAAGGAGGGAGATTGCTATTAAAGTGGCTGGAATGGCGAACCCGAGAACAAGGAGATGAGAAATGAGGTGCGTTTTAGAAACCTTTCCCGATCACACGGTGTACCATCTTCTGGGGTTCTCATGCATGTTTTCGATGTAGGAAGATGCCCTTGAACCTGGAGATTTGGGACCCATGGGATGGGTACCACACAGTATTACTTTAAAGGGTCTGCGTTTGCTCACCCAACCTCACCAAACCTCTCAGCCCCAAGAGTGTCCACCCTTATGTCTCAATCAGCTGTGGGTCTAGTTATGGTCAATCCAGGTGGCATCACAGCCCCTGAACGAATTTTGTAAGAATGTCTCTCTCTTTCACTGTCTTTGTTTCACGGGTTTTTAAAAGTAATTGATTTTCCTAATGGGGTTTAGCTGCTTTTCACTGCTGTGTTTATGCCGCTTTACTCCCACTTGACTCACTTACGGAGAGATATCAATACATAGGTTTGAAGATTCTTACTAGTCAGATCTATTCTTGGGCGGTGAATAGGGGGTGTTGAGTCCAGTTCACTGAGCAAGGAGTAGGTCTTGTCTATTACATATTGGGTTTATGGAACGGTATCTGAGCTAATTTGAAACCCTTGTTTTAGGCATCACCCCACCTCACCTTTCCCGTTAGGCAGCCATAGTGTGTTTTCTAAATGTGTGACTCTGTTCTGTTTTGTAATTCAGTTCAAGTGTAGCGGTTTTTACATTCCCTCTATAAGTGATATCTTCTGATTAGTGTCTTTTTCTGTGTGACTTATTTCACTTAGAACCGTCGTACCTGAATCCACTCATCATGCTGCTACTAGCCTTATGACGTTGATTTCATGGCTGAGTGATATTCCATTGTACCTAAGGACCACAACTTCTTTATCCATTTTTCTCTTTCCTGGGATATTTAAGGTGGAATGAAGTGGAGGTTCTTGTCAACAGAGCAACCCTAAACTTTGGAGTGCCTGTGCCTTGCTGATTTTTAGTTTTCCCAAATTAGACGCCCATGAGTGGAAGTGCCCTATGCTCTCTAAGCCGAGTTTTTTAGATGTTTCAGGACACACCGTACACTTCTCCAGAGTGGCTGTTGGCAATTTACATCTCGCCCATCAGCGTAGCAAGGCTCCCATTTCTCCATGGCCTCTCTTGCATTTCTGGTATTGACACTTTATTCAGCATGGCCCTTTTGACCGATGGGAAGCGAGACTTCTTTGTAGCGCTGATTTGCCTTTCCAGGTTGCTTGGTTGGCCAAAAAGGGCGTATGCGTTTTTTCCTGAATATATTCAGGAAAAAACGCGTACGCCCTTTTTGGCCAAGGGCATCATTGTCGAGGTTTTGCCGCTTTTCCTGTGCTTTAAAGGCGATTCGAATCTACTTCCTGAAATCTGTTTCCTGCAATTCTGCCTTGCTTTCAAATCCTCTTCGTTGCCTTCCCTCAATATTTTTGTGGGCGAGAGTTATCATTTATAACTCTGCAGGTTTGTGATTTGCAGTGCCCCTGAGCTCCATTTTTCAAATCGCTTTTTTGGGAGCTGGCCGCAAAAGCGTAGGATTGCTTCAGGACCTATTCTGGTTCCGGGCGGCAGGCTGAGCCTGTGGTTAATTCTTCTTCCTGATGGGAAAATAGAGTGACCTGTGCCTTTCCCAACACCTAGAGCTAGTCGCTCATTGGTTCCCCCTCTTCCCGTTCATCCTCAGGACAAATTGAAACCTGTACGGAACAGGAGGTTAAACGTGTTGATTCTCCAAGGAGGGAGATTGCTAGTAAAGCGGATGGAATGGCGAACCCGAGCACAAGGAGATGAGAAATGAGGTGCGTTTTAGAAACCTTTCCCGATCACACTGTGTACCATCTTCTGGGTTTCTCATGTATGTTTTCGATGTAGGAAGATGCCCTTGAACCTGGAGATTTGGGACCCATCAGACGGGTACCACGCAGTATTACTTTAAAACGTCTGCGTTTGCTCACCCAACCTCACCAAACCTCTCAGCCCCAAGAGTGTCCACCCTTATGTCTCAATCAGCTGTGGGTCTAGATATGGTCAATCCAGGTGGCATCACAGCCCCTGAACGAATTTTGTAAGAATTTCTCTCTCTTTCACTGTCTTTGTTTCACGGGTTTTTAAAAGTAATTGATTTTCCTAATGGGGTTTAGCTGCTTTTCACTGCTGTGTTTATGCCGCTTTACTCCCACTTGACTCACTTACGGAGAGATATCAATACATAGGTTTGAAGATTCTTACTAGTCAGATCTATTCTTGGGCGGTGAATAGGGGGTGTTGAGTCCAGTTCACTGAGCAAGGAGTAGGTCTTGTCTATTACATATTGGGTTTATGGAACGGTATCTGAGCTAATTTGAAACCCTTGTTTTATGCATCACCCCACCTCGCCTTTCCCGTTAGGCAGCCATAGTGTGTTTTCTAAATGTGTGACTCTGTTCTGTTTTGTAATTCAGTTCAAGTGTAGCGGTTTTTACATTCCCTCTATAAGTGATATCTTCTGATTAGTGTCTTTTTCTGTGTGACTTATTTCACTTAGAACCGTCGTACCTGAATCCACTCATCATGCTGCTACTAGCCTTATGACGTTGATTTCATGGCTGAGTGATATTCCATTTTACCTAAGGACCACAACTTCTTTATCCATTTTTCTCTTTCCTGGGATATTTAAGGTGGAATGAAGTGGAGGTTCTTGTCAACAGAGCAACCCTAAACTTTGGAGTGCCTGTGCCTTGCTGATTTTTAGTTTTCCCAAATTAGACGCCCATGAGTGGAAGTGCCCTATGCTCTCTAAGCCGAGTTTTTTAGATGTTTCAGCACACACCATACACTTCTCCAGAGTGGCTGTTGGCAATTTACATCCCACCCATCAGCGTAGCAAGGCTCCCATTTCTCCATGGCCTCTCCTGCATTTCTGGTATTGACACTTTATTCAGCATGGCCCTTTTGACCGATGGGAAGCGAGACTTCTTTGTAGCGCTGATTTGCCTTTCCAGGTTGCTTGGTTGGCCAAAAAGGGCGTATGCGTTTTTTCCTGAATATATTCAGGAAAAAACGCATACGCCCTTTTTGGCCAAGGGCATCATTGTCGAGGTTTTGCCGCTTTTCCTGTGCTTTAAATGCGATTCGAATCTACCTCCTGAAATCTGTTTCCTGCAATTCTGCCTTGCTTTCAAATCCTCTTCGTTGCCTTCCCTCAATATTTTTGTGGGCGAGAGTTATCATTTATAACTCTGCAGGTTTGTGATTTGCAGGGCCCCTGAGCTCCATTTTTCAACTCGCTTTTTTGGGAGCTGGCCACAAAAGCGTAGGATTGCTTCAGGACCTATTCTGGTTCCGGGCGGCAGGCTGAGCCGGTGGTTAATTCTTCTTCCTGATGGGAAAATAGAGTGACCTGTGCCTGTCCCACCACCTAGAGCTAGTCGCTCATTGGTTCCCCCTCTTCCCGTTCATCCTCAGGACAAATTGAAACCTGTACGGAACAGGAGGTTAAAGTGCTGTTTCTCCAAGGAGGGAGATTGCTATTAAAGTGGCTGGAATGGCGAACCCGAGCACAAGGAGATGAGAAATGAGGTGCGTTTTAGAAACCTTTCCCGATCACACGGTGTACCATCTTCTGGGTTTCTCATGCATGTTTTCGATGTAGGAAGATGCCCTTGAACCTGGAGATTTGGGACCCATGGGATGGGTACCACACAGTATTACTTTAAAGGGTCTGCGTTTGCTCACCCAACCTCACCAAACCTCTCAGCCCCAAGAGTGTCCACCCTTATGTCTCAATCAGCTGTGGGTCTAGATATGGTCAATCCAGGTGGCATCACAGCCCCTGAACGAATTTTGTAAGAATTTCTCTCTCTTTCACTGTCTTTGTTTCACGGGTTTTTAAAAGTAATTGATTTTCCTAATGGGGTTTAGCTGCTTTTCACTGCTGTGTTTATGCCGCTTTACTCCCACTTGACTCACTTACGGAGAGATATCAATACATAGGTTTGAAGATTCTTACTAGTCAGATCTATTCTTGGGCGGTGAATAGGGGGTGTTGAGTCCAGTTCACTGAGCAAGGAGTAGGTCTTGTCTATTACATATTGGGTTTATGGAACGGTATCTGAGCTAATTTGAAACCCTTGTTTTAGGCATCACCCCACCTCACCTTTCCCGTTAGGCAGCCATAGTGTGTTTTCTAAATGTGTGACTCTGTTCTGTTTTGTAATTCAGTTCAAGGGTAGCGGTTTTCACATTCACTCTATAAGTGATATCTTCTGATTAGTGTCTTTTTCTGTGTGACTTATTTCACTTAGAACCGTCGTACCTGAATCCACTCATCATGCTGCTACTAGCCTTATGACGTTGATTTCATGGCTGAGTGATATTCCATTGTACCTAAGGACCACAACTTCTTTATCCATTTTTCTCTTTCCTGGGATATTTAAGGTGGAATGAAGTGGAGGTTCTTGTCAACAGAGCAACCCTAAACTTTGGAGTGCCTGTGCCTTGCTGATTTTTAGTTTTCCCAAATTAGACGCCCATGAGTGGAAGTGCCCTATGCTCTCTAAGCCGAGTTTTTTAGATGTTTCAGGACACACCGTACACTTCTCCAGAGTGGCTGTTGGCAATTTACATCCCGCCCATCAGCGTAGCAAGGCTCCCATTTCTCCATGGCCTCTCCTGCATTTCTGGTATTGACACTTTATTCAGCATGGCCCTTTTGACCGATGGGAAGCGAGACTTCTTTGTAGCGCTGATTTGCCTTTCCAGGTTGCTTGGTTGGCCAAAAAGGGCGTATGCGTTTTTTCCTGAATATATTCAGGAAAAAACGCGTACGCCCTTTTTGGCCAAGGGCATCATTGTCGAGGTTTTGCCGCTTTTCCTGTGCTTTAAAGGCGATTCGAATCTACCTCCTGAAATCTGTTTCCTGCAATTCTGCCTTGCTTTCAAATCCTCTTCGTTGCCTTCCCTCAATATTTTTGTGGGCGAGAGTTATCATTTATAACTCTGCAGGTTTGTGATTTGCAGTGCCCCTGAGCTCCATTTTTCAACTCGCTTTTTTGGGAGCTGGCCGCAAAAGCGTAGGATTGCTTCAGGACCTATTCTGGTTCCGGGCGGCAGGCTGAGCCTGTGGTTAATTCTTCTTCCTGATGGGAAAATAGAGTGACCTGTGCCTTTCCCAACACCTAGAGCTAGTCGCTCATTGGTTCCCCCTCTTCCCGTTCATCCTCAGGACAAATTGAAACCTGTACGGAACAGGAGGTTAAACGTGTTGATTCTCCAAGGAGGGAGATTGCTAGTAAAGCGGATGGAATGGCGAACCCGAGCACAAGGAGATGAGAAATGAGGTGCGTTTTAGAAACCTTTCCCGATCACACGGTGTACCATCTTCTGGGTTTCTCATGCATGTTTTCGATGTAGGAAGATGCCCTTGAACCTGGAGATTTGGGACCCATGGGATGGGTACCACACAGTATTACTTTAAAGGGTCTGCGTTTGCTCACCCAACCTCACCAAACCTCTCAGCCCCAAGAGTGTTCACCCTTATGTCTCAATCAGCTGTGGGTCTAGATATGGTCAATCCAGGTGGCATCACAGCCCCTGAACGAATTTTGTAAGAATTTCTCTCTCTTTCACTGTCTTTGTTTCGCGGGTTTTTAAAAGTAATTGATTTTCCTAATGGGGTTTAGCTGCTTTTCACTGCTGTGTTTATGCCGCTTTACTCCCACTTGACTCACTTACGGAGAGATATCAATACATAGGTTTGAAGATTCTTACTAGTCAGATCTATTCTTGGGCGGTGAATAGGGGGTGTTGAGTCCAGTTCACTGAGCAAGGAGTAGGTCTTGTCTATTACATATTGGGTTTATGGAACGGTATCTGAGCTAATTTGAAACCCTTGTTTTAGGCATCACCCCACCTCACCTTTCCCGTTAGGCAGCCATAGTGTGTTTTCTAAATGAGTGACTCTGTTCTGTTTTGTAATTCAGTTCAAGTGTAGCGGTTTTTACATTCCCTCTATAAGTGATATCTTCTGATTAGTGTCTTTTTCTGTGTGACTTATTTCACTTAGAACCGTCGTACCTGAATCCACTCATCATGCTGCTACTAGCCTTATGACGTTGATTTCATGGCTGAGTGATATTCCATTTTACCTAAGGACCACAACTTCTTTATCCATTTTTCTCTTTCCTGGGATATTTAAGGTGGAATGAAGTGGAGGTTCTTGTCAACAGAGCAACCCTAAACTTTGGAGTGCCTGTGCCTTGCTGATTTTTAGTTTTCCCAAATTAGACGCCCATGAGTGGAAGTGCCCTATGCTCTCTAAGCCGAGTTTTTTAGATGTTTCAGGACACACCGTACACTTCTCCAGAGTGGCTGTTGGCAATTTACATCCCACCCATCAGCGTAGCAAGGCTCCCATTTCTCCATGGCCTCTCCTGCATTTCTGGTATTGACACTTTATTCAGCATGGCCCTTTTGACCGATGGGAAGCGAGACTTCTTTGTAGCGCTGATTTGCCTTTCCAGGTTGCTTGGTTGGCCAAAAAGGGCGTATGCGTTTTTTCCTGAATATATTCAGGAAAAAACGCATACGCCCTTTTTGGCCAAGGGCATCATTGTCGAGGTTTTGCCGCTTTTCCTGTGCTTTAAAGGCGATTCGAATCTACCTCCTGAAATCTGTTTCCTGCAATTCTGCCTTGCTTTCAAATCCTCTTCGTTGCCTTCCCTCAATATTTTTGTGGGCGAGAGTTATCATTTCTAACTCTGCAGGTTTGTGATTTGCAGTGCCCCTGAGCTCCATTTTTCAACTCGCTTTTTTGGGAGCTGGCCGCAAAAGCGTAGGATTGCTTCAGGCCCTATTCTGGTTCCGGGCGGCAGGCTGAGCCTGTGGTTAATTCTTCTTCCTGATGGGAAAATAGAGTGACCTGTGCCTTTCCCAACACCTAGAGCTAGTCGCTCATTGGTTCCCCCTCTTCCCGTTCATCCTCAGGACAAATTGCAACCTGTACGGAACAGGAGGTTAAAGGTGCTGATTCTCCAAGGAGGGAGATTGCTAGTGAAGCGGCTGGAATGGCGAACCCGAGCACAAGGAGATGAGAAATGAGGTGCGTTTTAGAAACCTTTCCCGATCACACGGTGTACCATCTTCTGGGGTTCTCATGCATGTTTTCGATGTAGGAAGATGCCCTTGAACCTGGAGATTTGGGACCCATGGGATGGGTACCACGCAGTATTACTTTAAAGGGTCTGCGTTTGCTCACCCAACCTCACCAAACCTCTCAGCCCCAAGAGTGTCCACCCTTATGTCTCAATCAGCTGTGGGTCTAGATATGGTCAATCCAGGTGGCATCACAGCCCCTGAACGAATTTTGTAAGAATTTCTCTCTCTTTCACTGTCTTTGTTTCACGGGTTTTTAAAAGTAATTGATTTTCCTAATGGGGTTTAGCTGCTTTTCACTGCTGTGTTTATGCCGCTTTACTCCCACTTGACTCACTTACGGAGAGATATCAATACATAGGTTTGAAGATTCTTACTAGTCAGATCTATTCTTGGGCGGTGAATAGGGGGTGTTGAGTCCAGTTCACTGAGCAAGCAGTAGGTCTTGTCTATTACATATTGGGTTTATGGAACGGTATCTGAGCTAATTTGAAACCCTTGTTTTATGCATCACCCCACCTCGCCTTTCCCGTTAGGCAGCCATAGTGTGTTTTCTAAATGTGTGACTCTGTTCTGTTTTGTAATTCAGTTCAAGTGTAGCGGTTTTTACATTCCCTCTATAAGTGATATCTTCTGATTAGTGTCTTTTTCTGTGTGACTTATTTCACTTAGAACCGTCGTACCTGAATCCACTCATCATGCTGCTACTAGCCTTATGACGTTGATTTCATGGCTGAGTGATATTCCATTGTACCTAAGGACCACAACTTCTTTATCCATTTTTCTCTTTCCTGGGATATTTAAGGTGGAATGAAGTGGAGGTTCTTGTCAACAGAGCAACCCTAAACTTTGGAGTGCCTGTGCCTTGCTGATTTTTAGTTTTCCCAAATTAGACGCCCATGAGTGGAAGTGCCCTATGCTCTCTAAGCCGAGTTTTTTAGATGTTTCAGGACACACCGTACACGTCTCCAGAGTGGCTGTTGGCAATTTACATCCCGCCCATCAGCGTAGCAAGGCTCCCATTTCTCCATGGCCTCTCTTGCATTTCTGGTATTGACACTTTATTCAGCATGGCCCTTTTGACCGATGGGAAGCGAGACTTCTTTGTAGCGCTGATTTGCCTTTCCAGGTTGCTTGGTTGGCCAAAAAGGGCGTATGCGTTTTTTCCTGAATATATTCAGGAAAAAACGCATACGCCCTTTTTGGCCAAGGGCATCATTGTCGAGGTTTTGCCGCTTTTCCTGTGCTTTAAAGGCGATTCGAATCTACCTCCTGAAATCTGTTTCCTGCAATTCTGCCTTGCTTTCAAATCCTCTTCGTTGCCTTCCCTCAATATTTTTGTGGGCGAGAGTTATCATTTATAACTCTGCAGGTTTGTGATTTGCAGGGCCCCTGAGCTCCATTTTTCAACTCGCTTTTTTGGGAGCTGGCCGCAAAAGCGTAGGATTGCTTCAGGACCTATTCTGGTTCCGGGCGGCAGGCTGAGCCGGTGGTTAATTCTTCTTCCTGATGGGAAAATAGAGTGACCTGTGCCTGTCCCACCACCTAGAGCTAGTCGCTCATTGGTTCCCCCTCTTCCCGTTCATCCTCAGGACAAATTGAAACCTGTACGGAACAGGAGGTTAAAGTGCTGTTTCTCCAAGGAGGGAGATTGCTATTAAAGTGGCTGGAATGGCGAACCCGAGCACAAGGAGATGAGAAATGAGGTGCGTTTTAGAAACCTTTCCCGATCACACGGTGTACCATCTTCTGGGGTTCTCATGCATGTTTTCGATGTAGGAAGATGCCCTTGAACCTGGAGATTTGGGACCCATGGGATGGGTACCACACAGTATTACTTTAAAGGGTCTGCGTTTGCTCACCCAACCTCACCAAACCTCTCAGCCCCAAGAGTGTCCACCCTTATGTCTCAATCAGCTGTGGGTCTAGATATGGTCAATCCAGGTGGCATCACAGCCCCTGAACGAATTTTGTAAGAATGTCTCTCTCTTTCACTGTCTTTGTTTCACGGGTTTTTAAAAGTAATTGATTTTCCTAATGGGGTTTAGCTGCTTTTCACTGCTGTGTTTATGCCGCTTTACTCCCACTTGACTCACTTACGGAAAGATATCAATACATAGGTTTGAAGATTCTTACTAGTCAGATCTATTCTTGGGCGGTGAATAGGGGGTGTTGAGTCCAGTTCACTGAGCAAGGAGTAGGTCTTGTCTATTACATATTGGGTTTATGGAACGGTATCTGAGCTAATTTGAAACCCTTGTTTTAGGCATCACCCCACCTCACCTTTCCCGTTAGGCAGCCATAGTGTGTTTTCTAAATGTGTGACTCTGTTCTGTTTTGTAATTCAGTTCAAGTGTAGCGGTTTTTACATTCCCTCTATAAGTGATATCTTCTGATTAGTGTCTTTTTCTGTGTGACTTATTTCACTTAGAACCGTCGTACCTGAATCCACTCATCATGCTGCTACTAGCCTTATGACGTTGATTTCATGGCTGAGTGATATTCCATTGTACCTAAGGACCACAACTTCTTTATCCATTTTTCTCTTTCCTGGGATATTTAAGGTGGAATGAAGTGGAGGTTCTTGTCAACAGAGCAACCCTAAACTTTGGAGTGCCTGTGCCTTGCTGATTTTTAGTTTTCCCAAATTAGACGCCCATGAGTGGAAGTGCCCTATGCTCTCTAAGCCGAGTTTTTTAGATGTTTCAGGACACACCGTACACTTCTCCAGAGTGGCTGTTGGCAATTTACATCTCGCCCATCAGTGTAGCAAGGCTCCCATTTCTCCATGGCCTCTCCTGCATTTCTGGTATTGACACTTTATTCAGCATGGCCCTTTTGACCGATGGGAAGCGAGACTTCTTTGTAGCGCTGATTTGCCTTTCCAGGTTGCTTGGTTGGCCAAAAAGGGCGTATGCGTTTTTTCCTGAATATATTCAGGAAAAAACGCATACGCCCTTTTTGGCCAAGGGCATCATTGTCGAGGTTTTGCCGCTTTTCCTGTGCTTTAAAGGCGATTCGAATCTACCTCCTGAAATCTGTTTCCTGCAATTCTGCCTTGCTTTCAAATCCTCTTCGTTGCCTTCCCTCAATATTTTTGTGGGCGAGAGTTATCATTTATAACTCTGCAGGTTTGTGATTTGCAGTGCCCCTGAGCTCCATTTTTCAACTCGCTTTTTTGGGAGCTGGCCGCAAAAGCGTAGGATTGCTTCAGGACCTATTCTGGTTCCGGGCGGCAGGCTGAGCCTGTGGTTAATTCTTCTTCCTGATGGGAAAATAGAGTGACCTGTGCCTTTCCCAACACCTAGAGCTAGTCGCTCATTGGTTCCCCCTCTTCCCGTTCATCCTCAGGACAAATTGAAACCTGTACGGAACAGGAGGTTAAACGTGTTGATTCTCCAAGGAGGGAGATTGCTAGTAAAGCGGATGGAATGGCGAACCCGAGCACAAGGAGATGAGAAATGAGGTGCGTTTTAGAAACCTTTCCCGATCACACGGTGTACCATCTTCTGGGTTTCTCATGCATGTTTTCGATGTAGGAAGATGCCCTTGAACCTGGAGATTTGGGACCCATCAGACGGGTACCACGCAGTATTACTTTAAAGGGTCTGCGTTTGCTCACCCAACCTCACCAAACCTCTCAGCCCCAAGAGTGTCCACCCTTATGTCTCAATCAGCTGTGGGTCTAGATATGGTCAATCCAGGTGGCATCACAGCCCCTGAACGAATTTTGTAAGAATTTCTCTCTCTTTCACTGTCTTTGTTTCACGGGGTTTTAAAAGTAATTGATTTTCCTAATGGGGTTTAGCTGCTTTTCACTGCTGTGTTTATGCCGCTTTACTCCCACTTGACTCACTTACGGAGAGATATCAATACATAGGTTTGAAGATTCTTACTAGTCAGATCTATTCTTGGGCGGTGAATAGGGGGTGTTGAGTCCAGTTCACTGAGCAAGGAGTAGGTCTTGTCTATTACATATTGGGTTTATGGAACGGTATCTGAGCTAATTTGAAACCCTTGTTTTATGCATCACCCCACCTCGCCTTTCCCGTTAGGCAGCCATAGTGTGTTTTCTAAATGTGTGACTCTGTTCTGTTTTGTAATTCAGTTCAAGTGTAGCGGTTTTTACATTCCCTCTATAAGTGATATCTTCTGATTAGTGTCTTTTTCTGTGTGACTTCCTTCACTTAGAACCGTCGTACCTGAATCCACTCATCATGCTGCTACTAGCCTTATGACGTTGATTTCATGGCTGAGTGATATTCCATTGTACCTAAGGACCACAACTTCTTTATCCATTTTTCTCTTTCCTGGGATATTTAAGGTGGAATGAAGTGGAGGTTCTTGTCAACAGAGCAACCCTCAACTTTGGAATGCCTGTGCCTTGCTGATTTTTAGTTTTCCCAAATTAGACGCCCATGAGTGGAAGTGCCCTATGCTCTCTAAGCCGAGTTTTTTAGATGTTTCAGGACACACCGTACACTTCTCCAGAGTGGCTGTTGGCAATTTACATCCCGCCCATCAGCGTAGCAAGGCTCCCATTTCTCCATGGCCTCTCTTGCATTTCTGGTATTGACACTTTATTCAGCATGGCCCTTTTGACCGATGGGAAGCGAGACTTCTTTGTAGCGCTGATTTGCCTTTCCAGGTTGCTTGGTTGGCCAAAAAGGGCGTATGCGTTTTTTCCTGAATATATTCAGGAAAAAACGCATACGCCCTTTTTGGCCAAGGGCATCATTGTCGAGGTTTTGCCGCTTTTCCTGTGCTTTAAAGGCGATTCGAATCTACCTCCTGAAATCTGTTTCCTGCAATTCTGCCTTGCTTTCAAATCCTCTTCGTTGCCTTCCCTCAATATTTTTGTGGGCGAGAGTTATCATTTATAACTCTGCAGGTTTGTGATTTGCAGTGCCCCTGAGCTCCATTTTTCAAATCGCTTTTTTGGGAGCTGGCCGCAAAAGCGTAGGATTGCTTCAGGACCTATTCTGGTTCCGGGCGGCAGGCTGAGCCGGTGGTTAATTCTTCTTCCTGATGGGAAAATAGAGTGACCTGTGCCTGTCCCACCACCTAGAGCTAGTCGCTCATTGGTTCCCCCTCTTCCCGTTCATCCTCAGGACAAATTGAAACCTGTACGGAACAGGAGGTTAAAGTGCTGTTTCTCCAAGGAGGGAGATTGCTATTAAAGTGGCTGGAATGGCGAACCCGAGCACAAGGAGATGAGAAATGAGGTGCGTTTTAGAAACCTTTCCCGATCACACGGTGTACCATCTTCTGGGTTTCTCATGCATGTTTTCGATGTAGGAAGATGCCCTTGAACCTGGAGATTTGGGACCCATGGGATGGGTACCACACAGTATTACTTTAAAGGGTCTGCGTTTGCTCACCCAACCTCACCAAACCTCTCAGCCCCAAGAGTGTTCACCCTTATGTCTCAATCAGCTGTGGGTCTAGATATGGTCAATCCAGGTGGCATCACAGCCCCTGAACGAATTTTGTAAGAATTTCTCTCTCTTTCACTGTCTTTGTTTCGCGGGTTTTTAAAAGTAATTGATTTTCCTAATGGGGTTTAGCTGCTTTTCACTGCTGTGTTTATGCCGCTTTACTCCCACTTGACTCACTTACGGAGAGATATCAATACATAGGTTTGAAGATTCTTACTAGTCAGATCTATTCTTGGGCGGTGAATAGGGGGTGTTGAGTCCAGTTCACTGAGCAAGGAGTAGGTCTTGTCTATTACATATTGGGTTTATGGAACGGTATCTGAGCTAATTTGAAACCCTTGTTTTAGGCATCACCCCACCTCACCTTTCCCGTTAGGCAGCCATAGTGTGTTTTCTAAATGAGTGACTCTGTTCTGTTTTGTAATTCAGTTCAAGTGTAGCGGTTTTTACATTCCCTCTATAAGTGATATCTTCTGATTAGTGTCTTTTTCTGTGTGACTTATTTCACTTAGAAACGTCTTACCTGAATCCACTCATCATGCTGCTACTAGCCTTATGACGTTGATTTCATGGCTGAGTGATATTCCATTGTACCTAAGGACCACAACTTCTTTATCCATTTTTCTCTTTCCTGGGATATTTAAGGTGGAATGAAGTGGAGGTTCTTGGCAACAGAGCAACCCTAAACTTTGGAGTGCCTGTGCCTTGCTGATTTTTAGTTTTCCCAAATTAGACGCCCATGAGTGGAAGTGCCCTATGCTCTCTAAGCCGAGTTTTTTAGATGTTTCAGGACACACCGTACACTTCTCCAGAGTGGCTGTTGGCAATTTACATCCCGCCCATCAGCGTAGCAAGGCTCCCATTTCTCCATGGCCTCTCCTGCATTTCTGGTATTGACACTTTATTCAGCATGGCCCTTTTGACCGATGGGAAGCGAGACTTCTTTGTAGCGCTGATTTGCCTTTCCAGGTTGCTTGGTTGGCCAAAAAGGGCGTATGCGTTTTTTCCTGAATATATTCAGGAAAAAACGCATACGCCCTTTTTGGCCAAGGGCATCATTGTCGAGGTTTTGCCGCTTTTCCTGTGCTTTAAAGGCGATTCGAATCTACCTCCTGAAATCTGTTTCCTGCAATTCTGCCTTGCTTTCAAATCCTCTTCGTTGCCTTCCCTCAATATTTTTGTGGGCGAGAGTTATCATTTCTAACTCTGCAGGTTTGTGATTTGCAGGGCCCCTGAGCTCCATTTTTCAACTCGCTTTTTTGGGAGCTGGCCGCAAAAGCGTAGGATTGCTTCAGGACCTATTCTGGTTCCGGGCGGCAGGCTGAGCCTGTGGTTAATTCTTCTTCCTGATGGGAAAATAGAGTGACCTGTGCCTTTCCCAACACCTAGAGCTAGTCGCTCATTGGTTCCCCCTCTTCCCGTTCATCCTCAGGACAAATTGCAACCTGTACGGAACAGGAGGGTAAACGTGCTGATTCTCCAAGGAGGGAGATTGCTAGTAAAGCGGCTGGAATGGCGACGCCGAGCACAAGGAGATGAGAAATGAGGTGCGTTTTAGAAACCTTTCCCGATCACACGGTGTACCATCTTCTGGGGTTCTCATGCATGTTTTCGATGTAGGAAGATGCCCTTCAACCTGGAGATTTGGGACCCATCAGACGGGTACCACGCAGTATTACTTTAAAGGGTCTGTGTTTGCTCACCCAACCTCAACTAACCTCTCAGCCCCAAGAGTGTCCACCCTTATGTCTCAATCAGCTGTGGGTCTAGATATGGTCAATCCAGGTGGCATCACAGCCCCTGAACGAATTTTGTAAGAATTTCTCTCTCTTTCACTGTCTTTGTTTCACGGGTTTTTAAAAGTAATTCATTTTCCTAATGGGGTTTAGCTGCTTTTCACTGCTGTGTTTATGCCGCTTTACACCCACTTGACTCACTTACAGAGAGATATCAATACATAGGTTTGAAGATTCTTACTAGTCAGATCTATTCTTGGGCGGTGAATAGGGGGTATTGAGTCCAGTTCACTGAGCAAGGAGTAGGTCTTGTCTATTACATATTGGGTTTATGGAACGGTATCTGAGCTAATTTGAAACCCTTGTTTTAGGCATCACCCCACCTCACCTTTCCCGTTAGGCAGCCATAGTGTGTTTTCTAAATGTGTGACTCTGTTCTGTTTTGTAATTCAGTTCAAGTGTAGCGGTTTTTACATTCCCTCTATAAGTGATATCTTCTGATTAGTGTCTTTTTCTGTGTGACTTATTTCACTTAGAACCGTCGTACCTGAATCCACTCATCATGCTGCTACTAGCCTTATGACGTTGATTTCATGGCTGAGTGATATTCCATTGTACCTAAGGACCACAACTTCTTTATCCATTTTTCTCTTTCCTGGGATATTTAAGGTGGAATGAAGTGGAGGTTCTTGTCAACAGAGCAACCCTAAACTTTGGAGTGCCTGTGCCTTGCTGATTTTTAGTTTTCCCAAATTAGACGCCCATGAGTGGAAGTGCCCTATGCTCTCTAAGCCGAGTTTTTTAGATATTTCAGGACACACCGTACACTTCTCCAGAGTGGCTGTTGGCAATTTACATCCCGCCCATCAGCGTAGCAAAGCTCCCATTTCTCCATGGCCTCTCCTGCATTTCTGGTATTGACACTTTATTCAGCATGGCCCTTTTGACCGATGGGAAACGAGACTTCTTTGTAGCGCTGATTTGCCTTTCCAGGTTGCTTGGTTGGCCAAAAAGGGCGTATGCGTTTTTTCCTGAATATATTCAGGAAAAAACGCATACGCCCTTTTTGGCCAAGGGCATCATTGTCGAGGTTTTGCTGCTTTTCCTGTGCTTTAAAGGCGATTCGAATCTACCTCCTGAAATCTGTTTCCTGCAATTCTGCCTTGCTTTCAAATCCTCTTCGTTGCCTTCCCTCAATATTTTTGTGGGCGAGAGTTATCATTTATAACTCTGCAGGTTTGTGATTTGCAGGGCCCCTGAGCTCCATTTTTCAACTCGCTTTTTTGGGAGCTGGCCGCAAAAGCGTAGGATTGCTTCAGGCCCTATTCTGGTTCCGGGCGGCACGCTGTGCCGGTGGTTAATTCTTCTTCCTGATGGGAAAATAGAGTGACCTGTGCCTGTCCCACCACCTAGAGCTAGTCGCTCATTGGTTCCCCCTCTTCCCGTTCATCCTCAGGACAAATTGAAACCTGTACGGAACAGGAGGTTAAAGTGCTGATTCTCCAAGGAGGGAGATTGCTATTAAAGTGGCTGGAATGGCGAACCCGAGCACAAGGAGATGAGAAATGAGGTGCGTTTTAGAAACCTTTCCCGATCACACGGTGTACCATCTTCTGGGTTTCTCATGCATGTTTTCGATGTAGGAAGATGCCCTTGAACCTGGAGATTTGGGACCCATGGGACGGGTACCACGCAGTATTACTTTAAAGGGTCTGCGTTTGCTCACCCAACCTCACCAAACCTCTCAGCCCCAAGAGTGTCCACCCTTATGTCTCAATCAGCTGTGGGTCTAGATATGGTCAATCCAGGTGGCATCACAGCCCCTGAACGAATTTTGTAAGAATTTCTCTCTCTTTCACTGTCTTTGTTTCACGGGTTTTTAAAAGTATTGATTTTCCTAATGGGGTTTAGCTGCTTTTCACTGCTGTGTTTATGCCGCTTTACTCCCACTTGACTCACTTACGGAGAGATATCAATACATAGGTTTGAAGATTCTTACTATTCAGATCTATTCTTGGGCGGTGAATAGGGGGTGTTGGGTCCAGTTCACTGAGCAAGGAGTAGGTCTTGTCTATTACATATTGGGTTTATGGAACGGTATCTGAGCTAATTTGAAACCCTTGTTTTAGGCATCACCCCACCTCGCCTTTCCCGTTAGGCAGCCATAGTGTGTTTTCTAAATGTGTGACTCTGTTCTGTTTTGTAATTCAGTTCAAGTGTAGCGGTTTTTACTTTCCCTCTATAAGTGATATCTTCTGATTAGTGTCTTTTTCTGTGTGACTTATTTCACTTAGAACCGTCGTACCTGAATCCACTCATCATGCTGCTACTAGCCTTATAACGTTGATTTCATGGCTGAGTGATATTCCATTGTACCTAAGGACCACAACTTCTTTATCCATTTTTCTCTTTCCTGGGATATTTAAGGTGAAATGAAGTGGAGGTTCTTGTCAACAGAGCAACCCTAAACTTTGGAGTGCCTGTGCCTTGCTGATTTTTAGTTTTCCCAAATTAGACGCCCATGAGTGGAAGTGCCCTATGCTCTCTAAGCCGAGTTTTTTAGATATTTCAGGACACACCGTACACTTCTCCAGAGTGGCTGTTGGCAATTTACATCCCGCCCATCAGCGTAGCAAGGCTCCCATTTCTCCATGGCCTCTCTTGCATTTCTGGTATTGACACTTTATTCAGCATGGCCCTTTTGACCGGTGGGAAGCGAGACTTCTTTGTAGCGCTGATTTGCCTTTCCCGGTTGCTTGGTTGGCCAAAAAGGGCGTATGCGTTTTTTCCTGAATATATTCAGGAAAAAACGCATACGCCCTTTTTGGCCAAGGGCATCATTGTCGAGGTTTTGCCGCTTTTCCTGTGCTTTAAAGGCGATTCGAATCTACCTCCTGATATCTGTTTCCTGCAATTCTGCCTTGCTTTCAAATCCTCTTCGTTGCCTTCCCTCAATATTTTTGTGGGCGAGAGTTATCATTTATAACTCTGCAGGTTTGTGATTTGCAGGGCCCCTGAGCTCCATTTTTCAACTCGCTTTTTTGGGAGCTGGCCGCAAAAGCGTAGGATTGCTTCAGGCCCTATTCTGGTTCCGGGCGTCAGGCTGAGCCGGTGGTTAATTCTTCTTCCTGATGGGAAAATAGAGTGACCTGTGCCTGTCCCACCACCTAGAGCTAGTCGCTCATTGGTTCCCCCTCTTCCCGTTCATCCTCAGGACAAATTGAAACCTGTACGGAACAGGAGGTTAAAGTGCTGATTCTCCAAGGAGGGAGATTGCTATTAAAGTGGCTGGAATGGCGAACCCGAGCACAAGGAAATGAGAAATGAGGTGCGTTTTAGAAACCTTTCCCGATCACACGGTGTACCATCTTCTGGGTTTCTCATGCATGTTTTCGATGTAGGAAGATGCCCTTGAACCTGGAGATTTGGGACCCATGGGATGGGTACCACGCAGTATTACTTTAAAGGGTCTGCGTTTGCTCACCCAACCTCACCAAACCTCTCAGCCCCAAGAGTGTCCACCCTTATGTCTCAATCAGCTGTGGGTCTAGATATGGTCAATCCAGGTGGCATCACAGCCCCTGAACGAATTTTGTAAGAATTTCTCTCTCTTTCACTGTCTTTGTTTCACAGGTTTTTAAAAGTAATTGATTTTCCTAATGGGGTTTAGCTGCTTTTCACTGCTGTGTTTATGCCGCTTTACTCCCACTTGACTCACTTACGGAGAGATATCAATACATAGGTTTGAAGATTCTTACTAGTCAGATCTATTCTTGGGCGGTGAATACGGGGTGTTGGGTCCAGTTCACTGAGCAAGGAGTAGGTCTTGTCTATTACATATTGGGTTTATGGAACGGTATCTGAGCTAATTTGAAACCCTTGTTTTAGGCATCACCCCACCTCACCTTTCCCGTTAGGCAGCCATAGTGTGTTTTCTAAATGTGTGACTCTGTTCTGTTTTGTAATTCAGTTCAAGTGTAGCGGTTTTTACTTTCCCTCTATAAGTGATATCTTATGATTAGTGTCTTTTTCTGTGTGACTTATTTCACTTAGAACCGTCGTACCTGAATCCACTCATCATGCTGCTACTAGCCTTATGACGTTGATTTCATGGCTGAGTGATATTCCATTGTACCTAAGGACCACAACTTCTTTATCCATTTTTCTCTTTCCTGGGATATTTAAGGTGGAATGAAGTGGAGGTTCTTGTCAACAGAGCAACCCTAAACTTTGGAGTGCCTGTGCCTTGCTGATTTTTAGTTTTCCCAAATTAGACGCCCATGAGTGGAAGTGCCCTATGCTCTCTAAGCCGAGTTTTTTAGATATTTCAGGACACACCGTACACTTCTCCAGAGTGGCTGTTGGCAATTTACATCCCGCCCATCAGCGTAGCAAGGCTCCCATTTCTCCATGGCCTCTCCTGCATTTCTGGTATTGACACTTTATTCAGCATGGCCCTTTTGACCGATGGGAAGCGAGACTTCTTTGTAGCGCTGATTTGCCTTTCCAGGTTGCTTGGTTGGCCAAAAAGGGCGTATGCGTTTTTTCCTGAATATATTCAGGAAAAAACGCATACGCCCTTTTTGGCCAAGGGCATCATTGTCGAGGTTTTGCCGCTTTTCCTGTGCTTTAAAGGCGATTCGAATCTACCTCCTGAAATCTGTTTCCTGCAATTCTGCCTTGCTTTCAAATCCTCTTCGTTGCCTTCCCTCAATATTTTTGTGGGCGAGAGTTATCATTTATAACTCTGCAGGTTTGTGATTTGCAGGGCCCCTGAGCTCCATTTTTCAACTCGCTTTTTTGGGAGCTGGCCGCAAAAGCGTAGGATTGCTTCAGGCCCTATTCTGGTTCCGGGCGGCACGCTGAGCCGGTGGTTAATTCTTCTTCCTGATGGGAAAATAGAGTGACCTGTGCCTGTCCCACCACCTAGAGCTAGTCGCTCATTGGTTCCCCCTCTTCCCGTTCATCCTCAGGACAAATTGCAACCTGTACGGAACAGGAGGTTAAACGTGCTGATTCTCCAAGGAGGGAGATTGCTATTAAAGTGGCTGGAATGGCGAACCCGAGCACAAGGAGATGAGAAATGAGGTGCGTTTTAGAAACCTTTCCCGATCACACGGTGTACCATCTTCTGGGTTTCTCATGCATGTTTTCGATGTAGGAAGATGCCCTTGAACCTGGAGATTTGGGACCCATGGCATGGGTACCACGCAGTATTACTTTAAAGGGTCTGCGTTTGCTCACCCAACCTCACCAAACCTCTCAGCCCCAAGAGTGTCCACCCTTATGTCTCAATCAGCTGTGGGTCTAGATATGGTCAATCCAGGTGGCATCACAGCCCCTGAACGAATTTTGTAAGAATTTCTCTCTCTTTCACTGTCTTTGTTTCACGGGTTTTTAAAAGTAATTGATTTTCCTAATGGGGTTTAGCTGCTTTTCACTGCTGTGTTTATGCCGCTTTACACCCACTTGACTCACTTCCAGAGAGATATCAATACATAGGTTTGAAGATTTTTACTAGTCAGATCTATTCTTGGGCGGTGAATAGGGGGTGTTGAGTCCACTTCACTGAGCAAGGAGTAGGTCTTGTCTATTACATATTGGGTTTATGGAACGGTATCTGAGCTAATTTGAAACCCTTGTTTTATGCATCACCCCACCTCACCTTTCCCGTTAGGCAGCCATAGTGTGTTTTCTAAATGTGTGACTCTGTTCTGTTTTGTAATTCAGTTCAAGTGTAGCGGTTTGTACATTCCCTCTATAAGTGATATCTTATGACTAGTGTCTTTTTCTGTGTGACTTATTTCACTTAGAACCGTCGTACCTGAATCCACTCATCATGCTGCTACTAGCCTTATGACGTTGATTTCATGGCTGAGTGATATTCCATTGTACCTAAGGACCACAACTTCTTTAACCATTTTTCTCCTTCCTGGGATATTTAAGGTGGAATGAACTGGAGGTTCTTGTCAACAGAGCAACCCTAAACTTTGGAGTGCCTGTGCCTTGCTGATTTTTAGTTTTCCCAAATTAGACGCCCATGAGTGGAAGTGCCCTATGCTGTCTAAGCCGAGTTTTTTAGATGTTTCAGGACACACCGTACACTTCTCCAGAGTGGCTGTTGGCAATTTACATCCCGCCCATCAGCGTAGCAAGGCTCCCATTTCTCCATGGCCTCTCCTGCATTTCTGGTTTTGACACTTTATTCAGCATGGCCCTTTTGACCGATGGGAAGCGAGACTTCTTTGTAGCGCTGATTTGCCTTTCCCGGTTGCTTGGTTGGCCAAACAGGGCGTATGCGTTTTTTCCTGAATATATTCAGGAAAAAACGCATACGCCCTGTTTGGCCAAGGGCATCATTGTCGAGGTTTTGCCGCTTTTCCTGTGCTTTAAAGGCGATTCGAATCTACCTCCTGAAATCTGTTTCCTGCAATTCTGCCTTGCTTTCAAATCCTCTTCGTTGCCTTCCCTCAATATTTTTGTGGGCGAGAGTTATCATTTCTAACTCTGCAGGTTTGTGATTTGCAGTGCCCCTGAGCTCCATTTTTCAACTCGCTTTTTTGGGAGCTGGCCGCAAAAGCGTAGGATTGCTTCAGGCCCTATTCTGGTTCCGGGCGGCAGGCTGATCCTGTGGTTAATTCTTCTTCCTGATGGGAAAATAGAGTGACCTGTGCCTTTCCCAACACCTAGAGCTAGTCGCTCATTGGTTCCCCCTCTTCCCGTTCATCCTCAGGACAAATTGCAACCTGTACGGAACAGGAGGTTAAACGTGCTGATTCTCCAAGGAGGGAGATTGCTAGTAAAGCGGCTGTAATGGCGAACCCGAGCACAAGGAGATGAGAAATGAGGTGCGTTTTAGAAACCTTTCCCGATCACACGGTGTACCATCATCTGGGTTTCTCATGCATGTTTTCGATGTAGGAAGATGCCCTTGAAACTGGAGATTTGGGACCCATGGGACGGGTACCACGCAGTATTACTTTAAAGGGTCTGCGTTTGCTCACCCAACCTCACCAAACCTCTCAGCCCCAAGAGTGTCCACCCTTATGTCTCAATCAGCTGTGGGTCTAGATATGGTCAATCCAGGTGGCATCACAGCCCCTGAACGAATTTTGTAAGAATTTCTCTCTCTTTCACTGTCTTTGTTTCACGGGTTTTTAAAAGTAATTGATTTTCCTAATGGGGTTTAGCTGCTTTTCACTGCTGTGTTTATGCCGCTTTACTCCCACTTGACTCACTTACAGAGAGATATCAATACATAGGTTTGAAGATTCTTACTAGTCAGATCTATTCTTGGGCGGTGAATAGGGGGTGTTGAGTCCAGTTCACTGAGCAAGGAGTAGGTCTTGTCTATTACATATTGTGTTTATGGAACGGTATCTGAGCTAATTTGAAACCCTTGTTTTAGGCATCACCCCACCTCACCTTTCCCGTTAGGCAGCCTTAGTGTGTTTTCTAAATGTGTGACTCTGTTCTGTTTTGTAATTCAGTTCAAGTGTAGCGGTTTTTACTTTCCCTCTATAAGTGATATGTTATGATTAGTGTCTTTTTCTGTGTGACTTATTTCACTTTGAACCGTCGTACCTGAATCCACTCATCATGCTGCTACTAGCCTTATGACGTTGATTTCATGGCTGAGTGATATTCCATTGTACCTAAGGACCACAACTTCTTTATCCATTTTTCTCTTTCCTGGGATATTTAAGGTGGAATGAAGTGGAGGTTCTTGTCAACAGAGCAACCCTAAACTTTGGAGTGCCTGTGCCTTGCTGATTTTTAGTTTTCCCAAATTAGACGCTCATGAGTGGAAGTGCCCTATGCTGTCTAAGCCGAGTTTTTTAGATGTTTCAGGACACACCGTACACTTCTCCAGAGTGGCTGTTGGCAATTTACATCCCTCCCATCAGCGTAGCAAGGCTCCCATTTCTCCATGTCCTCTCCTGCATTTCTGGTTTTGACACTTTATTCAGCATGGCCCTTTTGACCGATGGGAAGCGAGACTTCTTTGTAGCGCTGATTTGCCTTTCCAGGTTGCTTGGTTGGCCAAAAAGGGCGTATGCGTTTTTTCCTGAATATATTCAGGAAAAAACGCATACGCCCTTTTTGGCCAAGGGCATCACTGTCGAGGTTTTGCCGCTTTTCCTGTGCTTTACAGGCGATTCGAATCTACCTCCTGAAATCTGTTTCCTGCAATTCTGCCTTGCTTTCAAATCCTCTTCGTTGCTTTCCCTCAATATTTTTGTGGGCGAGAGTTATCATTTATAACGCAGCAGGTTTGCGATTTGCAGTGCCCCTGAGCTCCATTTTTCAACTCGCTTTTTTGGGAGCTGGCCTCAAAAGCGTAGGATTGCTTCAGGCCTTTTTCTGGTTCCGGGCGGCAGGCACAGCCTGTGGTTAATTCTTCTTCCTGATGGGAAAATAGAGTGACCTGTGCCTTTCCCAACACCTAGAGCTAGTCGCTCATTGGTTCCCCCTCTTGCCGTTCATCCTCAGGACAAATTGCAACCTGTACGGACCAGGAGGTTAAAGTGCTGATTCTCCAAGGAGGGACATTGCTAGTAAAGCGGCTGGAATGGCGACCCCGAGCACAAGGAGATGAGAAATAAGGTGCGTTTTAGAAACCTTTCCCGATCACACGGTGTACCATCTTCTGGGTTTCTCATGCATGTTTTCGATGTAGGAAGATGCCCTTGAACCTGGAGATTTGGGACCCATCAGACGGGTACCACGCAATATTACTTTTAAGGGTCTGCGTTTGCTCACCCAACCTCACCAAACCTCTCAGCCCCAAGAGTGTCCACGCTTATGTCTCAATCAGCTGTGGGTCTAGATATGGTCAATCCAGGTGGCATCACAGCCCCTGAACGAATTTTGTAAGAATTTCTCTCTCTTTCACTGTCTTTGTTTCACGGGTTTTTAAAAGTAATTGATTTTCCTAATGGGGTTTAGCTGCTTTTCACTGCTGTGTTTATGCCGCTTTACACCCACTTGACTCACTTCCAGAGAGATATCAATACATAGGTTTGAAGATTTTTACTAGTCAGATCTATTCTTGGGCGGTGAATAGGGGGTGTTGAGTCCACTTCACTGAGCAAGGAGTAGGTCTTGTCTATTACATATTGGGTTTATGGAACGGTATCTGAGCTAATTTGAAACCCTTGTTTTATGCATCACCCCACCTCACCTTTCCCGTTAGGCAGCCATAGTGTGTTTTCTAAATGTGTGACTCTGTTCTGTATTGTAATTCAGTTCAAGTGTAGCGGTTTGTACATTCCCTCTATAAGTGATATCTTATGACTAGTGTCTTTTTCTGTGTGACTTATTTCACTTAGAACCGTCGTACCTGAATCCACTCATCATGCTGCTACTAGCCTTATGACGTTGATTTCATGGCTGAGTGATATTCCATTGTACCTAAGGACCACAACTTCTTTATCCATTTTTCTCCTTCCTGGGATATTTAAGGTGGAATGAAGTGGAGGTTCTTGTCAACAGAGCAACCCTAAACTTTGGAGTGCCTGTGCCTTGCTGATTTTTAGTTTTCCCAAATTAGACGCCCATGAGTGGAAGTGCCCTATGCTCTCTAAGACGAGTTTTTTAGATGTTTCAGGACACACCGTACACTTCTCCAGAGTGGCTGTTGGCAATTTACATCCCGACCATCAGCGTAGCAAGGCTCCCATTTCTCCATGGCCTCTCCTGCATTTCTGGTTTTGACACTTTATTCAGCATGGCCCTTTTGACCGATGGAAAGCGAGACTTCTTTGTAGCGCTGATTTGCCTTTCCAGGTTGCTTGGTTGGCCAAACAGGGCGTATGCGTTTTTTCCTGAATATATTCAGGAAAAAACGCATACGCCCTGTTTGGCCAAGGGCATCATTGTTGAGGTTTTGCCGCTTTTCCTGTGCTTTAAAGGCGATTCGAATCTACCTCCTGAAATCTGTTTCCTGCAATTCTGCCTTGCTTTCAAATCCTCTTCGTTGCCTTCCCTCAATATTTTTGTGGGCGAGAGTTATCATTTCTAACTCTGCAGGTTTGTGATTTGCAGTGCCCCTGAGCTCCATTTTTCAACTCGCTTTTTTGGGAGCTGGCCGCAAAAGCGTAGGATTGCTTCAGGCCCTATTCTGGTTCCGGGCGGCAGGCTGATCCTGTGGTTAATTCTTCTTCCTGATGGGAAAATAGAGTGACCTGTGCCTTTCCCAACACCTAGAGCTAGTCGCTCATTGGTTCCCCCTCTTCCCGTTCATCCTCAGGACAAATTGCAACCTGTACGGAACAGGAGGTTAAACGTGCTGATTCTCCAAGGAGGGAGATTGCTAGTAAAGCGGCTGTAATGGCGAACCCGAGCACAAGGAGATGAGAAATGAGGTGCGTTTTAGAAACCTTTCCCGATCACACGGTGTACCATCATCTGGGTTTCTCATGCATGTTTTCGATGTAGGAAGATGCCCTTGAAACTGGAGATTTGGGACCCATGGGACGGGTACCACGCAGTATTACTTTAAAGGGTCTGCGTTTGCTCACCCAACCTCACCAAACCTCTCAGCCCCAAGAGTGTCCACCCTTATGTCTCAATCAGCTGTGGGTCTAGATATGGTCAATCCAGGTGGCATCACAGCCCCTGAACGAATTTTGTAAGAATTTCTCTCTCTTTCACTGTCTTTGTTTCACGGGTTTTTAAAAGTAATTGATTTTCCTAATGGGGTTTAGCTGCTTTTCACTGCTGTGTTTATGCCGCTTTACTCCCACTTGACTCACTTACGGAGAGATATCAATACATAGGTTTGAAGATTCTTACTAGTCAGATCTATTCTTGGGCGGTGAATAGGGGGTGTTGAGTCCAGTTCACTGAGCAAGGAGTAGGTCTTGTCTATTACATATTGGGTTTATGGAACGGTATCTGAGCTAATTTGAAACCCTTGTTTTAGGCATCACCCCACCTCACCTTTCCCGTTAGGCAGCCATAGTGTGTTTTCTAAATGTGTGACTCTGTTCTGTTTTGTAATTCAGTTCAAGTGTAGCGGTTTTTACTTTCCCTCTATAAGTGATATCTTATGATTAGTGTCTTTTTCTGTGTGACTTATTTCACTTAGAACCGTCGTACCTGAATCCACTCATCATGCTGCTACTAGCCTTATGACGTTGATTTCATGGCTGAGTGATATTCCATTGTACCTAAGGACCACAACTTCTTTATCCATTTTTCTCTTTCCTGGGATATTTAAGGTGGAATGAAGTGGAGGTTCTTGTCAACAGAGCAACCCTAAACTTTGGAGTGACTTTGCCTTGCTGATTTTTAGTTTTCCCAAATTAGACGCCCATGAGTGGAAGTGCCCTATGCTCTCTAAGACGAGTTTTTTAGATGTTTCAGGACACACCGTACACTTCTCCAGAGTGGCTGTTGGCAATTTACATCCCGCCCATCAGCGTAGCAAGGCTCCCATTTCTCCATGTCCTCTCCTGCATTTCTGGTTTTGACACTTTATTCAGCATGGCCCTTTTGACCGATGGGAAGCGAGACTTCTTTGTAGCGCTGATTTGCCTTTCCAGGTTGCTTGGTTGGCCAAAAAGGGCGTATGCGTTTTTTCCTGAATATATTCAGGAAAAAACGCATACGCCCTTTTTGGCCAAGGGCATCACTGTCGAGGTTTTGCCGCTTTTCCTGTGCTTTACAGGCGATTCGAATCTACCTCCTGAAATCTGTTTCCTGCAATTCTGCCTTGCTTTCAAATCCTCTTCGTTGCTTTCCCTCAATATTTTTGTGGGCGAGAGTTATCATTTATAACTCAGCAGGTTTGTGATTTGCAGTGCCCCTGAGCTCCATTTTTCAACTCGCTTTTTTGGGAGCTGGCCTCAAAAGCGTAGGATTGCTTCAGGCCTTTTTCTGGTTCCGGGCGGCAGGCAGAGCCTGTGGTTAATTCTTCTTCCTGATGGGAAAATAGAGTGACCTGTGCCTTTCCCAACACCTAGAGCTAGTCGCTCATTGGTTCCCCCTCTTGCCGTTCATCCTCAGGACAAATTGCAACCTGTACGGAACAGGAGTTTAAACGTGCTGATTCTCCAAGGAGGGAGATTGCTAGTAAAGCGGCTGGAATGGCGAACCCGAGCACAAGGAGATGAGAAATGAGGTGCGTTTTAGAAACCTTTCCCGATCACACGGTGTACCATCTTCTGGGGTTCTCATGCATGTTTTCGATGTAGGAAGATGCCCTTGAACCTGGAGATTTGGGACCCATCAGACGGGTACCACGCAGTATTACTTTAAAGGGTCTGTGTTTGCTCACCCAACCTCACCAAACCTCTCAGCCCCAAGAGTGTCCACCCTTATGTCTCAATCAGCTGTGGGTCTAGATATGGTCAATCCAGGTGGCATCACAGCCCCTGAACGAATTTTGTAAGAATTTCTCTCTCTTTCACTGTCTTTGTTTCACGGGTTTTTAAAAGTAATTGATTTTCCTAATGGGGTTTAGCTGCTTTTCACTGCTGTGTTTATGCCGCTTTACACCCACTTGACTCACTTCCAGAGAGATATCAATACATAGGTTTGAAGATTTTTACTAGTCAGGTCTATTCTTGGGCGGTGAATAGGGGGTGTTGAGTCCACTTCACTGAGCAAGGAGTAGGTCTTGTCTATTACATATTGGGTTTATGGAACGGTATCTGAGCTAATTTGAAACCCTTGTTTTATGCATCACCCCACCTCACCTTTCCCGTTAGGCAGCCATAGTGTGTTTTCTAAATGTGTGACTCTGTTCTGTTTTGTAATTCAGTTCAAGTGTAGCGGTTTGTACATTCCCTCTATAAGTGATATCTTATGACTAGTGTCTTTTTCTGTGTGACTTATTTCACTTAGAACCGTCGTACCTGAATCCACTCATCATGCTGCTACTAGCCTTATGACGTTGATTTCATGGCTGAGTGATATTCCATTGTACCTAAGGACCACAACTTCTTTATCCATTTTTCTCCTTCCTGGGATATTTAAGGTGGAATGAACTGGAGGTTCTTGTCAACAGAGCAACCCTAAACTTTGGAGTGCCTGTGCCTTGCTGATTTTTAGTTTTCCCAAATTAGACGCCCATGAGTGGAAGTGCCCTATGCTCTCTAAGACGAGTTTTTTAGATGTTTCAGGACACACCGTACACTTCTCCAGAGTGGCTGTTGGCAATTTACATCCCGACCATCAGCGTAGCAAGGCTCCCATTTCTCCATGGCCTCTCCTGCATTTCTGGTTTTGACACTTTATTCAGCATGGCCCTTTTGACCGATGGGAAGCGAGACTTCTTTGTAGCGCTGATTTGCCTTTCCAGGTTGCTTGGTTGGCCAAACAGGGCGTATGCGTTTTTTCCTGAATATATTCAGGAAAAAACGCATTCGCCCTGTTTGGCCAAGGGCATCATTGTCGAGGTTTTGCCGCTTTTCCTGTGCTTTAAAGGCGATTCGAATCTACCTCCTGAAATCTGTTTCCTGCAATTCTGCCTTGCTTTCAAATCCTCTTCGTTGCCTTCCCTCAATATTTTTGTGGGCGAGAGTTATCATTTCTAACTCTGCAGGTTTGTGATTTGCAGTGCCCCTGAGCTCCATTTTTCAAATCGCTTTTTTGGGAGCTGGCCGCAAAAGCGTAGGATTGCTTCAGGACCTATTCTGGTTCCGGGCGGCAGGCTGAGCCGGTGGTTAATTCTTCTTCCTGATGGGAAAATAGAGTGACCTGTGCCTGTCCCACCACCTAGAGCTAGTCGCTCATTGGTTCCCCCTCTTCCCGTTCATCCTCAGGACAAATTGAAACCTGTACGGAACAGGAGGTTAAAGTGCTGTTTCTCCAAGGAGGGAGATTGCTATTAAAGTGGCTGGAATGGCGAACCCGAGCACAAGGAGATGAGAAATGAGGTGCGTTTTAGAAACCTTTCCCGATCACACGGTGTACCATCTTCTGGGTTTCTCATGCATGTTTTCGATGTAGGAAGATGCCCTTGAACCTGGAGATTTGGGACCCATGGGATGGGTACCACACAGTATTACTTTAAAGGGTCTGCGTTTGCTCACCCAACCTCACCAAACCTCTCAGCCCCAAGAGTGTTCACCCTTATGTCTCAATCAGCTGTGGGTCTAGATATGGTCAATCCAGGTGGCATCACAGCCCCTGAACGAATTTTGTAAGAATTTCTCTCTCTTTCACTGTCTTTGTTTCGCGGGTTTTTAAAAGTAATTGATTTTCCTAATGGGGTTTAGCTGCTTTTCACTGCTGTGTTTATGCCGCTTTACTCCCACTTGACTCACTTATGGAGAGATATCAATACATAGGTTTGAAGATTCTTACTAGTCAGATCTATTCTTGGGCGGTGAATAGGGGGTGTTGAGTCCAGTTCACTGAGCAAGGAGTAGGTCTTGTCTATTACATATTGGGTTTATGGAACGGTATCTGAGCTAATTTGAAACCCTTGTTTTAGGCATCACCCCACCTCACCTTTCCCGTTAGGCAGCCATAGTGTGTTTTCTAAATGAGTGACTCTGTTCTGTTTTGTAATTCAGTTCAAGTGTAGCGGTTTTTACATTCCCTCTATAAGTGATATCTTCTGATTAGTGTCTTTTTCTGTGTGACTTATTTCACTTAGAAACGTCTTACCTGAATCCACTCATCATGCTGCTACTAGCCTTATGACGTTGATTACATGGCTGAGTGATATTCCATTGTACCTAAGGACCACAACTTCTTTATCCATTTTTCTCTTTCCTGGGATATTTAAGGTGGAATGAAGTGGAGGTTCTTGGCAACAGAGCAACCCTAAACTTTGGAGTGCCTGTGCCTTGCTAATTTTTAGTTTTCCCAAATTAGACGCCCATGAGTGGAAGTGCCCTATGCTCTCTAAGCCGAGTTTTTTAGATGTTTCAGGACACACCGTACACTTCTCCAGAGTGGCTGTTGGCAATTTACATCCCGCCCATCAGCGTAGCAAGGCTCCCATTTCTCCATGGCCTCTCCTGCATTTCTGGTATTGACACTTTATTCAGCATGGCCCTTTTGACCGATGGGAAGCGAGACTTCTTTGTAGCGCTGATTTGCCTTTCCAGGTTGCTTGGTTGGCCAAAAAGGGCGTATGCGTTTTTTCCTGAATATATTCAGGAAAAAACGCATACGCCCTTTTTGGCCAAGGGCATCATTGTCGAGGTTTTGCCGCTTTTCCTGTGCTTTAAAGGCGATTCGAATCTACCTCCTGAAATCTGTTTCCTGCAATTCTGCCTTGCTTTCAAATCCTCTTCGTTGCCTTCCCTCAATATTTTTGTGGGCGAGAGTTATCATTTCTAACTCTGCAGGTTTGTGATTTGCAGGGCCCCTGAGCTCCATTTTTCAACTCGCTTTTTTGGGAGCTGGCCGCAAAAGCGTAGGATTGCTTCAGGACCTATTCTGGTTCCGGGCGGCAGGCTGAGCCTGTGGTTAATTCTTCTTCCTGATGGGAAAATAGAGTGACCTGTGCCTTTCCCAACACCTAGAGCTAGTCGCTCATTGGTTCCCCCTCTTCCCGTTCATCCTCAGGACAAATTGCAACCTGTACGGAACAGGAGGGTAAACGTGCTGATTCTCCAAGGAGGGAGATTGCTAGTAAAGCGGCTGGAATGGCGACGCCGAGCACAAGGAGATGAGAAATGAGGTGCGTTTTAGAAACCTTTCCCGATCACACGGTGTACCATCTTCTGGGGTTCTCATGCATGTTTTCGATGTAGGAAGATGCCCTTCAACCTGGAGATTTGGGACCCATCAGACGGGTACCACGCAGTATTACTTTAAAGGGTCTGTGTTTGCTCACCCAACCTCAACTAACCTCTCAGCCCCAAGAGTGTCCACCCTTATGTCTCAATCAGCTGTGGGTCTAGATATGGTCAATCCAGGTGGCATCACAGCCCCTGAACGAATTTTGTAAGAATTTCTCTCTCTTTCACTGTCTTTGTTTCACGGGTTTTTAAAAGTAATTCATTTTCCTAATGGGGTTTAGCTGCTTTTCACTGCTGTGTTTATGCCGCTTTACACCCACTTGACTCACTTACAGAGAGATATCAATACATAGGTTTGAAGATTCTTACTAGTCAGATCTATTCTTGGGCGGTGAATAGGGGGTATTGAGTCCAGTTCACTGAGCAAGGAGTAGGTCTTGTCTATTACATATTGGGTTTATGGAACGGTATCTGAGCTAATTTGAAACCCTTGTTTTAGGCATCACCCCACCTCACCTTTCCCGTTAGGCAGCCATAGTGTGTTTTCTAAATGTGTGACTCTGTTCTGTTTTGTAATTCAGTTCAAGTGTAGCGGTTTTTACATTCCCTCTATAAGTGATATCTTCTGATTAGTGTCTTTTTCTGTGTGACTTATTTCACTTAGAACCGTCGTACCTGAATCCACTCATCATGCTGCTACTAGCCTTATGACGTTGATTTCATGGCTGAGTGATATTCCATTGTACCTAAGGACCACAACTTCTTTATCCATTTTTCTCTTTCCTGGGATATTTAAGGTGGAATGAAGTGGAGGTTCTTGTCAACAGAGCAACCCTAAACTTTGGAGTGCCTGTGCCTTGCTGATTTTTAGTTTTCCCAAATTAGACGCCCATGAGTGGAAGTGCCCTATGCTCTCTAAGCCGAGTTTTTTAGATATTTCAGGACACACCGTACACTTCTCCAGAGTGGCTGTTGGCAATTTACATCCCGCCCATCAGCGTAGCAAAGCTCCCATTTCTCCATGGCCTCTCCTGCATTTCTGGTATTGACACTTTATTCAGCATGGCCCTTTTGACCGATGGGAAACGAGACTTCTTTGTAGCGCTGATTTGCCTTTCCAGGTTGCTTGGTTGGCCAAAAAGGGCGTATGCGTTTTTTTCCTGAATATATTCAGGAAAAAACGCATACGCCCTTTTTGGCCAAGGGCATCATTGTCGAGGTTTTGCTGCTTTTCCTGTGCTTTAAAGGCGATTCGAATCTACCTCCTGAAATCTGTTTCCTGCAATTCTGCCTTGCTTTCAAATCCTCTTCGTTGCCTTCCCTCAATATTTTTGTGGGCGAGAGTTATCATTTATAACTCTGCAGGTTTGTGATTTGCAGGGCCCCTGAGCTCCATTTTTCAACTCGCTTTTTTGGGAGCTGGCCGCAAAAGCGTAGGATTGCTTCAGGCCCTATTCTGGTTCCGGGCGGCACGCTGAGCCGGTGGTTAATTCTTCTTCCTGATGGGAAAATAGAGTGACCTGTGCCTGTCCCACCACCTAGAGCTAGTCGCTCATTGGTTCCCCCTCTTCCCGTTCATCCTCAGGACAAATTGAAACCTGTACGGAACAGGAGGTTAAAGTGCTGATTCTCCAAGGAGGGAGATTGCTATTAAAGTGGCTGGAATGGCGAACCCGAGCACAAGGAGATGAGAAATGAGGTGCGTTTTAGAAACCTTTCCCGATCACACGGTGTACCATCTTCTGGGTTTCTCATGCATGTTTTCGATGTAGGAAGATGCCCTTGAACCTGGAGATTTGGGACCCATGGGACGGGTACCACGCAGTATTACTTTAAAGGGTCTGCGTTTGCTCACCCAACCTCACCAAACCTCTCAGCCCCAAGAGTGTCCACCCTTATGTCTCAATCAGCTGTGGGTCTAGATATGGTCAATCCAGGTGGCATCACAGCCCCTGAACGAATTTTGTAAGAATTTCTCTCTCTTTCACTGTCTTTGTTTCACGGGTTTTTAAAAGTATTGATATTCCTAATGGGGTTTAGCTGCTTTTCACTGCTGTGTTTATGCCGCTTTACTCCCACTTGACTCACTTACGGAGAGATATCAATACATAGGTTTGAAGATTCTTACTATTCAGATCTATTCTTGGGCGGTGAATAGGGGGTGTTGGGTCCAGTTCACTGAGCAAGGAGTAGGTCTTGTCTATTACATATTGGGTTTATGGAACGGTATCTGAGCTAATTTGAAACCCTTGTTTTAGGCATCACCCCACCTCGCCTTTCCCGTTAGGCAGCCATAGTGTGTTTTCTAAATGTGTGACTCTGTTCTGTTTTGTAATTCAGTTCAAGTGTAGCGGTTTTTACTTTCCCTCTATAAGTGATATCTTCTGATTAGTGTCTTTTTCTGTGTGACTTATTTCACTTAGAACCGTCGTACCTGAATCCACTCATCATGCTGCTACTAGCCTTATAACGTTGATTTCATGGCTGAGTGATATTCCATTGTACCTAAGGACCACAACTTCTTTATCCATTTTTCTCTTTCCTGGGATATTTAAGGTGAAATGAAGTGGAGGTTCTTGTCAACAGAGCAACCCTAAACTTTGGAGTGCCTGTGCCTTGCTGATTTTTAGTTTTCCCAAATTAGACGCCCATGAGTGGAAGTGCCCTATGCTCTCTAAGCCGAGTTTTTTAGATATTTCAGGACACACCGTACACTTCTCCAGAGTGGCTGTTGGCAATTTACATCCCGCCCATCAGCGTAGCAAGGCTCCCATTTCTCCATGGCCTCTCTTGCATTTCTGGTATTGACACTTTATTCAGCATGGCCCTTTTGACCGGTGGGAAGCGAGACTTCTTTGTAGCGCTGATTTGCCTTTCCCGGTTGCTTGGTTGGCCAAAAAGGGCGTATGCGTTTTTTCCTGAATATATTCAGGGAAAAACGCATACGCCCTTTTTGGCCAAGGGCATCATTGTCGAGGTTTTGCCGCTTTTCCTGTGCTTTAAAGGCGATTCGAATGTACCTCCTGATATCTGTTTCCTGCAATTCTGCCTTGCTTTCAAATCCTCTTCGTTGCCTTCCCTCAATATTTTTGTGGGCGAGAGTTATCATTTATAACTCTGCAGGTTTGTGATTTGCAGGGCCCCTGAGCTCCATTTTTCAACTCGCTTTTTTGGGAGCTGGCCGCAAAAGCGTAGGATTGCTTCAGGCCCTATTCTGGTTCCGGGCGTCAGGCTGAGCCGGTGGTTAATTCTTCTTCCTGATGGGAAAATAGAGTGACCTGTGCCTGTCCCACCACCTAGAGCTAGTCGCTCATTGGTTCCCCCTCTTCCCGTTCATCCTCAGGACAAATTGAAACCTGTACGGAACAGGAGGTTAAAGTGCTGATTCTCCAAGGAGGGAGATTGCTATTAAAGTGGCTGGAATGGCGAACCCGAGCACAAGGAGATGAGAAATGAGGTGCGTTTTAGAAACCTTTCCCGATCACACGGTGTACCATCTTCTGGGTTTCTCATGCATGTTTTCGATGTAGGAAGATGCCCTTGAACCTGGAGATTTGGGACCCATGGGATGGGTACCACGCAGTATTACTTTAAAGGGTCTGCGTTTGCTCACCCAACCTCACCAAACCTCTCAGCCCCAAGAGTGTCCACCCTTATGTCTCAATCAGCTGTGGGTCTAGATATGGTCAATCCAGGTGGCATCACAGCCCCTGAACGAATTTTGTAAGAATTTCTCTCTCTTTCACTGTCTTTGTTTCACAGGTTTTTAAAAGTAATTGATTTTCCTAATGGGGTTTAGCTGCTTTTCACTGCTGTGTTTATGCCGCTTTACTCCCACTTGACTCACTTACGGAGAGATATCAATACATAGGTTTGAAGATTCTTACTAGTCAGATCTATTCTTGGGCGGTGAATACGGGGTGTTGGGTCCAGTTCACTGAGCAAGGAGTAGGTCTTGTCTATTACATATTGGGTTTATGGAACGGTATCTGAGCTAATTTGAAACCCTTGTTTTAGGCATCACCCCACCTCACCTTTCCCGTTAGGCAGCCATAGTGTGTTTTCTAAATGTGTGACTCTGTTCTGTTTTGTAATTCAGTTCAAGTGTAGCGGTTTTTACTTTCCCTCTATAAGTGATATCTTCTGATTAGTGTCTTTTTCTGTGTGACTTATTTCACTTAGAACCGTCGTACCTGAATCCACTCATCATGCTGCTACTAGCCTTATGACGTTGATTTCATGGCTGAGTGATATTCCATTGTACCTAAGGACCACAACTTCTTTATCCATTTTTCTCTTTCCTGGGATATTTAAGGTGGAATGAAGTGGAGGTTCTTGTCAACAGAGCAACCCTAAACTTTGGAGTGCCTGTGCCTTGCTGATTTTTAGTTTTCCCAAATTAGACGCCCATGAGTGGAAGTGCCCTATGCTCTCTAAGCCGAGTTTTTTAGATATTTCAGGACACACCGTACACTTCTCCAGAGTGGCTGTTGGCAATTTACATCCCGCCCATCAGCGTAGCAAGGCTCCCATTTCTCCATGGCCTCTCCTGCATTTCTGGTATTGACACTTTATTCAGCATGGCCCTTTTGACCGATGGGAAGCGAGACTTCTTTGTAGCGCTGATTTGCCTTTCCAGGTTGCTTGGTTGGCCAAAAAGGGCGTATGCGTTTTTTCCTGAATATATTCAGGAAAAAACGCATACGCCCTTTTTGGCCAAGGGCATCATTGTCGAGGTTTTGCCGCTTTTCCTGTGCTTTAAAGGCGATTCGAATCTACCTCCTGAAATCTGTTTCCTGCAATTCTGCCTTGCTTTCAAATCCTCTTCGTTGCCTTCCCTCAATATTTTTGTGGGCGAGAGTTATCATTTATAACTCTGCAGGTTTGTGATTTGCAGGGCCCCTGAGCTCCATTTTTCAACTCGCTTTTTTGGGAGCTGGCCGCAAAAGCGTAGGATTGCTTCAGGCCCTATTCTGGTTCCGGGCGGCACGCTGAGCCGGTGGTTAATTCTTCTTCCTGATGGGAAAATAGAGTGACCTGTGCCTGTCCCACCACCTAGAGCTAGTCGCTCATTGGTTCCCCCTCTTCCCGTTCATCCTCAGGACAAATTGCAACCTGTACGGAACAGGAGGTTAAACGTGCTGATTCTCCAAGGAGGGAGATTGCTATTAAAGTGGCTGGAATGGCGAACCCGAGCACAAGGAGATGAGAAATGAGGTGCGTTTTAGAAACCTTTCCCGATCACACGGTGTACCATCTTCTGGGTTTCTCATGCATGTTTTCGATGTAGGAAGATGCCCTTGAACCTGGAGATTTGGGACCCATGGCATGGGTACCACGCAGTATTACTTTAAAGGGTCTGCGTTTGCTCACCCAACCTCACCAAACCTCTCAGCCCCAAGAGTGTCCACCCTTATGTCTCAATCAGCTGTGGGTCTAGATATGGTCAATCCAGGTGGCATCACAGCCCCTGAACGAATTTTGTAAGAATTTCTCTCTCTTTCACTGTCTTTGTTTCACGGGTTTTTAAAAGTAATTGATTTTCCTAATGGGGTTTAGCTGCTTTTCACTGCTGTGTTTATGCCGCTTTACACCCACTTGACTCACTTCCAGAGAGATATCAATACATAGGTTTGAAGATTTTTACTAGTCAGATCTATTCTTGGGCGGTGAATAGGGGGTGTTGAGTCCACTTCACTGAGCAAGGAGTAGGTCTTGTCTATTACATATTGGGTTTATGGAACGGTATCTGAGCTAATTTGAAACCCTTGTTTTATGCATCACCCCACCTCACCTTTCCCGTTAGGCAGCCATAGTGTGTTTTCTAAATGTGTGACTCTGTTCTGTTTTGTAATTCAGTTCAAGTGTAGCGGTTTGTACATTCCCTCTATAAGTGATATCTTATGACTAGTGTCTTTTTCTGTGTGACTTATTTCACTTAGAACCGTCGTACCTGAATCCACTCATCATGCTGCTACTAGCCTTATGACGTTGATTTCATGGCTGAGTGATATTCCATTGTACCTAAGGACCACAACTTCTTTAACCATTTTTCTCCTTCCTGGGATATTTAAGGTGGAATGAACTGGAGGTTCTTGTCAACAGAGCAACCCTAAACTTTGGAGTGCCTGTGCCTTGCTGATTTTTAGTTTTCCCAAATTAGACGCCCATGAGTGGAAGTGCCCTATGCTGTCTAAGCCGAGTTTTTTAGATGTTTCAGGACACACCGTACACTTCTCCAGAGTGGCTGTTGGCAATTTACATCCCGCCCATCAGCGTAGCAAGGCTCCCATTTCTCCATGGCCTCTCCTGCATTTCTGGTTTTGACACTTTATTCAGCATGGCCCTTTTGACCGATGGGAAGCGAGACTTCTTTGTAGCGCTGATTTGCCTTTCCCGGTTGCTTGGTTGGCCAAACAGGGCGTATGCGTTTTTTCCTGAATATATTCAGGAAAAAACGCATACGCCCTGTTTGGCCAAGGGCATCATTGTCGAGGTTTTGCCGCTTTTCCTGTGCTTTAAAGGCGATTCGAATCTACCTCCTGAAATCTGTTTCCTGCAATTCTGCCTTGCTTTCAAATCCTCTTCGTTGCCTTCCCTCAATATTTTTGTGGGCGAGAGTTATCATTTCTAACTCTGCAGGTTTGTGATTTGCAGTGCCCCTGAGCTCCATTTTTCAACTCGCTTTTTTGGGAGCTGGCCGCAAAAGCGTAGGATTGCTTCAGGCCCTATTCTGGTTCCGGGCGGCAGGCTGATCCTGTGGTTAATTCTTCTTCCTGATGGGAAAATAGAGTGACCTGTGCCTTTCCCAACACCTAGAGCTAGTCGCTCATTGGTTCCCCCTCTTCCCGTTCATCCTCAGGACAAATTGCAACCTGTACGTAACAGGAGGTTAAACGTGCTGATTCTCCAAGGAGGGAGATTGCTAGTAAAGCGGCTGTAATGGCGAACCCGAGCACAAGGAGATGAGAAATGAGGTGCGTTTTAGAAACCTTTCCCGATCACACGGTGTACCATCATCTGGGTTTCTCATGCATGTTTTCGATGTAGGAAGATGCCCTTGAAACTGGAGATTTGGGACCCATGGGACGGGTACCACGCAGTATTACTTTAAAGGGTCTGCGTTTGCTCACCCAACCTCACCAAACCTCTCAGCCCCAAGAGTGTCCACCCTTATGTCTCAATCAGCTGTGGGTCTAGATATGGTCAATCCAGGTGGCATCACAGCCCCTGAACGAATTTTGTAAGAATTTCTCTCTCTTTCACTGTCTTTGTTTCACGGGTTTTTAAAAGTAATTGATGTTCCTAATGGGGTTTAGCTGCTTTTCACTGCTGTGTTTATGCCGCTTTACTCCCACTTGACTCACTTACAGAGAGATATCAATACATAGGTTTGAAGATTCTTACTAGTCAGATCTATTCTTGGGCGGTGAATAGGGGGTGTTGAGTCCAGTTCACTGAGCAAGGAGTAGGTCTTGTCTATTACATATTGTGTTTATGGAACGGTATCTGAGCTAATTTGAAACCCTTGTTTTAGGCATCACCCCACCTCACCTTTCCCGTTAGGCAGCCTTAGTGTGTTTTCTAAATGTGTGACTCTGTTCTGTTTTGTAATTCAGTTCAAGTGTAGCGGTTTTTACTTTCCCTCTATAAGTGATATGTTATGATTAGTGTCTTTTTCTGTGTGACTTATTTCACTTTGAACCGTCGTACCTGAATCCACTCATCATGCTGCTACTAGCCTTATGACGTTGATTTCATGGCTGAGTGATATTCCATTGTACCTAAGGACCACAACTTCTTTATCCATTTTTCTCTTTCCTGGGATATTTAAGGTGGAATGAAGTGGAGGTTCTTGTCAACAGAGCAACCCTAAACTTTGGAGTGCCTGTGCCTTGCTGATTTTTAGTTTTCCCAAATTAGACGCTCATGAGTGGAAGTGCCCTATGCTGTCTAAGCCGAGTTTTTTAGATGTTTCAGGACACACCGTACACTTCTCCAGAGTGGCTGTTGGCAATTTACATCCCTCCCATCAGCGTAGCAAGGCTCCCATTTCTCCATGTCCTCTCCTGCATTTCTGGTTTTGACACTTTATTCAGCATGGCCCTTTTGACCGATGGGAAGCGAGACTTCTTTGTAGCGCTGATTTGCCTTTCCAGGTTGCTTGGTTGGCCAAAAAGGGCGTATGCGTTTTTTCCTGAATATATTCAGGAAAAAACGCATACGCCCTTTTTGGCCAAGGGCATCACTGTCGAGGTTTTGCCGCTTTTCCTGTGCTTTACAGGCGATTCGTATCTACCTCCTGAAATCTGTTTCCTGCAATTCTGCCTTGCTTTCAAATCCTCTTCGTTGCTTTCCCTCAATATTTTTGTGGGCGAGAGTTATCATTTATAACGCAGCAGGTTTGCGATTTGCAGTGCCCCTGAGCTCCATTTTTCAACTCGCTTTTTTGGGAGCTGGCCTCAAAAGCGTAGGATTGCTTCAGGCCTTTTTCTGGTTCCGGGCGGCAGGCACAGCCTGTGGTTAATTCTTCTTCCTGATGGGAAAATAGAGTGACCTGTGCCTTTCCCAACACCTAGAGCTAGTCGCTCATTGGTTCCCCCTCTTGCCGTTCATCCTCAGGACAAATTGCAACCTGTACGGACCAGGAGGTTAAAGTGCTGATTCTCCAAGGAGGGACATTGCTAGTAAAGCGGCTGGAATGGCGACCCCGAGCACAAGGAGATGAGAAATAAGGTGCGTTTTAGAAACCTTTCCCGATCACACGGTGTACCATCTTCTGGGTTTCTCATGCATGTTTTCGATGTAGGAAGATGCCCTTGAACCTGGAGATTTGGGACCCATCAGACGGGTACCACGCAATATTACTTTTAAGGGTCTGCGTTTGCTCACCCAACCTCACCAAACCTCTCAGCCCCAAGAGTGTCCACGCTTATGTCTCAATCAGCTGTGGGTCTAGATATGGTCAATCCAGGTGGCATCACAGCCCCTGAACGAATTTTGTAAGAATTTCTCTCTCTTTCACTGTCTTTGTTTCACGGGTTTTTAAAAGTAATTGATTTTCCTAATGGGGTTTAGCTGCTTTTCACTGCTGTGTTTATGCCGCTTTACACCCACTTGACTCACTTCCAGAGAGATATCAATACATAGGTTTGAAGATTTTTACTAGTCAGATCTATTCTTGGGCGGTGAATAGGGGGTGTTGAGTCCACTTCACTGAGCAAGGAGTAGGTCTTGTCTATTACATATTGGGTTTATGGAACGGTATCTGAGCTAATTTGAAACCCTTGTTTTATGCATCACCCCACCTCACCTTTCCCGTTAGGCAGCCATAGTGTGTTTTCTAAATGTGTGACTCTGTTCTGTATTGTAATTCAGTTCAAGTGTAGCGGTTTGTACATTCCCTCTATAAGTGATATCTTATGACTAGTGTCTTTTTCTGTGTGACTTATTTCACTTAGAACCGTCGTACCTGAATCCACTCATCATGCTGCTACTAGCCTTATGACGTTGATTTCATGGCTGAGTGATATTCCATTGTACCTAAGGACCACAACTTCTTTATCCATTTTTCTCCTTCCTGGGATATTTAAGGTGGAATGAAGTGGAGGTTCTTGTCAACAGAGCAACCCTAAACTTTGGAGTGCCTGTGCCTTGCTGATTTTTAGTTTTCCCAAATTAGACGCCCATGAGTGGAAGTGCCCTATGCTCTCTAAGACGAGTTTTTTAGATGTTTCAGGACACACCGTACACTTCTCCAGAGTGGCTGTTGGCAATTTACATCCCGACCATCAGCGTAGCAAGGCTCCCATTTCTCCATGGCCTCTCCTGCATTTCTGGTTTTGACACTTTATTCAGCATGGCCCTTTTGACCGATGGAAAGCGAGACTTCTTTGTAGCGCTGATTTGCCTTTCCAGGTTGCTTGGTTGGCCAAACAGGGCGTATGCGTTTTTTCCTGAATATATTCAGGAAAAAACGCATACGCCCTGTTTGGCCAAGGGCATCATTGTTGAGGTTTTGCCGCTTTTCCTGTGCTTTAAAGGCGATTCGAATCTACCTCCTGAAATCTGTTTCCTGCAATTCTGCCTTGCTTTCAAATCCTCTTCGTTGCCTTCCCTCAATATTTTTGTGGGCGAGAGTTATCATTTCTAACTCTGCAGGTTTGTGATTTGCAGTGCCCCTGAGCTCCATTTTTCAACTCGCTTTTTTGGGAGCTGGCCGCAAAAGCGTAGGATTGCTTCAGGCCCTATTCTGGTTCCGGGCGGCAGGCTGATCCTGTGGTTAATTCTTCTTCCTGATGGGAAAATAGAGTGACCTGTGCCTTTCCCAACACCTAGAGCTAGTCGCTCATTGGTTCCCCCTCTTCCCGTTCATCCTCAGGACAAATTGCAACCTGTACGGAACAGGAGGTTAAACGTGCTGATTCTCCAAGGAGGGAGATTGCTAGTAAAGCGGCTGTAATGGCGAACCCGAGCACAAGGAGATGAGAAATGAGGTGCGTTTTAGAAACCTTTCCCGATCACACGGTGTACCATCATCTGGGTTTCTCATGCATGTTTTCGATGTAGGAAGATGCCCTTGAAACTGGAGATTTGGGACCCATGGGACGGGTACCACGCAGTATTACTTTAAAGGGTCTGCGTTTGCTCACCCAACCTCACCAAACCTCTCAGCCCCAAGAGTGTCCACCCTTATGTCTCAATCAGCTGTGGGTCTAGATATGGTCAATCCAGGTGGCATCACAGCCCCTGAACGAATTTTGTAAGAATTTCTCTCTCTTTCACTGTCTTTGTTTCACGGGTTTTTAAAAGTAATTGATTTTCCTAATGGGGTTTAGCTGCTTTTCACTGCTGTGTTTATGCCGCTTTACTCCCACTTGACTCACTTACGGAGAGATATCAATACATAGGTTTGAAGATTCTTACTAGTCAGATCTATTCTTGGGCGGTGAATAGGGGGTGTTGAGTCCAGTTCACTGAGCAAGGAGTAGGTCTTGTCTATTACATATTGTGTTTATGGAACGGTATCTGAGCTAATTTGAAACCCTTGTTTTAGGCATCACCCCACCTCACCTTTCCCGTTAGGCAGCCTTAGTGTGTTTTCTAAATGTGTGACTCTGTTCTGTTTTGTAATTCAGTTCAAGTGTAGCGGTTTTTACTTTCCCTCTATAAGTGATATGTTATGATTAGTGTCTTTTTCTGTGTGACTTATTTCACTTTGAACCGTCGTACCTGAATCCACTCATCATGCTGCTACTAGCCTTATGACGTTGATTTCATGGCTGAGTGATATTCCATTGTACCTAAGGACCACAACTTCTTTATCCATTTTTCTCTTTCCTGGGATATTTAAGGTGGAATGAAGTGGAGGTTCTTGTCAACAGAGCAACCCTAAACTTTGGAGTGCCTGTGCCTTGCTGATTTTTAGTTTTCCCAAATTAGACGCTCATGAGTGGAAGTGCCCTATGCTGTCTAAGCCGAGTTTTTTAGATGTTTCAGGACACACCGTACACTTCTCCAGAGTGGCTGTTGGCAATTTACATCCCGCCCATCAGCGTAGCAAGGCTCCCATTTCTCCATGTCCTCTCCTGCATTTCTGGTTTTGACACTTTATTCAGCATGGCCCTTTTGACCGATGGGAAGCGAGACTTCTTTGTAGCGCTGATTTGCCTTTCCAGGTTGCTTGGTTGGCCAAAAAGTGCGTATGCGTTTTTTCCTGAATATATTCAGGAAAAAACGCATACGCCCTTTTTGGCCAAGGGCATCACTGTCGAGGTTTTGCCGCTTTTCCTGTGCTTTACAGGCGATTCGAATCTACCTCCTGAAATCTGTTTCCTGCAATTCTGCCTTGCTTTCAAATCCTCTTCGTTGCTTTCCCTCAATATTTTTGTGGGCGAGAGTTATCATTTATAACGCAGCAGGTTTGTGATTTGCAGTGCCCCTGAGCTCCATTTTTCAACTCGCTTTTTTGGGAGCTGGCCTCAAAAGCGTAGGATTGCTTCAGGCCTTTTTCTGGTTCCGGGCGGCAGGCACAGCCTGTGGTTAATTCTTCTTCCTGATGGGAAAATAGAGTGACCTGTGCCTTTCCCAACACCTAGAGCTAGTCGCTCATTGGTTCCCCCTCTTGCCGTTCATCCTCAGGACAAATTGCAACCTGTACGGAACAGGAGGTTAAAGTGCTGATTCTCCAAGGAGGGACATTGCTAGTAAAGCGGCTGGAATGGCGACCCCGAGCACAAGGAGATGAGAAATAAGGTGCGTTTTAGAAACCTTTCCCAATCACACGGTGTACCATCTTCTGGGTTTCTCATGCATGTTTTCGATGTAGGAAGATGCCCTTGAACCTGGAGATTTGGGACCCATCAGACGGGTACCACGCAATATTACTTTTAAGGGTCTGCGTTTGCTCACCCAACCTCACCAAACCTCTCAGCCCCAAGAGTGTCCACGCTTATGTCTCAATCAGCTGTGGGTCTAGATATGGTCAATCCAGGTGGCATCACAGCCCCTGAACGAATTTTGTAAGAATTTCTCTCTCTTTCACTGTCTTTGTTTCACGGGTTTTTAAAAGTAATTGATTTTCCTAATGGGGTTTAGCTGCTTTTCACTGCTGTGTTTATGCCGCTTTACACCCACTTGACTCACTTCCAGAGAGATATCAATACATAGGTTTGAAGATTTTTACTAGTCAGATCTATTCTTGGGCGGTGAATAGGGGGTGTTGAGTCCACTTCACTGAGCAAGGAGTAGGTCTTGTCTATTACATATTGGGTTTATGGAACGGTATCTGAGCTAATTTGAAACCCTTGTTTTATGCATCACCCCACCTCACCTTTCCCGTTAGGCAGCCATAGTGTGTTTTCTAAATGTGTGACTCTGTTCTGTTTTGTAATTCAGTTCAAGTGTAGCGGTTTGTACATTCCCTCTATAAGTGATATCTTATGACTAGTGTCTTTTTCTGTGTGACTTATTTCACTTAGAACCGTCGTACCTGAATCCACTCATCATGCTGCTACTAGCCTTATGACGTTGATTTCATGGCTGAGTGATATTCCATTGTACCTAAGGACCACAACTTCTTTATCCATTTTTCTCCTTCCTGGGATATTTAAGGTGGAATGAAGTGGAGGTTCTTGTCAACAGAGCAACCCTAAACTTTGGAGTGCCTGTGCCTTGCTGATTTTTAGTTTTCCCAAATTAGACGCCCATGAGTGGAAGTGCCCTATGCTGTCTAAGCCGAGTTTTTTAGATGTTTCAGGACACACCGTACACTTCTCCAGAGTGGCTGTTGGCAATTTACATCCCGCCCATCAGCGTAGCAAGGCTCCCATTTCTCCATGGCCTCTCCTGCATTTCTGGTTTTGACACTTTATTCAGCATGGCCCTTTTGACCGATGGGAAGCGAGACTTCTTTGTAGCGCTGATTTGCCTTTCCAGGTTGCTTGGTTGGCCAAACAGGGCGTATGCGTTTTTTCCTGAATATATTCAGGAAAAAACGCATACGCCCTTTTTGGCCAAGGGCATCACTGTCGAGGTTTTGCCGCTTTTCCTGTGCTTTACAGGCAATTCGAATCTACCTCCTGAAATCTGTTTCCTGCAATTCTGCCTTGCTTTCAAATCCTCTTCATTGCCTTCCCTCAATATTTTTGTGGGCGAGAGTTATCATTTCTAACTCTGCAGGTTTGTGATTTGCAGTGCCCCTGAGCTCCATTTTTCAACTCGCTTTTTTGGGAGCTGGCCGCAAAACCGTAGGATTGCTTCAGGCCCTATTCTGGTTCCGGGCGGCAGGCTGATCCTGTGGTTAATTCTTCTTCCTGATGGGAAAATAGAGTGACCTGTGCCTTTCCCAACACCTAGAGCTAGTCGCTCATTGGTTCCCCCTCTTCCCGTTCATCCTCAGGACAAATTGCAACCTGTACGGAACAGGAGGTTAAACGTGCTGATTCTCCAAGGAGGGAGATTGCTAGTAAAGCGGCTGGAATGGCGAACCCGAGCACAAGGAGATGAGAAATGAGGTGCGTTTTAGAAACCTTTCCCGATCACACGGTGTACCAACTTCTGGGTTTCTCATGCATGTTTTCGATGTAGGAAGATGCCCTTGAACCTGGAGATTTGGGACCCATCAGACGGGTACCACGCAGTATTACTTTAAAGGGTCTGCGTTTGCTCACCCAACCTCACCAAACCTCTCAGCCCCAAGAGTGTCCACCCTTATGTCTCAATCAGCTGTGGGTCTAGATATGGTCAATCCAGGTGGCATCACAGCCCCTGAACGAATTTTGTAAGAATTTCTCTCTCTTTCACTGTCTTTGTTTCACGGGTTTTTAAAAGTAATTGATTTTCCTAATGGGGTTTAGCTGCTTTTCACTGCTGTGTTTATGCCGCTTTACTCCCACTTGACTCACTTACAGAGAGAAATCAATACATAGGTTTGAAGATTCTTACTAGTCAGATCTATTCTTGGGCGGTGAATAGGGGGTGTTGAGTCCAGTTCACTGAGCAAGGAGTAGGTCTTGTCTATTACATATTGGGTTTATGGAACGGTATCTGAGCTAATTTGAAACCCTTGTTTTAGGCATCACCCCACCTCACCTTTCCCGTTAGGCAGCCATAGTGTGTTTTCTAAATGTGTGACTCTGTTCTGTTTTGTAATTCAGTTCAAGTGTAGCGGTTTTTACTTTCCCTCTATAAGTGATATCTTATGATTAGTGTCTTTTTCTGTGTGACTTATTTCACTTAGAACCGTCGTACCTGAATCCACTCATCATGCTGCTACTAGCCTTATGACGTTGATTTCATGGCTGAGTGATATTCCATTGTACCTAAGGACCACAACTTCTTTATCCATTTTTCTCTTTCCTGGGATATTTAAGGTGGAATGAAGTGGAGGTTCTTGTCAACAGAGCAACCCTAAACTTTGGAGTGCCTTTGCCTTGCTGATTTTTAGTTTTCCCAAATTAGACGCCCATGAGTGGAAGTGCCCTATGCTCTCTAAGACGAGTTTTTTAGATGTTTCAGGACACACCGTACACTTCTCCAGAGTGGCTGTTGGCAATTTACATCCCGCCCATCAGCGTAGCAAGGCTCCCATTTCTCCATGTCCTCTCCTGCATTTCTGGTTTTGACACTTTATTCAGCATGGCCCTTTTGACCGATGGGAAGCGAGACTTCTTTGTAGCGCTGATTTGCCTTTCCAGGTTGCTTGGTTGGCCAAAAAGGGCGTATGCGTTTTTTCCTGAATATATTCAGGAAAAAACGCATACGCCCTTTTTGGCCAAGGGCATCACTGTCGAGGTTTTGCCGCTTTTCCTGTGCTTTACAGGCGATTCGAATCTACCTCCTGAAATCTGTTTCCTGCAATTCTGCCTTGCTTTCAAATCCTCTTCGTTGCTTTCCCTCAATATTTTTGTGGGCGAGAGTTATCATTTATAACTCAGCAGGTTTGTGATTTGCAGTGCCCCTGAGCTCCATTTTTCAACTCGCTTTTTTGGGAGCTGGCCTCAAAAGCGTAGGATTGCTTCAGGCCTTTTTCTGGTTCCGGGCGGCAGGCAGAGCCTGTGGTTAATTCTTCTTCCTGATGGGAAAATAGAGTGACCTGTGCCTTTCCCAACACCTAGAGCTAGTCGCTCATTGGTTCCCCCTCTTGCCGTTCATCCTCAGGACAAATTGCAACCTGTACGGAACAGGAGTTTAAACGTGCTGATTCTCCAAGGAGGGAGATTGCTAGTAAAGCGGCTGGAATGGCGAACCCGAGCACAAGGAGATGAGAAATGAGGTGCGTTTTAGAAACCTTTCCCGATCACACGGTGTACCATCTTCTGGGGTTCTCATGCATGTTTTCGATGTAGGAAGATGCCCTTGAACCTGGAGATTTGGGACCCATCAGACGGGTACCACGCAGTATTACTTTAAAGGGTCTGTGTTTGCTCACCCAACCTCACCAAACCTCTCAGCCCCAAGAGTGTCCACCCTTATGTCTCAATCAGCTGTGGGTCTAGATATGGTCAATCCAGGTGGCATCACAGCCCCTGAACGAATTTTGTAAGAATTTCTCTCTCTTTCACTGTCTTTGTTTCACGGGTTTTTAAAAGTAATTGATTTTCCTAATGGGGTTTAGCTGCTTTTCACTGCTGTGTTTATGCCGCTTTACACCCACTTGACTCACTTCCAGAGAGATATCAATACATAGGTTTGAAGATTTTTACTAGTCAGGTCTATTCTTGGGCGGTGAATAGGGGGTGTTGAGTCCACTTCACTGAGCAAGGAGTAGGTCTTGTCTATTACATATTGGGTTTATGGAACGGTATCTGAGCTAATTTGAAACCCTTGTTTTATGCATCACCCCACCTCACCTTTCCCGTTAGGCAGCCATAGTGTGTTTTCTAAATGTGTGACTCTGTTCTGTTTTGTAATTCAGTTCAAGTGTAGCGGTTTGTACATTCCCTCTATAAGTGATATCTTATGACTAGTGTCTTTTTCTGTGTGACTTATTTCACTTAGAACCGTCGTACCTGAATCCACTCATCATGCTGCTACTAGCCTTATGACGTTGATTTCATGGCTGAGTGATATTCCATTGTACCTAAGGACCACAACTTCTTTATCCATTTTTCTCCTTCCTGGGATATTTAAGGTGGAATGAAGTGGAGGTTCTTGTCAACAGAGCAACCCTAAACTTTGGAGTGCCTGTGCCTTGCTGATTTTTAGTTTTCCCAAATTAGACGCCCATGAGTGGAAGTGCCCTATGCTCTCTAAGACGAGTTTTTTAGATGTTTCAGGACACACCGTACACTTCTCCAGAGTGGCTGTTGGCAATTTACATCCCGACCATCAGCGTAGCAAGGCTCCCATTTCTCCATGGCCTCTCCTGCATTTCTGGTTTTGACACTTTATTCAGCATGGCCCTTTTGACCGATGGGAAGCGAGACTTCTTTGTAGCGCTGATTTGCCTTTCCAGGTTGCTTGGTTGGCCAAACAGGGCGTATGCGTTTTTTCCTGAATATATTCAGGAAAAAACGCATTCGCCCTGTTTGGCCAAGGGCATCATTGTCGAGGTTTTGCCGCTTTTCCTGTGCTTTAAAGGCGATTCGAATCTACCTCCTGAAATCTGTTTCCTGCAATTCTGCCTTGCTTTCAAATCCTCTTCGTTGCCTTCCCTCAATATTTTTGTGGGCGAGAGTTATCATTTCTAACTCTGCAGGTTTGTGATTTGCAGTGCCCCTGAGCTCCATTTTTCAACTCGCTTTTTTGGGAGCTGGCCGCAAAACCGTAGGATTGCTTCAGGCCCTATTCTGGTTCCGGGCGGCAGGCTGAGACTGTGGTTAATTCTTCTTCCTGATGGGAAAATAGAGTGACCTGTGCCTTTCCCAACACCTAGAGCTAGTCGCTCATTGGTTCCCCCTCTTCCCGTTCATCCTCAGGACAAATTGCAACCTGTACGGAACAGGAGGTTAAACGTGCTGATTCTCCAAGGAGGGAGATTGCTAGTAAAGCGGCTGGAATGGCGAACCCGAGCACAAGGAGATGAGAAATGAGGTGCGTTTTAGAAACCTTTCCCGATCACACGGTGTACCATCTTCTGGGGTTCTCATGCATGTTTTCGATGTAGGAAGATGCCCTTCAACCTGGAGATTTGGGACCCATCAGACGGGTACCACGCAGTATTACTTTAAAGGGTCTGTGTTTGCTCACCCAATCTCACCAAACCTCTCAGCCCCAAGAGTGTCCACCCTTATGTCTCAATCAGCTGTGGGTCTAGATATGGTCAATCCAGGTGGCATCACAGCCCCTGAACGAATTTTGTAAGAATTTCTCTCTCTTTCACTGTCTTTGTTTCAAGGGTTTTTAAAAGTAATTGATTTTCCTAATGGGGTTTAGCTGCTTTTCACTGCTGTGTTTATGCCGCTTTACTCCCACTTGACTCACTTACGGAGAGATATCAATACATAGGTTTGAAGATTCTTACTAGTCAGATCTATTCTTGGGCGGTGAATAGGGGGTGTTGAGTCCAGTTCACTGAGCAAGCAGTAGATCTTGTCTATTACATATTGGGTTTATGGAACGGTATCTGAGCTAATTTGAAACCCTTGTTTTATGCATCACCCCACCTCACCTTTCCCGTTAGGCAGCCATAGTGTGTTTTCTAAATGTGTGACTCTGTTCTGTTTTGTAATTCAGTTCAAGTGTAGCGGTTTTTACATTCCCTCTATAAGTGATATCTTATGATTAGTGTCTTTTTCTGTGTGACTTATTTCACTTAGAACCGTCGTACCTGAATCCACTCATCATGCTGCTACTAGCCTTATGACGTTGATTTCATGGCTGAGTGATATTCCATTGTACCTAAGGACCACAACTTCTTTATCCATTTTTCTCTTTCCTGGGATATTTAAGGTGGAATGAAGTGGAGGTTCTTGTCAACAGAGCAACCCTAAACTTTGGAGTGCCTGTGCCTTGCTGATTTTTAGTTTTCCCAAATTAGACGCCCATGAGTGGAAGTGCCCTATGCTCTCTAAGACGAGTTTTTTAGATGTTTCAGGACACACCGTACACTTCTCCAGAGTGGCTGTTGGCAATTTACATCCCGCCCATCAGCGTAGCAAGGCTCCCATTTCTCCATGGCCTCTCCTGCATTTCTGGTTTTGACACTTTATTCAGCATGGCCCTTTTGACCGATGGGAAGCGAGACTTCTTTGTAGCGCTGATTTGCCTTTCCAGGTTGCTTGGTTGGCCAAAAAGGGCGTATGCGTTTTTTCCTGAATATATTCAGGAAAAAACGCATACGCCCTTTTTGGCCAAGGGCATCATTGTCGAGGTTTTGCCGCTTTTCCTGTGCTTTAAAGGCGATTCGAATCTACCTCCTGAAATCTGTTTCCTGCAATTCTGCCTTGCTTTCAAATCCTCTTCGTTGCCTTCCCTCAATATTTTTGTGGGCGAGAGTTATCATTTCTAACTCTGCAGGTTTGTGATTTGCAGTGCCCCTGAGCTCCATTTTTCAACTCGCTTTTTTGGGAGCTGGCCGCAAAAGCGTAGGATTGCTTCAGGCCCTATTCTGGTTCCGGGCGGCAGGCTGAGCCTGTGGTTAATTCTTCTTCCTGATGGGAAAATAGAGTGACCTGTGCCTTTCCCAACACCTAGAGCTAGTCGGTCATTGGTTCCCCCTCTTGCCGTTCATCCTCAGGACAAATTGCAACCTGTACGGAACAGGAGGTTAAAGTGCTGATTCTCCAAGGAGGGAGATTGCTAGTAAAGCGGCTGGAATGGCGACGCCGAGCACAAGGAGATGAGAAATAAGGTGCGTTTTAGAAACCTTTCCCGATCACACGGTGTACCATCTTCTGGGGTTCTCATGCATGTTTTCGATGTAGGAAGATGCCCTTGAACCTGGAGATTTGGGACCCATCAGACGGGTACCACGCAATATTACTTTAAAGGTTCTGTGTTTGCTCACCCAACCTCACCAAACCTCTCAGCCCCAAGAGTGTCCACCCTTATGTCTCAATCAGCTGTGGGTCTAGATATGGTCAATCCAGGTGGCATCACAGCCCCTGAACGAATTTTGTAAGAATTTCTCTCTGTTTCACTGTCTTTGTTTCACGGGTTTTTAAAAGTAATTGATTTTCCTAATGGGGTTTAGCTGCTTTTCACTGCTGTGTTTATGCCGCTTTACACCCACTTGACTCACTTACAGAGAGATATCAATACATAGGTTTGAAGATTCTTACTAGTCAGATCTATTCTTGGGCGGTGAATAGGGGGTATTGAGTCCAGTTCACTGAGCAAGGAGTAGGTCTTGTCTATTACATATTGGGTTTATGGAACGGTATCTGAGCTAATTTGAAACCCTTGTTTTATGCATCACCCCGCCTCGCCTTTCCCGTTAGGCAGCCATAGTGTGTTTTCTAAATGTGTGACTCTGTTCTGTTTTGTAATTCAGTTCAAGTGTAGCGGTTTTTACTTTCCCTCTATAAGTGATATCTTATGATTAGTGTCTTTTTCTGTGTGACTTCCTTCACTTAGAACCGTCTTACCTGAATCCACTCATTATGCTGCTACTAGCCTTATGACGTTGATTTCATGGCTGACTGATATTCCATTGTACCTAAGGACCACAACTTCTTTATCCATTTTTCTCTTTCCTGGGATATTTAAGGTGGAATGAAGTGGAGGTTCTTGTCAACAGAGCAACCCTAAACTTTGGAGTGCCTGTGCCTTGCTGATTTTTAGTTTTCCCAAATTAGACGCCCATGAGTGGAAGTGCCCTATGCTGTCTAAGCCGAGTTTTTTAGATGTTTCAGGACACACCGTACACTTCTCCAGAGTGGCTGTTGGCAATTTACATCCCGCCCATCAGCGTAGCAAGGCTCCCATTTCTCCATGGCCTCTCCTGCATTTCTGGTTTTGACACTTTATTCAGCATGGCCCTTTTGACCGATGGGAAGCGAGACTTCTTTGTAGCGCTGATTTGCCTTTCCAGGTTGCTTGGTTGGCCAAAAAGGGCGTATGCGTTTTTTCCTGAATATATTCAGGAAAAAACGCATACGCCCTTTTTGGCCAAGGGCATCACTGTCGAGGTTTTGCCGCTTTTCCTGTGCTTTACAGGCGATTCGAATCTACCTCCTGAAATCTGTTTCCTGCAATTCTGCCTTGCTTTCAAATCCTCTTCGTTGCTTTCCCTCAATATTTTTGTGGGCGAGAGTTATCATTTATAACTCAGCAGGTTTGTGATTTGCAGTGCCCCTGAGCTCCATTTTTCAACTCGCTTTTTTGGGAGCTGGCCTCAAAAGCGTAGGATTGCTTCAGGCCTTTTTCTGGTTCCGGGCGGCAGGCAGAGCCTGTGGTTAATTCTTCTTCCTGATGGGAAAATAGAGTGACCTGTGCCTTTCCCAACACCTAGAGCTAGTCGCTCATTGGTTCCCCCTCTTGCCGTTCATCCTCAGGACAAATTGCAACCTGTACGGAACAGGAGGTTAAACGTGCTGATTCTCCAAGGAGGGAGATTGCTAGTAAAGCGGCTGGAATGGCGAACCCGAGCACCAGGAGATGAGAAATGAGGTGCGTTTTAGAAACCTTTCCCGATCACACGGTGTACCATCTTCTGGGGTTCTCATGCATGTTTTCGATGTAGGAAGATGCCCTTGAACCTGGAGATTTGGGACCCATCAGACGGGTACCACGCAGTATTACTTTAAAGGGTCTGTGTTTGCTCACCCAACCTCACCAAACCTCTCAGCCCCAAGAGTGTCCACCCTTATGTCTCAATCAGCTGTGGGTCTAGATATGGTCAATCCAGGTGGCATCACAGCCCCTGAACGAATTTTGTAAGAATTTCTCTCTCTTTCACTGTCTTTGTTTCACGGGTTTTTAAAAGTAATTGATTTTCCTAATGGGGTTTAGCTGCTTTTCACTGCTGTGTTTATGCCGCTTTACACCCACTTGACTCACTTCCAGAGAGATATCAATACATAGGTTTGAAGATTTTTACTAGTCAGATCTATTCTTGGGCGGTGAATAGGGGGTGTTGAGTCCACTTCACTGAGCAAGGAGTAGGTCTTGTCTATTACATATTGGGTTTATGGAACGGTATCTGAGCTAATTTGAAACCCTTGTTTTAGGCATCACCCCACCTCACCTTTCCCGTTAGGCAGCCATAGTGTGTTTTCTAAATGTGTGACTCTGTTCTGTTTTGTAATTCAGTTCAAGTGTAGCGGTTTGTACATTCCCTCTATAAGTGATATCTTATGACTAGTGTCTTTTTCTGTGTGACTTATTTCACTTAGAACCGTCGTACCTGAATCCACTCATCATGCTGCTACTAGCCTTATGACGTTGATTTCATGGCTGAGTGATATTCCATTGTACCTAAGGACCACAACTTCTTTATCCATTTTTCTCCTTCCTGGGATATTTAAGGTGGAATGAAGTGGAGGTTCTTGTCAACAGAGCAACCCTAAACTTTGGAGTGCCTGTGCCTTGCTGATTTTTAGTTTTCCCAAATTAGACGCCCATGAGTGGAAGTGCCCTATGCTCTCTAAGACGAGTTTTTTAGATGTTTCAGGACACACCGTACACTTCTCCAGAGTGGCTGTTGGCAATTTACATCCCGACCATCAGCGTAGCAAGGCTCCCATTTCTCCATGGCCTCTCCTGCATTTCTGGTTTTGACACTTTATTCAGCATGGCCCTTTTGACCGATGGGAAGCGAGACTTCTTTGTAGCGCTGATTTGCCTTTCCAGGTTGCTTGGTTGGCCAAACAGGGCGTATGCGTTTTTTCCTGAATATATTCAGGAAAAAACGCATTCGCCCTGTTTGGCCAAGGGCATCATTGTCGAGGTTTTGCCGCTTTTCCTGTGCTTTAAAGGCGATTCGAATCTACCTCCTGAAATCTGTTTCCTGCAATTCTGCCTTGCTTTCAAATCCTCTTCGTTGCCTTCCCTCAATATTTTTGTGGGCGAGAGTTATCATTTCTAACTCTGCAGGTTTGTGATTTGCAGTGCCCCTGAGCTCCATTTTTCAACTCGCTTTTTTGGGAGCTGGCCGCAAAACCGTAGGATTGCTTCAGGCCCTATTCTGGTTCCGGGCGGCAGGCTGAGCCTGTGGTTAATTCTTCTTCCTGATGGGAAAATAGAGTGACCTGTGCCTTTCCCAACACCTAGAGCTAGTCGCTCATTGGTTCCCCCTCTTGCCATTCATCCTCAGGACAAATTGCAACCTGTACGGAACAGGAGGTTAAACGTGCTGATTCTCCAAGGAGGGAGATTGCTAGTAAAGCGGCTGGAATGGCGAACCCGAGCACAAGGAGATGAGAAATGAGGTGCGTTTTAGAAACCTTTCCCGATCACACGGTGTACCATCTTCTGGGGTTCTCATGCATGTTTTCGATGTAGGAAGATGCCCTTCAACCTGGAGATTTGGGACCCATCAGACGGGTACCACGCAGTATTACTTTAAAGGGTCTGTGTTTGCTCACCCAATCTCACCAAACCTCTCAGCCCCAAGAGTGTCCACCCTTATGTCTCAATCAGCTGTGGGTCTAGATATGGTCAATCCAGGTGGCATCACAGCCCCTGAACGAATTTTGTAAGAATTTCTCTCTCTTTCACTGTCTTTGTTTCAAGGGTTTTTAAAAGTAATTGATTTTCCTAATGGGGTTTAGCTGCTTTTCACTGCTGTGTTTATGCCGCTTTACTCCCACTTGACTCACTTACGGAGAGATATCAATACATAGGTTTGAAGATTCTTACTAGTCAGATCTATTCTTGGGCGGTGAATAGGGGGTGTTGAGTCCAGTTCACTGAGCAAGCAGTAGATCTTGTCTATTACATATTGGGTTTATGGAACGGTATCTGAGCTAATTTGAAACCCTTGTTTTATGCATCACCCCACCTCACCTTTCCCGTTAGGCAGCCATAGTGTGTTTTCTAAATGTGTGACTCTGTTCTGTTTTGTAATTCAGTTCAAGTGTAGCGGTTTTTACATTCCCTCTATAAGTGATATCTTATGATTAGTGTCTTTTTCTGTGTGACTTATTTCACTTAGAACCGTCGTACCTGAATCCACTCATCATGCTGCTACTAGCCTTATGACGTTGATTTCATGGCTGAGTGATATTCCATTGTACCTAAGGACCACAACTTCTTTATCCATTTTTCTCTTTCCTGGGATATTTAAGGTGGAATGAAGTGGAGGTTCTTGTCAACAGAGCAACCCTAAACTTTGGAGTGCCTGTGCCTTGCTGATTTTTAGTTTTCCCAAATTAGACGCCCATGAGTGGAAGTGCCCTATGCTCTCTAAGCCGAGTTTTTTAGATGTTTCAGGACACACCGTACACTTCTCCAGAGTGGCTGTTGGCAATTTACATCCCGCCCATCAGCGTAGCAAGGCTCCCATTTCTCCATGGCCTCTCCTGCATTTCTGGTTTTGACACTTTATTCAGCATGGCCCTTTTGACCGATGGGAAGCGAGACTTCTTTGTAGCGCTGATTTGCCTTTCCAGGTTGCTTGGTTGGCCAAAAAGGGCGTATGCGTTTTTTCCTGAATATATTCAGGAAAAAACGCATACGCCCTTTTTGGCCAAGGGCATCATTGTCGAGGTTTTGCCGCTTTTCCTGTGCTTTAAAGGCGATTCGAATCTACCTCCTGAAATCTGTTTCCTGCAATTCTGCCTTGCTTTCAAATCCTCTTCGTTGCCTTCCCTCAATATTTTTGTGGGCGAGAGTTATCATTTCTAACTCTGCAGGTTTGTGATTTGCAGTGCCCCTGAGCTCCATTTTTCAACTCGCTTTTTTGGGAGCTGGCCGCAAAAGCGTAGGATTGCTTCAGGCCCTATTCTGGTTCCGGGCGGCAGGCTGAGCCTGTGGTTAATTCTTCTTCCTGATGGGAAAATAGAGTGACCTGTGCCTTTCCCAACACCTAGAGCTAGTCGCTCATTGGTTCCCCCTCTTGCCGTTCATCCTCAGGACAAATTGCAACCTGTACGGAACAGGAGGTTAAAGTGCTGATTCTCCAAGGAGGGAGATTGCTAGTAAAGCGGCTGGAATGGCGACGCCGAGCACAAGGAGATGAGAAATAAGGTGCGTTTTAGAAACCTTTCCCGATCACACGGTGTACCATCTTCTGGGTTTCTCATGCATGTTTTCGATGTAGGAAGATGCCCTTGAACCTGGAGATTTGGGACCCATCAGACGGGTACCACGCAATATTACTTTAAAGGTTCTGTGTTTGCTCACCCAACCTCACCAAACCTCTCAGCCCCAAGAGTGTCCACCCTTATGTCTCAATCAGCTGTGGGTCTAGATATGGTCAATCCAGGTGGCATCACAGCCCCTGAACGAATTTTGTAAGAATTTCTCTCTGTTTCACTGTCTTTGTTTCACGGGTTTTTAAAAGTAATTGATTTTCCTAATGGGGTTTAGCTGCTTTTCACTGCTGTGTTTATGCCGCTTTACACCCACTTGACTCACTTACAGAGAGATATCAATACATAGGTTTGAAGATTCTTACTAGTCAGATCTATTCTTGGGCGGTGAATAGGGGGTATTGAGTCCAGTTCACTGAGCAAGGAGTAGGTCTTGTCTATTACATATTGGGTTTATGGAACGGTATCTGAGCTAATTTGAAACCCTTGTTTTATGCATCACCCCGCCTCGCCTTTCCCGTTAGGCAGCCATAGTGTGTTTTCTAAATGTGTGACTCTGTTCTGTTTTGTAATTCAGTTCAAGTGTAGCGGTTTTTACTTTCCCTCTATAAGTGATATCTTATGATTAGTGTCTTTTTCTGTGTGACTTATTTCACTTAGAACCGTCGTACCTGAATCCACTCATCATGCTGCTACTAGCCTTCTGACGTTGATTTCATGGCTGAGTGATATTCCATTGTACCTAAGGACCACAACTTCTTTATCCATTTTTCTCTTTCCTGGGATATTTAAGGTGGAATGAAGTGGAGGTTCTTGTCAACAGAGCAACCCTAAACTTTGGAGTGCCTGTGCCTTGCTGATTTTTAGTTTTCCCAAATTAGACGCCCATGAGTGGAAGTGCCCTATGCTCTCTAAGACGAGTTTTTTAGATGTTTCAGGACACACTGTACACTTCTCCAGAGTGGCTGTTGGCAATTTACATCCCGCCCATCAGCGTAGCAAGGCTCCCATTTCTCCATGTCCTCTCCTGCATTTCTGGTTTTGACACTTTATTCAGCATGGCCCTTTTGACCGATGGGAAGCGAGACTTCTTTGTAGCGCTGATTTGCCTTTCCAGGTTGCTTGGTTGGCCAAATAGGGCGTATGCGTTTTTTCCTGAATATATTCAGGAAAAAACGCATACGCCCTTTTTGGCCAAGGGCATCACTGTCGAGGTTTTGCCGCTTTTCCTGTGCTTTACAGGCGATTCGAATCTACCTCCTGAAATCTGTTTCCTGCAATTCTGCCTTGCTTTCAAATCCTCTTCGTTGCTTTCCCTCAATATTTTTGTGGGCGAGAGTTATCATTTATAACTCAGCAGGTTTGTGATTTGCAGTGCCCCTGAGCTCCATTTTTCAACTCGCTTTTTTGGGAGCTGGCCTCAAAAGCGTAGGATTGCTTCAGGCCTTTTTCTGGTTCCGGGCGGCAGGCAGAGCCTGTGGTTAATTCTTCTTCCTGATGGGAAAATAGAGTGACCTGTGCCTTTCCCAACACCTAGAGCTAGTCGCTCATTGGTTCCCCCTCTTGCCGTTCATCCTCAGGACAAATTGCAACCTGTACGGAACAGGAGGTTAAAGTGCTGATTCTCCAAGGAGGGAGATTGCTAGTAAAGCGGCTGGAATGGCGACCCCGAGCACAAGGAGATGAGAAATAAGGTGCGTTTTAGAAACCTTTCCCGATCACACGGTGTACCATCTTCTGGGTTTCTCATGCATGTTTTCGATGTAGGAAGATGCCCTTGAACCTGGAGATTTGGGACCCATCAGACGGGTACCACGCAATATTACTTTAAAGGGTCTGCGTTTGCTCACCCAACCTCACCAAACCTCTCAGCCCCAAGAGTGTCCACGCTTATGTCTCAATCAGCTGTGGGATTAGATATGGTCAATCCAGGTGGCATCACAGCCCCTGAACTAATTTTGTAAGAATTTCTCTCTCTTTCACTGTCTTTGTTTCACGGGTTTTTAAAAGTAATTGATTTTCCTAATGGGGTTTAGCTGCTTTTCACTGCTGTGTTTATGCCGCTTTACACCCACTTGACTCACTTCCAGAGAGATATCAATACATAGGTTTGAAGATTTTTACTAGTCAGATCTATTCTTGGGCGGTGAATAGGGGGTGTTGAGTCCACTTCACTGAGCAAGGAGTAGGTCTTGTCTATTACATATTGGGTTTATGGAACGGTATCTGAGCTAATTTGAAACCCTTGTTTTATGCATCACCCCACCTCACCTTTCCCGTTAGGCAGCCATAGTGTGTTTTCTAAATGTGTGACTCTGTTCTGTTTTGTAATTCAGTTCAAGTGTAGCGGTTTGTACATTCCCTCTATAAGTGATATCTTATGACTAGTGTCTTTTTCTGTGTGACTTATTTCACTTAGAACCGTCGTACCTGAATCCACTCATCATGCTGCTACTAGCCTTATGACGTTGATTTCATGGCTGAGTGATATTCCATTGTACCTAAGGACCACAACTTCTTTATCCATTTTTCTCCTTCCTGGGATATTTAAGGTGGAATGAAGTGGAGGTTCTTGTCAACAGAGCAACCCTAAACTTTGGAGTGCCTGTGCCTTGCTGATTTTTAGTTTTCCCAAATTAGACGCCCATGAGTGGAAGTGCCCTATGCTCTCTAAGACGAGTTTTTTAGATGTTTCAGGACACACCGTACACTTCTCCAGAGTGGCTGTTGGCAATTTACATCCCGACCATCAGCGTAGCAAGGCTCCCATTTCTCCATGGCCTCTCCTGCATTTCTGGTTTTGACACTTTATTCAGCATGGCCCTTTTGACCGATGGGAAGCGAGACTTCTTTGTAGCGCTGATTTGCCTTTCCAGGTTGCTTGGTTGGCCAAAAAGGGCGTATGCGTTTTTTCCTGAATATATTCAGGAAAAAACGCATACGCCCTTTTTGGCCAAGGGCATCATTGTCGAGGTTTTGCCGCTTTTCCTGTGCTTTAAAGGCGATTCGAATCTACCTCCTGAAATCTGTTTCCTGCAATTCTGCCTTGCTTTCAAATCCTCTTCGTTGCCTTCCCTCAATATTTTTGTGGGCGAGAGTTATCATTTCTAACTCTGCAGGTTTGTGATTTGCAGTGCCCCTGAGCTCCATTTTTCAACTCGCTTTTTTGGGAGCTGCCCGCAAATGCGTAAGATTGCTTCAGGCCCTATTGTGGTTCCGGGCGGCAGGCTGAGCCTGTGGTTAATTCTTCTTCCTGATGGGAAAATAGAGTGACCTGTGCCTTTCCCAACACTTAGAGCTAGTCGCTCATTGGTTCCCCCTCTTCCCGTTCATCCTCAGGACAAATTGCAACCTGTACGGAACAGGAGGTTAAACGTGCTGATTCTCCAAGGAGGGAGATTGCTAGTAAAGCGGCTGGAATGGTGAACCCGAGCACAAGGAGATGAGAAATGAGGTGCGTTTTAGAAACCTTTCCCGATCACACGGTGTACCATCTTCTGGGGTTCTCATGCATGTTTTCGATGTAGGAAGATGCCCTTGAACCTGGAGATTTGGGACCCATCAGACGGGTACCACGCAGTATTACTTTAAAGGGTCTGTGTTTGCTCACCCAACCTCACCAAACCTCTCAGCCCCAAGAGTGTCCACCCTTATGTCTCAATCAGCTGTGGGTCTAGATATGGTCAATCCAGGTGGCATCACAGCCCCTGAACGAATTTTGTAAGAATTTCTCTCTCTTTCACTGTCTTTGTTTCACGGGTTTTTAAAAGTAATTGATTTTCCTAATGGGGTTTAGCTGCTTTTCACTGCTGTGTTTATGCCGCTTTACACCCACTTGACTCACTTCCAGAGAGATATCAATACATAGGTTGGAAGATTCTTACTAGTCAGATCTATTCTTGGGCGGTGAATAGGGGGTGTTGAGTCCACTTCACTGAGCAAGGAGTAGGTCTTGTCTATTACATATTGGGTTTATGGAACGGTATCTGAGCTAATTTGAAACCCTTGTTTTATGCATCACCCCACCTCACCTTTCCCGTTAGGCAGTCATAGTGTGTTTTCTAAATGTGTGACTCTGTTCTGTTTTGTAATTCAGTTCAAGTGTAGCGGTTTTTACATTCCCTCTATAAGTGATATCTTCTGATTAGTGTCTTTTTCTGTGTGACTTATTTCACTTAGAACCGTCGTACCTGAATCCACTCATCATGCTGCTACTAGCCTTATGACGTTGATTTCATGGCTGAGTGATATTCCATTGTACCTAAGGACCACAACTTCTTTATCCATTTTTCTCTTTCCTGGGATATTTAAGGTGGAATGAAGTGGAGGTTCTTGTCAACAGAGCAACCCTAAACTTTGGAGTGCCTGTGCCTTGCTGATTTTTAGTTTTCCCAAATTAGACGCCCATGAGTGGAAGTGCCCTATGCTCTCTAAGCCGAGTTTTTTAGATGTTTCAGGACACACCATACACTTCTCCAGAGTGGCTGTTGGCAATTTACATCCCGCCCATCAGCGTAGCAAGGCTCCCATTTCTCCATGGCCTCTCCTGCATTTCTGGTTTTGACACTTTATTCAGCATGGCCCTTTTGACCGATGGGAAGCGAGACTTCTTTGTAGCGCTGATTTGCCTTTCCAGGTTGCTTGGTTGGCCAAAAAGGGCGTATGCGTTTTTTCCTGAATATATTCAGGAAAAAACGCATACGCCCTTTTTGGCCAAGGGCATCACTGTCGAGGTTTTGCCGCTTTTCCTGTGCTTTACAGGCGATTCGAATCTACCTCCTGAAATCTGTTTCCTGCAATTCTGCCTTGCTTTCAAATCCTCTTCGTTGCTTTCCCTCAATATTTTTGTGGGCGAGAGTTATCATTTATAACTCAGCAGGTTTGTGATTTGCAGTGCCCCTGAGCTCCATTTTTCAACTCGCTTTTTTGGGAGCTGGCCTCAAAAGCGTAGGATTGCTTCAGGCCTTTTTCTGGTTCCGGGCGGCAGGCAGAGCCTGTGGTTAATTCTTCTTCCTGATGGGAAAATAGAGTGACCTGTGCCTTTCCCAACACCTAGAGCTAGTCGCTCATTGGTTCCCCCTCTTGCCGTTCATCCTCAGGACAAATTGCAACCTGTACGGAACAGGAGGTTAAACGTGCTGATTCTCCAAGGAGGGAGATTGCTAGTAAAGCGGCTGGAATGGCGAACCCGAGCACAAGGAGATGAGAAATGAGGTGCGTTTTAGAAACCTTTCCCGATCACACGGTGTACCATCTTCTGGGGTTCTCATGCATGTTTTCGATGTAGGAAGATGCCCTTGAACCTGGAGATTTGGGACCCATCAGACGGGTACCACGCAGTATTACTTTAAAGGGTCTGTGTTTGCTCACCCAACCTCACCAAACCTCTCAGCCCCAAGAGTGTCCACCCTTATGTCTCAATCAGCTGTGGGTCTAGATATGGTCAATCCAGGTGGCATCACAGCCCCTGAACGAATTTTGTAAGAATTTCTCTCTCTTTCACTGTCTTTGTTTCACGGGTTTTTAAAAGTAATTGATTTTCCTAATGGGGTTTAGCTGCTTTTCACTGCTGTGTTTATGCCGCTTTACACCCACTTGACTCACTTCCAGAGAGATATCAATACATAGGTTTGAAGATTTTTACTAGTCAGATCTATTCTTGGGCGGTGAATAGGGGGTGTTGAGTCCACTTCACTGAGCAAGGAGTAGGTCTTGTCTATTACATATTGGGTTTATGGAACGGTATCTGAGCTAATTTGAAACCCTTGTTTTAGGCATCACCCCACCTCACCTTTCCCGTTAGGCAGCCATAGTGTGTTTTCTAAATGTGTGACTCTGTTCTGTTTTGTAATTCAGTTCAAGTGTAGCGGTTTGTACATTCCCTCTATAAGTGATATCTTATGACTAGTGTCTTTTTCTGTGTGACTTATTTCACTTAGAACCGTCGTACCTGAATCCACTCATCATGCTGCTACTAGCCTTATGACGTTGATTTCATGGCTGAGTGATATTCCATTGTACCTAAGGACCACAACTTCTTTATCCATTTTTCTCCTTCCTGGGATATTTAAGGTGGAATGAAGTGGAGGTTCTTGTCAACAGAGCAACCCTAAACTTTGGAGTGCCTGTGCCTTGCTGATTTTTAGTTTTCCCAAATTAGACGCCCATGAGTGGAAGTGCCCTATGCTCTCTAAGACGAGTTTTTTAGATGTTTCAGGACACACCGTACACTTCTCCAGAGTGGCTGTTGGCAATTTACATCCCGACCATCAGCGTAGCAAGGCTCCCATTTCTCCATGGCCTCTCCTGCATTTCTGGTTTTGACACTTTATTCAGCATGGCCCTTTTGACCGATGGGAAGCGAGACTTCTTTGTAGCGCTGATTTGCCTTTCCAGGTTGCTTGGTTGGCCAAACAGGGCGTATGCGTTTTTTCCTGAATATATTCAGGAAAAAACGCATTCGCCCTGTTTGGCCAAGGGCATCATTGTCGAGGTTTTGCCGCTTTTCCTGTGCTTTAAAGGCGATTCGAATCTACCTCCTGAAATCTGTTTCCTGCAATTCTGCCTTGCTTTCAAATCCTCTTCGTTGCCTTCCCTCAATATTTTTGTGGGCGAGAGTTATCATTTCTAACTCTGCAGGTTTGTGATTTGCAGTGCCCCTGAGCTCCATTTTTCAACTCGCTTTTTTGGGAGCTGGCCGCAAAACCGTAGGATTGCTTCAGGCCCTATTCTGGTTCCGGGCGGCAGGCTGAGCCTGTGGTTAATTCTTCTTCCTGATGGGAAAATAGAGTGACCTGTGCCTTTCCCAACACCTAGAGCTAGTCGCTCATTGGTTCCCCCTCTTGCCGTTCATCCTCAGGACAAATTGCAACCTGTACGGAACAGGAGGTTAAACGTGCTGATTCTCCAAGGAGGGAGATTGCTAGTAAAGCGGCTGGAATGGCGAACCCGAGCACAAGGAGATGAGAAATGAGGTGCGTTTTAGAAACCTTTCCCGATCACACGGTGTACCATCTTCTGGGGTTCTCATGCATGTTTTCGATGTAGGAAGATGCCCTTCAACCTGGAGATTTGGGACCCATCAGACGGGTACCACGCAGTATTACTTTAAAGGGTCTGTGTTTGCTCACCCAATCTCACCAAACCTCTCAGCCCCAAGAGTGTCCACCCTTATGTCTCAATCAGCTGTGGGTCTAGATATGGTCAATCCAGGTGGCATCACAGCCCCTGAACGAATTTTGTAAGAATTTCTCTCTCTTTCACTGTCTTTGTTTCAAGGGTTTTTAAAAGTAATTGATTTTCCTAATGGGGTTTAGCTGCTTTTCACTGCTGTGTTTATGCCGCTTTACTCCCACTTGACTCACTTACGGAGAGATATCAATACATAGGTTTGAAGATTCTTACTAGTCAGATCTATTCTTGGGCGGTGAATAGGGGGTGTTGAGTCCAGTTCACTGAGCAAGCAGTAGATCTTGTCTATTACATATTGGGTTTATGGAACGGTATCTGAGCTAATTTGAAACCCTTGTTTTATGCATCACCCCACCTCACCTTTCCCGTTAGGCAGCCATAGTGTGTTTTCTAAATGTGTGACTCTGTTCTGTTTTGTAATTCAGTTCAAGTGTAGCGGTTTTTACATTCCCTCTATAAGTGATATCTTCTGATTAGTGTCTTTTTCTGTGTGACTTATTTCACTTAGAACCGTCGTACCTGAATCCACTCATCATGCTGCTACTAGCCTTATGACGTTGATTTCATGGCTGAGTGATATTCCATTGTACCTAAGGACCACAACTTCTTTATCCATTTTTCTCTTTCCTGGGATATTTAAGGTGGAATGAAGTGGAGGTTCTTGTCAACAGAGCAACCCTAAACTTTGGAGTGCCTGTGCCTTGCTGATTTTTAGTTTTCCCAAATTAGACGCCCATGAGTGGAAGTGCCCTATGCTCTCTAAGCCGAGTTTTTTAGATGTTTCAGGACACACCGTACACTTCTCCAGAGTGGCTGTTGGCAATTTACATCCCGCCCATCAGCGTAGCAAGGCTCCCATTTCTCCATGGCCTCTCCTGCATTTCTGGTTTTGACACTTTATTCAGCATGGCCCTTTTGACCGATGGGAAGCGAGACTTCTTTGTAGCGCTGATTTGCCTTTCCAGGTTGCTTGGTTGGCCAAACAGGGCGTATGCGTTTTTTCCTGAATATATTCAGGAAAAAACGCATACGCCCTTTTTGGCCAAGGGCATCATTGTCGAGGTTTTGCCGCTTTTCCTGTGCTTTAAAGGCGATTCGAATCTACCTCCTGAAATCTGTTTCCTGCAATTCTGCCTTGCTTTCAAATCCTCTTCGTTGCCTTCCCTCAATATTTTTGTGGGCGAGAGTTATCATTTCTAACTCTGCAGGTTTGTGATTTGCAGTGCCCCTGAGCTCCATTTTTCAACTCGCTTTTTTGGGAGCTGGCCGCAAAAGCGTAGGATTGCTTCAGGCCCTATTCTGGTTCCGGGCGGCAGGCTGAGCCTGTGGTTAATTCTTCTTCCTGATGGGAAAATAGAGTGACCTGTGCCTTTCCCAACACCTAGAGCTAGTTGCTCATTGGTTCCCCCTCTTGCCGTTCATCCTCAGGACAAATTGCAACCTGTACGGAACAGGAGGTTAAAGTGCTGATTCTCCAAGGAGGGAGATTGCTAGTAAAGCGGCTGGAATGGCGACGCCGAGCACAAGGAGATGAGAAATAAGGTGCGTTTTAGAAACCTTTCCCGATCACACGGTGTACCATCTTCTGGGTTTCTCATGCATGTTTTCGATGTAGGAAGATGCCCTTGAACCTGGAGATTTGGGACCCATCAGACGGGTACCACGCAATATTACTTTAAAGGTTCTGTGTTTGCTCACCCAACCTCACCAAACCTCTCAGCCCCAAGAGTGTCCACCCTTATGTCTCAATCAGCTGTGGGTCTAGATATGGTCAATCCAGGTGGCATCACAGCCCCTGAACGAATTTTGTAAGAATTTCTCTCTGTTTCACTGTCTTTGTTTCACGGGTTTTTAAAAGTAATTCATTTTCCTAATGGGGTTTAGCTGCTTTTCACTGCTGTGTTTATGCCGCTTTACACCCACTTGACTCACTTACAGAGAGATATCAATACATAGGTTTGAAGATTCTTACTAGTCAGATCTATTCTTGGGCGGTGAATAGGGGGTATTGAGTCCAGTTCACTGAGCAAGGAGTAGGTCTTGTCTATTACATATTGGGTTTATGGAACGGTATCTGAGCTAATTTGAAACCCTTGTTTTATGCATCACCCCGCCTCGCCTTTCCCGTTAGGCAGCCATAGTGTGTTTTCTAAATGTGTGACTCTGTTCTGTTTTGTAATTCAGTTCAAGTGTAGCGGTTTTTACTTTCCCTCTATAAGTGATATCTTATGATTAGTGTCTTTTTCTGTGTGACTTATTTCACTTAGAACCGTCGTACCTGAATCCACTCATCATGCTGCTACTAGCCTTATGACGTTGATTTCATGGCTGAGTGATATTCCATTGTACCTAAGGACCACAACTTCTTTATCCATTTTTCTCTTTCCTGGGATATTTAAGGTGGAATGAAGTGGAGGTTCTTGTCAACAGAGCAACCCTAAACTTTGGAGTGCCTGTGCCTTGCTGATTTTTAGTTTTCCCAAATTAGACGCCCATGAGTGGAAGTGCCCTATGCTCTCTAAGACGAGTTTTTTAGATGTTTCAGGACACACTGTACACTTCTCCAGAGTGGCTGTTGGCAATTTACATCCCGCCCATCAGCGTAGCAAGGCTCCCATTTCTCCATGTCCTCTCCTGCATTTCTGGTTTTGACACTTTATTCAGCATGGCCCTTTTGACCGATGGGAAGCGAGACTTCTTTGTAGCGCTGATTTGCCTTTCCAGGTTGCTTGGTTGGCCAAATAGGGCGTATGCGTTTTTTCCTGAATATATTCAGGAAAAAACGCATACGCCCTTTTTGGCCAAGGGCATCACTGTCGAGGTTTTGCCGCTTTTCCTGTGCTTTACAGGCGATTCGAATCTACCTCCTGAAATCTGTTTCCTGCAATTCTGCCTTGCTTTCAAATCCTCTTCGTTGCTTTCCCTCAATATTTTTGTGGGCGAGAGTTATCATTTATAACTCAGCAGGTTTGTGATTTGCAGTGCCCCTGAGCTCCATTTTTCAACTCGCTTTTTTGGGAGCTGGCCTCAAAAGCGTAGGATTGCTTCAGGCCTTTTTCTGGTTCCGGGCGGCAGGCAGAGCCTGTGGTTAATTCTTCTTCCTGATGGGAAAATAGAGTGACCTGTGCCTTTCCCAACACCTAGAGCTAGTCGCTCATTGGTTCCCCCTCTTGCCGTTCATCCTCAGGACAAATAGCAACCTGTACGGAACAGGAGGTTAAAGTGCTGATTCTCCAAGGAGGGAGATTGCTAGTAAAGCGGCTGGAATGGCGACCCCGAGCACAAGGAGATGAGAAATAAGGTGCGTTTTAGAAACCTTTCCCGATCACACGGTGTACCATCTTCTGGGTTTCTCATGCATGTTTTCGATGTAGGAAGATGCCCTTGAACCTGGAGATTTGGGACCCATCAGACGGGTACCACGCAATATTACTTTAAAGGGTCTGCGTTTGCTCACCCAACCTCACCAAACCTCTCAGCCCCAAGAGTGTCCACGCTTATGTCTCAATCAGCTGTGGGATTAGATATGGTCAATCCAGGTGGCATCACAGCCCCTGAACTAATTTTGTAAGAATTTCTCTCTCTTTCACTGTCTTTGTTTCACGGGTTTTTAAAAGTAATTGATTTTCCTAATGGGGTTTAGCTGCTTTTCACTGCTGTGTTTATGCCGCTTTACACCCACTTGACTCACTTCCAGAGAGATATCAATACATAGGTTTGAAGATTTTTACTAGTCAGATCTATTCTTGGGCGGTGAATAGGGGGTGTTGAGTCCACTTCACTGAGCAAGGAGTAGGTCTTGTCTATTACATATTGGGTTTATGGAACGGTATCTGAGCTAATTTGAAACCCTTGTTTTATGCATCACCCCACCTCACCTTTCCCGTTAGGCAGCCATAGTGTGTTTTCTAAATGTGTGACTCTGTTCTGTTTTGTAATTCAGTTCAAGTGTAGCGGTTTGTACATTCCCTCTATAAGTGATATCTTATGACTAGTGTCTTTTTCTGTGTGACTTATTTCACTTAGAACCGTCGTACCTGAATCCACTCATCATGCTGCTACTAGCCTTATGACGTTGATTTCATGGCTGAGTGATATTCCATTGTACCTAAGGACCACAACTTCTTTATCCATTTTTCTCCTTCCTGGGATATTTAAGGTGGAATGAAGTGGAGGTTCTTGTCAACAGAGCAACCCTAAACTTTGGAGTGCCTGTGCCTTGCTGATTTTTAGTTTTCCCAAATTAGACGCCCATGAGTGGAAGTGCCCTATGCTCTCTAAGACGAGTTTTTTAGATGTTTCAGGACACACCGTACACTTCTCCAGAGTGGCTGTTGGCAATTTACATCCCGACCATCAGCGTAGCAAGGCTCCCATTTCTCCATGGCCTCTCCTGCATTTCTGGTTTTGACACTTTATTCAGCATGGCCCTTTTGACCGATGGGAAGCGAGACTTCTTTGTAGCGCTGATTTGCCTTTCCAGGTTGCTTGGTTGGCCAAAAAGGGCGTATGCGTTTTTTCCTGAATATATTCAGGAAAAAACGCATACGCCCTTTTTGGCCAAGGGCATCATTGTCGAGGTTTTGCTGCTTTTCCTGTGCTTTAAAGGCGATTCGAATCTACCTCCTGAAATCTGTTTCCTGCAATTCTGCCTTGCTTTCAAATCCTCTTCGTTGCCTTCCCTCAATATTTTTGTGGGCGAGAGTTATCATTTCTAACTCTGCAGGTTTGTGATTTGCAGTGCCCCTGAGCTCCATTTTTCAACTCGCTTTTTTGGGAGCTGCCCGCAAATGCGTAAGATTGCTTCAGGCCCTATTGTGGTTCCGGGCGGCAGGCTGAGGCTGTGGTTAATTCTTCTTCCTGATGGGAAAATAGAGTGACCTGTGCCTTTCTCAACACTTAGAGCTAGTCGCTCATTGGTTCCCCCTCTTCCCGTTCATCCTCAGGACAAATTGCAACCTGTACGGAACAGGAGGTTAAACGTGCTGATTCTCCAAGGAGGGAGATTGCTAGTAAAGCGGCTGGAATGGTGAACCCGAGCACAAGGAGATGAGAAATGAGGTGCGTTTTAGAAACCTTTCCCGATCACACGGTGTACCATCTTCTGGGGTTCTCATGCATGTTTTCGATGTAGGAAGATGCCCTTGAACCTGGAGATTTGGGACCCATCAGACGGGTACCACGCAGTATTACTTTAAAGGGTCTGTGTTTGCTCACCCAACCTCACCAAACCTCTCAGCCCCAAGAGTGTCCACCCTTATGTCTCAATCAGCTGTGGGTCTAGATATGGTCAATCCAGGTGGCATCACAGCCCCTGAACGAATTTTGTAAGAATTTCTCTCTCTTTCACTGTCTTTGTTTCACGGGTTTTTAAAAGTAATTGATTTTCCTAATGGGGTTTAGCTGCTTTTCACTGCTGTGTTTATGCCGCTTTACACCCACTTGACTCACTTCCAGAGAGATATCAATACATAGGTTGGAAGATTCTTACTAGTCAGATCTATTCTTGGGCGGTGAATAGGGGGTGTTGAGTCCACTTCACTGAGCAAGGAGTAGGTCTTGTCTATTACATATTGGGTTTATGGAACGGTATCTGAGCTAATTTGAAACCCTTGTTTTATGCATCACCCCACCTCACCTTTCCCGTTAGGCAGTCATAGTGTGTTTTCTAAATGTGTGACTCTGTTCTGTTTTGTAATTCAGTTCAAGTGTAGCGGTTTTTACATTCCCTCTATAAGTGATATCTTCTGATTAGTGTCTTTTTCTGTGTGACTTATTTCACTTAGAACCGTCGTACCTGAATCCACTCATCATGCTGCTACTAGCCTTATGACGTTGATTTCATGGCTGAGTGATATTCCATTGTACCTAAGGACCACAACTTCTTTATCCATTTTTCTCTTTCCTGGGATATTTAAGGTGGAATGAAGTGGAGGTTCTTGTCAACAGAGCAACCCTAAACTTTGGAGTGCCTGTGCCTTGCTGATTTTTAGTTTTCCCAAATTAGACGCCCATGAGTGGAAGTGCCCTATGCTCTCTAAGCCGAGTTTTTTAGATGTTTCAGGACACACCATACACTTCTCCAGAGTGGCTGTTGGCAATTTACATCCCACCCATCAGCGTAGCAAGGCTCCCATTTCTCCATGGCCTCTCCTGCATTTCTGGTTTTGACACTTTATTCAGCATGGCCCTTTTGACCGATGGGAAGCGAGACTTCTTTGTAGCGCTGATTTGCCTTTCCAGGTTGCTTGGTTGGCCAAAAAGGGCGTATGCGTTTTTTCCTGAATATATTCAGGAAAAAACGCATACGCCCTTTTTGGCCAAGGGCATCATTGTCGAGGTTTTGCCGCTTTTCCTGTGCTTTAAAGGCGATTCGAATCTACCTCCTGAAATCTGTTTCCTGCAATTCTGCCTTGCTTTCACATCCTCTTCGTTGCCTTCCCTCAATATTTTTGTGGGCGAGAGTTATCATTTCTAACTCTGCAGGTTTGTGATTTGCAGTGCCCCTGAGCTCCATTTTTCAACTCGCTTTTTTGGGAGCTGGCCGCAAAAGCGTAGGATTGCTTCAGGCCCTATTCTGGTTCCGGGCGGCAGGCTGAGCCTGTGGTTAATTCTTCTTCCTGATGGGAAAATAGAGTGACCTGTGCCTTTCCCAACACCTAGAGCTAGTCGCTCATTGGTTCCCCCTCTTGCCGTTCATCCTCAGGACAAATTGCAACCTGTACGGAACAGGAGGTTAAAGTGCTGATTCTCCAAGGAGGGAGATTGCTAGTAAAGCGGCTGGAATGGCGACGCCGAGCACAAGGAGATGAGAAATAAGGTGCGTTTTAGAAACCTTTCCCGATCACACGGTGTACCATCTTCTGGGTTTCTCATGCATGTTTTCGATGTAGGAAGATGCCCTTGAACCTGGAGATTTGGGACCCATCAGACGGGTACCACGCAATATTACTTTAAAGGTTCTGTGTTTGCTCACCCAACCTCACCAAACCTCTCAGCCCCAAGAGTGTCCACCCTTATGTCTCAATCAGCTGTGGGTCTAGATATGGTCAATCCAGGTGGCATCACAGCCCCTGAACGAATTTTGTAAGAATTTCTCTCTCTTTCACTGTCTTTGTTTCACGGGTTTTTAAAAGTAATTCATTTTCCTAATGGGGTTTAGCTGCTTTTCACTGCTGTGTTTATGCCGCTTTACACCCACTTGACTCACTTACAGAGAGATATCAATACATAGGTTTGAAGATTCTTACTAGTCAGATCTATTCTTGGGCGGTGAATAGGGGGTATTGAGTCCAGTTCACTGAGCAAGGAGTAGGTCTTGTCTATTACATATTGGGTTTATGGAACGGTATCTGAGCTAATTTGAAACCCTTGTTTTAGGCATCACCCCACCTCGCCTTTCCCGTTAGGCAGCCATAGTGTGTTTTCTAAATGTGTGACTCTGTTCTGTTTTGTAATTCAGTTCAAGTGTAGCGGTTTTTACTTTCCCTCTATAAGTGATATCTTATGATTAGTGTCTTTTTCTGTGTGACTTCCTTCACTTAGAACCGTCTTACCTGAATCCACTCATTATGCTGCTACTAGCCTTATGACGTTGATTTCATGGCTGAGTGATATTCCATTGTACCTAAGGACCACAACTTCTTTATCCATTTTTCTCTTTCCTGGGATATTTAAGGTGGAATGAAGTGGAGGTTCTTGTCAACAGAGCAACCCTAAACTTTGGAGTGCCTGTGCCTTGCTGATTTTTAGTTTTCCCAAATTAGACGCCCATGAGTGGAAGTGCCCTATGCTGTCTAAGCCGAGTTTTTTAGATGTTTCAGGACACACCGTACACTTCTCCAGAGTGGCTGTTGGCAATTTACATCCCGCCCATCAGCGTAGCAAGGCTCCCATTTCTCCATGGCCTCTCCTGCATTTCTGGTTTTGACACTTTATTCAGCATGGCCCTTTTGACCGATGGGAAGCGAGACTTCTTTGTAGCACTAATTTGCCTTTCCAGGTTCCTTGGTTGGCCAAAAAGGGCGTATGTGTTTTTTCCTGAGTATATTCAGGAAAAAACGCATACGCCCTTTTTGGCCAAGGGCATCATTGTCGAGGACTTGCCGCTTTTCCTGTGCTTTAAAGGCGATTAAAATCTACCTCCTGAAATCTGTTTCCTGCAATTCTGCCTTGCTTTCACATCCTCTTCGTTGCCTTCCCTCAATATTTTTGTGGGCGAGAGTTATCATTTATAACTCTGCAGGTTTGTGATTTGCAGTGCCCCTGAGCTCCATTTTTCAACTCGCTTTTTTGGGAGCTGGCCGCAAAAGCGTAGGATTGCTTCAGGCCCTATTCTGGTTCCGGGCGGCAGGCTGAGCCTGTAGTTAATTCTTCTTCCTGATGGGAAAATAGAGTGACCTGTGCCTTTCCCAACACCTAGAGCTAGTCGCTCATTGGTTCCCCCTCTTCCCGTTCATCCTCAGGACAAATTGCAACCTGTACGGAACAGGAGGTTAAACGTGCTGATTCTCCAAGGAGGGAGATTGCTAGTAAAGCGGCTGGAATGGCGAACCCGAGCACAAGGAGATGAGAAATGAGGTGCGTTTTAGAAACCTTTCCCGATCACACGGTGTACCATCTTCTGGGTTTCTCATGCATGTTTTCGATGTAGGAAGATGCCCTTGAACCTGGAGATTTGGGACCCATCAGACGGGTACCACGCAGTATTACTTTAAAGGGTCTGCGTTTGCTCACCCAACCTCACCAAACCTCTCAGCCCCAAGAGTGTCCACCCTTATGTCTCAATCAGCTGTGGGTCTAGATATGGTCAATCCAGGTGGCATCACAGCCCCTGAACGAATTTTGTAAGAATTTCTCTCTCTTTCACTGTCTTTGTTTCACGGGTTTTTAAAAGTAATTCATTTTCCTAATGGGGTTTAGCTGCTTTTCACTGCTGTGTTTATGCCGCTTTACTCCCACTTGACTCACTTACAGAGAGAAATCAATACATAGGTTTGAAGATTCTTACTAGTCAGATCTATTCTTGGGCGGTGAATAGGGGGTGTTGAGTCCAGTTCACTGAGCAAGGAGTAGGTCTTGTCTATTACATATTGGGTTTATGGAACGGTATCTGAGCTAATTTGAAACCCTTGTTTTAGGCATCACCCCACCTCACCTTTCCCGTTAGGCAGCCATAGTGTGTTTTCTAAATGTGTGACTCTGTTCTGTTTTGTAATTCAGTTCAAGTGTAGCGGTTTTTACTTTCCCTTTATAAGTGATATCTTATGATTAGTGTCTTTTTCTGTGTGACTTATTTCACTTAGAACCGTCGTACCTGAATCCACTCATCATGCTGCTACTAGCCTTATGACGTTGATTTCATGGCTGAGTGATATTCCATTGTACCTAAGGACCACAACTTCTTTATCCATTTTTCTCTTTCCTGGGATATTTAAGGTGGAATGAAGTGGAGGTTCTTGTCAACAGAGCAACCCTAAACTTTGGAGTGCCTGTGCCTTGCTGATTTTTAGTTTTCCCAAATTAGACGCCCATGAGTGGAAGTGCCCTATGCTCTCTAAGACGAGTTTTTTAGATGTTTCAGGACACACCGTACACTTCTCCAGAGTGGCTGTTGGCAATTTACATCCCGCCCATCAGCGTAGCAAGGCTCCCATTTCTCCATGGCCTCTCCTGCATTTCTGGTTTTGACACTTTATTCAGCATGGCCCTTTTGACCGATGGGAAGCGAGACTTCTTTGTAGCGCTGATTTGCCTTTCCAGTTTGCTTGGTTGGCCAAAAAGGGCGTATGCGTTTTTTCCTGAATATATTCAGGAAAAAACGCATACGCCCTTTTTGGCCAAGGGCATCATTGTCGAGGTTTTGCCGCTTTTCCTGTGCTTTAAAGGCGATTCGAATCTACCTCCTGAAATCTGTTTCCTGCAATTCTGCCTTGCTTTCAAATCCTCTTCGTTGCCTTCCCTCAATATTTTTGTGGGCGAGAGTTATCATTTCTAACTCTGCAGGTTTGTGATTTGCAGTGCCCCTGAGCTCCATTTTTCAACTCGCTTTTTTGGGAGCTGGCCTCAAAAGCGTAGGATTGCTTCAGGCCTTTTTCTGGTTCCGGGCGGCAGGCAGAGCCTGTGGTTAATTCTTCTTCCTGATGGGAAAATAGAGTGACCTGTGCCTTTCCCAACACCTAGAGCTAGTCGCTCATTGGTTCCCCCTCTTGCCGTTCATCCTCAGGACAAATTGCAACCTGTATGGAACAGGAGGTTAAAGTGCTGATTCTCCAAGGAGGGAGATTGCTAGTAAAGCGGCTGGAATGGCGACCCCGAGCACAAGGAGATGAGAAATAAGGTGCGTTTTAGAAACCTTTCCCGATCACACGGTGTACCATCTTCTGGGTTTCTCATGCATGTTTTCGATGTAGGAAGATGCCCTTGAACCTGGAGATTTGGGACCCATCAGACGGGTACCACGCAATATTACTTTAAAGGGTCTGCGTTTGCTCACCCAACCTCACCAAACCTCTCAGCCCCAAGAGTGTCCACGCTTATGTCTCAATCAGCTGTGGTTCTAGATATGGTCAATCCAGGTGGCATCACAGCCCCTGAACGAATTTTGTAAGAATTTCTCTCTCTTTCACTGTCTTTGTTTCACGGGTTTTTAAAAGTAATTGATTTTCCTAATGGGGTTTAGCTGCTTTTCACTGCTGTGTTTATGCCGCTTTACACCCACTTGACTCACTTCCAGAGAGATATCAATACATAGGTTTGAAGATTTTTACTAGTCAGATCTATTCTTGGGCGGTGAATAGGGGGTGTTGAGTCCACTTCACTGAGCAAGGAGTAGGTCTTGTCTATTACATATTGGGTTTATGGAACGGTATCTGAGCTAATTTGAAACCCTTGTTTTATGCATCACCCCACCTCACCTTTCCCGTTAGGCAGCCATAGTGTGTTTTCTAAATGTGTGACTCTGTTCTGTTTTGTAATTCAGTTCAAGTGTAGCGGTTTGTACATTCCCTCTATAAGTGATATCTTATGACTAGTGTCTTTTTCTGTGTGACTTATTTCACTTAGAACCGTCGTACCTGAATCCACTCATCATGCTGCTACTAGCCTTATGACGTTGATTTCATGGCTGAGTGATATTCCATTGTACCTAAGGACCACAACTTCTTTATCCATTTTTCTCCTTCCTGGGATATTTAAGGTGGAATGAAGTGGAGGTTCTTGTCAACAGAGCAACCCTAAACTTTGGAGTGCCTGTGCCTTGCTGATTTTTAGTTTTCCCAAATTAGACGCCCATGAGTGGAAGTGCCCTATGCTCTCTAAGACGAGTTTTTTAGATGTTTCAGGACACACCGTACACTTCTCCAGAGTGGCTGTTGGCAATTTATATCCCGACCATCAGCGTAGCAAGGCTCCCATTTCTCCATGGCCTCTCTTGCATTTCTGGTATTGACACTTTATTCAGCATGGCCCTTTTGACCGATGGGAAGCGAGACTTCTTTGTAGCGCTGATTTGCCTTTCCAGGTTGCTTGGTTGGCCAAAAAGGGCGTATGCGTTTTTTCCTGAATATATTCAGGAAAAAACGCGTACGCCCTTTTTGGCCAAGGGCATCATTGTCGAGGTTTTGCCTCTTTTCCTGTGCTTTAAAGGCGATTCGAATGTACCTCCTGAAATCTGTTTCCTGCAATTCTGCCTTGCTTTCAAATCCTCTTCGTTGCCTTCCCTCAATATTTTTGTGGGCGAGAGTTATCATTTCTAACTCTGCAGGTTTGTGATTTGCAGTGCCCCTGAGCTCCATTTTTCAACTCGCTTTTTTGGGAGCTGGCCGCAAAAGCGTAGGATTGCTTCAGGACCTATTCTGGTTCCGGGCGGCAGGCTGAGCCTGTGGTTAATTCTTCTTCCTGATGGGAAAATAGAGTGACCTGTGCCTTTCCCAACACCTAGAGCTAGTCGCTCATTGGTTCCCCCTCTTCCCGTTCATCCTCAGGACAAATTGAAACCTGTACGGAACAGGAGGTTAAACGTGTTGATTCTCCAAGGAGGGAGATTGCTAGTAAAGCGGATGGAATGGCGAACCCGAGCACAAGGAGATGAGAAATGAGGTGCGTTTTAGAAACCTTTCCCGATCACACGGTGTACCATCTTCTGGGTTTCTCATGCATGTTTTCGATGTAGGAAGATGCCCTTGAACCTGGAGATTTGGGACCCATCAGACGGGTACCACGCAGTATTACTTTAAAGGGTCTGCGTTTGCTCACCCAACCTCACCAAACCTCTCAGCCCCAAGAGTGTCCACCCTTATGTCTCAATCAGCTGTGGGTCTAGATATGGTCAATCCAGGTGGCATCACAGCCCCTGAACGAATTTTGTAAGAATTTCTCTCTCTTTCACTGTCTTTGTTTCACGGGTTTTTAAAAGTAATTGATTTTCCTAATGGGGTTTAGCTGCTTTTCACTGCTGTGTTTATGCCGCTTTACTCCCACTTGACTCACTTACGGAGAGATATCAATACATAGGTTTGAAGATTCTTACTAGTCAGATCTATTCTTGGGCGGTGAATAGGGGGTGTTGAGTCCAGTTCACTGAGCAAGGAGTAGGTCTTGTCTATTACATATTGGGTTTATGGAACGGTATCTGAGCTAATTTGAAACCCTTGTTTTATGCATCACCCCACCTCGCCTTTCCCGTTAGGCAGCCATAGTGTGTTTTCTAAATGTGTGACTCTGTTCTGTTTTGTAATTCAGTTCAAGTGTAGCGGTTTTTACATTCCCTCTATAAGTGATATCTTCTGATTAGTGTCTTTTTCTGTGTGACTTATTTCACTTAGAACCGTCGTACCTGAATCCACTCATCATGCTGCTACTAGCCTTATGACGTTGATTTCATGGCTGAGTGATATTCCATTGTACCTAAGGACCACAACTTCTTTATCCATTTTTCTCTTTCCTGGGATATTTAAGGTGGAATGAAGTGGAGGTTCTTGTCAACAGAGCAACCCTAAACTTTGGAGTGCCTGTGCCTTGCTGATTTTTAGTTTTCCCAAATTAGACGCCCATGAGTGGAAGTGCCCTATGCTCTCTAAGCCGAGTTTTTTAGATGTTTCAGGACACACCATACACTTCTCCAGAGTGGCTGTTGGCAATTTACATCCCACCCATCAGCGTAGCAAGGCTCCCATTTCTCCATGGCCTCTGCTGCATTTCTCGTATTGACACTTTATTCAGCATGGCCCTTTTGACCGATGGGAAGCGAGACTTCTTTGTAGCGCTGATTTGCCTTTCCAGGTTGCTTGGTTGGCCAAAAAGGGCGTATGCGTTTTTTCCTGAATATATTCAGGAAAAAGCGCATACGCCCTTTTTGGCCAAGGGCATCATTGTCGAGGTTTTGCCGCTTTTCCTGTGCTTTAAAGGCGATTCGAATCTACCTCCTGAAATCTGTTTCCTGCAATTCTGCCTTGCTTTCAAATCCTCTTCGTTGCCTTCCCTCAATATTTTTGTGGGCGAGAGTTATCATTTCTAACTCTGCAGGTTTGTGATTTGCAGTGCCCCTGAGCTCCATTTTTCAACTCGCTTTTTTGGGAGCTGCCCGCAAAAGCGTAAGATTGCTTCAGGCCCTATTGTGGTTCCGGGCGGCAGGCTGAGCCTGTGGTTAATTCTTCTTCCTGATGGGAAAATAGAGTGACCTGTGCCTTTCCCAACACTTAGAGCTAGTCGCTCATTGGTTCCCCCTCTTCCCGTTCATCCTCAGGACAAATTGCAACCTGTACGGAACAGGAGGTTAAACGTGCTGATTCTCCAAGGAGGGAGATTGCTAGTAAAGCGGCTGGAATGGCGAACCCGAGCACAAGGAGATGAGAAATGAGGTGCGTTTTAGAAACCTTTCCCGATCACACGGTGTACCATCTTCTGGGGTTCTCATGCATGTTTTCGATGTAGGAAGATGCCCTTGAACCTGGAGATTTGGGACCCATCAGACGGGTACCACGCAGTATTACTTTAAAGGGTCTGTGTTTGCTCACCCAACCTCACCAAACCTCTCAGCCCCAAGAGTGTCCACCCTTATGTCTCAATCAGCTGTGGGTCTAGATATGGTCAATCCAGGTGGCATCACAGCCCCTGAACGAATTTTGTAAGAATTTCTCTCTCTTTCACTGTCTTTGTTTCACGGGTTTTTAAAAGTAATTGATTTTCCTAATGGGGTTTAGCTGCTTTTCACTGCTGTGTTTATGCCGCTTTACTCCCACTTGACTCACTTACGGAGAGATATCAATACATAGGTTTGAAGATTCTTACTAGTCAGATATATTCTTGGGCGGTGAATAGGGGGTGTTGAGTCCAGTTCACTGAGCAAGCAGTAGGTATTGTCTATTACATATTGGGTTTATGGAACGGTATCTGAGCTAATTTGAAACCCTTGTTTTATGCATCACCCCACCTCACCTTTCCCGTTAGGCAGTCATAGTGTGTTTTCTAAATGTGTGACTCTGTTCTGTTTTGTAATTCAGTTCAAGTGTAGCGGTTTTTACATTCCCTCTATAAGTGATATCTTCTGATTAGTGTCTTTTTCTGTGTGACTTATTTCACTTAGAACCGTCGTACCTGAATCCACTCATCATGCTGCTACTAGCCTTATGACGTTGATTTCATGGCTGAGTGATATTCCATTGTACCTAAGGACCACAACTTCTTTATCCATTTTTCTCTTTCCTGGGATATTTAAGGTGGAATGAAGTGGAGGTTCTTGTCAACAGAGCAACCCTAAACTTTGGAGTGCCTGTGCCTTGCTGATTTTTAGTTTTCCCAAATTAGACGCTCATGAGTGGAAGTGCCCTATGCTGTCTAAGCCGAGTTTTTTAGATGTTTCAGGACACACCGTACACTTCTCCAGAGTGGCTGTTGGCAATTTACATCCCGCCCATCAGCGTAGCAAGGCTCCCATTTCTCCATGGCCTCTCCTGCATTTCTGGTTTTGACACTTTATTCAGCATGGCCCTTTTGACCGATGGGAAGCGAGACTTCTTTGTAGCGCTGATTTGCCTTTCCAGGTTGCTTGGTTGGCCAAAAAGGGCGTATGCGTTTTTTCCTGAATATATTCAGGAAAAAACGCATACGCCCTTTTTGGCCAAGGGCATCATTGTCGAGGTTTTGCCGCTTTTCCTGTGCTTTAAAGGCGATTCGAATCTACCTCCTGAAATCTGTTTCCTGCAATTCTGCCTTGCTTTCAAATCCTCTTCGTTGCCTTCCCTCAATATTTTTGTGGGCGAGAGTTATCATTTATAACTCTGCAGGTTTGTGATTTGCAGGGCCCCTGAGCTCCATTTTTCAACTCGCTTTTTTGGGAGCTGGCCGCAAAAGCGTAGGATTGCTTCAGGACCTATTCTGGTTCCGGGCGGCAGGCTGAGCCTGTGGTTAATTCTTCTTCCTGATGGGAAAATAGAGTGACCTGTGACTGTCCCACCACCTAGAGCTAGTCGCTCATTGGTTCCCCCTCTTCCCGTTCATCCTCAGGACAAATTGCAACCTGTACGGAACAGGAGGTTAAACGTGCTGATTCTCCAAGGAGGGAGATTGCTATTAAAGATGCTGGAATGGCAAACCCGAGCACAAGGAGATGAGAAATGAGGTGCGTTTTAGAAACCTTTCCCGATCACACGGTGTACCATCTTCTGGGTTTCTCATGCATGTTTTCGATGTAGGAAGATGCCCTTGAACCTGGAGATTTGGGACCCATGGGATGGGTACCACGCAGTATTACTTTAAAGGGTCTGCGTTTGCTCACCCAACCTCACCAAACTTCTCAGCCCCAAGAGTGTCCACCCTTATGTCTCAATCAGCTGTGGGTCTAGATATGGTCAATCCAGGTGGCATCACAGCCCCTGAACGAATTTTGTAAGAATTTCTCTCTCTTTCACTGTCTTTGTTTCACGGGTTTTTAAAAGTAATTGATTTTCCTAATGGGGTTTAGCTGCTTTTCACTGCTGTGTTTATGCCGCTTTACTCCCACTTGACTCACTTACAGAGAGATATCAATACATAGGTTTGAAGATTCTTACTAGTCAGATCTATTCTTGGGCGGTGAATAGGGGGTGTTGAGTCCATTTCACTGAGCAAGGAGTAGGTCTTGTCTATTACATATTGGGTTTATGGAACGGTATCTGAGCTAATTTGAAACCCTTGTTTTAGGCATCACCCCACCTCACCTTTCCCGTTAGGCAGCCATAGTGTGTTTTCTAAATGTGTGACTCTGTTCTGTTTTGTAATTCAGTTCAAGTGTAGCGGTTTTTACTTTCCCTCTATAAGTGATATCTTATGAGTAGTGTCTTTTTCTGTGTGACTTATTTCACTTAGAACCGTCGTACCTGAATCCACTCTTCATGCTGCTACTAGCCTTATGACGTTGATTTCATGGATGAGTGATATTCCATTGTACCTAAGGACCACAACTTCTTTATCCATTTTTCTCTTTCCTGGGATATTTAAGGTGGAATGAAGTGGAGGTTCTTGTCAACACAGCAACCCTAACTTTGGAGTGCCTGTGCCTTGCTGATTTTTAGTTTTCCCAAATTAGACGCTCATGAGTGGAAGTGCCCTATGCTGTCTAAGCCGAGTTTTTTAGATGTTTCAGGACACACCGTACACTTCTCCAGAGTGGCTGTTGGCAATTTACATCCCGCCCATCAGCGTAGCAAGGCTCCCATTTCTCCATGGCCTCTCCTGCATTTCTGGTTTTGACACTTTATTCAGCATGGCCCTTTTGACCGATGGGAAGCGAGACTTCTTTGTAGCGCTGATTTGCTTTTCCAGGTTGCTTGGTTGGCCAAAAAGGGCGTATGCGTTTTTTCCTGAATATATTCAGGAAAAAACGCATACGCCCTTTTTGGCCAAGGGCATCATTGTCGAGGTTTTGCCGCTTTTCCTGTGCTTTAAAGGCGATTCGAATCTACCTCCTGAAATCTGTTTCCTGCAATTCTGCCTTGCTTTCAAATCCTCTTCGTTGCCTTCCCTCAATATTTTTGTGGGCGAGAGTTATCATTTATAACTCTGCAGGTTTGTGATTTGCAGGGCCCCTGAGCTCAATTTTTCAACTCGCTTTTTTGGGAGCTGGCCGCAAAAGCGTAGGATTGCTTCAGGACCTATTCTGGTTCCGGGCGGCAGGCTGAGCCTGTGGTTAATTCTTCTTCCTGATGGGAAAATAGAGTGACCTGTGACTGTCCCACCACCTAGAGCTAGTCGCTCATTGGTTCCCCCTCTTCCCGTTCATCCTCAGGACAAATTGCAACCTGTACGGAACAGGAGGTTAAACGTGCTGATTCTCCAAGGAGGGAGATTGCTATTAAAGATGCTGGAATGGCAAACCCGAGCACAAGGAGATGAGAAATGAGGTGCGTTTTAGAAACCTTTCCCGATCACACGGTGTACCATCTTCTGGGTTTCTCATGCATGTTTTCGATGTAGGAAGATGCCCTTGAACCTGGAGATTTGGGACCCATGGGATGGGTACCACGCAGTATTACTTTAAAGGGTCTGCGTTTGCTCACCCAACCTCACCAAACTTCTCAGCCCCAAGAGTGTCCACCCTTATGTCTCAATCAGCTGTGGGTCTAGATATGGTCAATCCAGGTGGCATCACAGCCCCTGAACGAATTTTGTAAGAATTTCTCTCTCTTTCACTGTCTTTGTTTCACGGGTTTTTAAAAGTAATTGATTTTCCTAATGGGGTTTAGCTGCTTTTCACTGCTGTGTTTATGCCGCTTTACTCCCACTTGACTCACTTACAGAGAGATATCAATACATAGGTTTGAAGATTCTTACTAGTCAGATCTATTCTTGGGCGGTGAATAGGGGGTGTTGAGTCCATTTCACTGAGCAAGGAGTAGGTCTTGTCTATTACATATTGGGTTTATGGAACGGTATCTGAGCTAATTTGAAACCCTTGTTTTAGGCATCACCCCACCTCACCTTTCCCGTTAGGCAGCCATAGTGTGTTTTCTAAATGTGTGACTCTGTTCTGTTTTGTAATTCAGTTCAAGTGTAGCGGTTTTTACTTTCCCTCTATAAGTGATATCTTATGAGTAGTGTCTTTTTCTGTGTGACTTATTTCACTTAGAACCGTCGTACCTGAATCCACTCTTCATGCTGCTACTAGCCTTATGACGTTGATTTCATGGATGAGTGATATTCCATTGTACCTAAGGACCACAACTTCTTTATCCATTTTTCTCTTTCCTGGGATATTTAAGGTGGAATGAAGTGGAGGTTCTTGTCAACAGAGCAACCCTAACTTTGGAGTGCCTGTGCCTTGCTGATTTTTAGTTTTCCCAAATTAGACGCCCATGAGTGGAAGTGCCCTATGCTCTCTAAGCCGAGTTTTTTAGATGTTCCAGGACACACCGTACACTTCTCCAGAGTGGCTGTTGGCAATTTACATCCCGCCCATCAGCGTAGCAAGGCTCCCATTTCTCCATGGCCTCTCCTGCATTTCTGGTTTTGACACTTTATTCAGCATGGCCCTTTTGACCGATGGGAAGCGAGACTTCTTTGTAACGCTGATTTGCCTTTCCAGGTGGCTTGGTTGGCCAAAAAGGGCGTATGCGTTTTTTCCTGAGTATATTCAGGAAAAGACGCATACGCCCTTTTTGGCCAAGGGCATCATTGTCGAGGTTTTGCCGCTTTTCCTGTGCTTTAAAGGCGATTCGAATCTACCTCCTGAAATCTGTTTCCTGCAATTCTGCCTTGCTTTCAAATCCTCTTCGTTGTCTTCCCTCAATATATTTGTGGGCGAGAGTTTTCATTTATAACTCTGCAGGTTTGTGATTTGCAGGGCCCCTGAGCTCCATTTTTCAATTCGCCTTTTTGGGAACTGGCCGCATAAGCGCAGGATTGCTTCAGGCCCTATTCTGGTTCCGGGCGGCAGGCTGAGCCTGTGGTTAATTCTTCTTCCTGATGGGAAAATAGAGTGACCTGTGCCTGTCCCAACACCTAGAGCTAGTCTCTCATTGGTTCTCCCATTTCCCGTTCATCCTCAGGACAAATTGCAACATGTACGGAACAGGAGGTTAAAGGTGCTGATTCTCCAAGGAGGGAGATTGCTCATAAAGCGGCTGGAATGACGAACCCAAGCACAAGGAGATGAGAAATGAGGTGCATTTTAGAAACCTTTCCCGATCACACGGTGTACCATCTTCTGGGTTTCTCATGCATGTTTTCGATGTAGGAAGATGCTCTTGATCCTGGAGATTTGGGACCCATGGGATGGGTACCACGCAGTATTACTTTAAAGGGTCTGCGTTTGCTCACCCAACCTCACCAAACCTCTCAGCCCCAAGAGTGTCCACACGAATGTCTCAATCATCTGTGGGTCTAGATATGGTCCATCCAGGTGGCATCACAGCCCCTGAACGAATTTTGTAAGAAATTCTCTCTCTTTCACTGTCTTTGTTTCACGGGTTTTTAAAAGTAATTGATTTTTATAATGGGGTTTAGCTGCTTTTCACTGCTGTGTTCATGCCGCTTTACACCCACTTGACTCACTTCCAGAGAGATATCAATACATAGGTTTGTAGATTCTTACTAGTCAGATATATTCTTGGGCGGTGAATAGGGGGTGTTGAGTTCAGTTCACTGAGCAAGGAGTAGGTCTTGTCTATTACATATTGGGTTTATGGAACGGTATCTGAGCTAATTTGAAACCCTTGTTTTAGGCATCACCCCACCTCACCTTTCCCGTTAGGCAGCCATAGTGTGTTTTCTAAACGTGTGACTCTGTTCTGTTTTGTAATTCAGTTCAAGTGTAGCGATTTTTACATTCCCTCTATAAGTGATATCTTATGATTAGTGTCTTTTTCTGTGTGACTTATTTCACTTGGAATCGTCGTACCTGAATCCACTCATCATGCTGCTACTAGCCTTATGACGTTGATTTCATGGCTGAGTGATATTCCATTGTACATAAGGACCACAACTTCTTTCTCCATCTTTCTCTTTCCTGGGATATTTAAGGTGTAATGAAGTGGAGGTTCTTGTCAACAGAGCAGCCCTAAACTTTGGGGTGCCTGTGTCTTGCTGATTTTTAGTTTTCCCAATTTAGACGCCCATGAGTGGAAGTGCCCTATGCTCTCTAAGCTGAGTTCTTTAGATGTTTCAGGACACACCGTACACTTCTCCAGAGTGGCTGTCGGCAATTTACATCCCGCCCATCAGCGTAGCAAGGCTCCCCTTTCTCCATGGCCTGTCCTGCATTTCTGGTTTTGACACTTTATTCAGCATGGCCCTTTTGACCGATGGGAAGCGAGACTTCTTTGTAGCGCTGATTTGCCTTTCCAGGTTGCTTGGTTGGCCAAAAAGGGCGTATGCGTTTTTTCCTGAATACATTCAGGAAAAAACGCTCACGCCCTTTTTGGCCAAGGGCATCATTGTCGAGGTTTTGCCGCTTTTCCTGTGCTTTAAAGGCGATTCGAATCTACCTCCTGAAATCTGTTTCCTGCAATTCTGCCTTGCTTTCAAATCCTCTTCGTTGCCTTCCCTCAATATATTTGTGGGCGAGAGTTATCATTTATAACTGTGCAGCTTTGTGAATTGCAGTGCCCCTGAGATCCATTTTTCAACTCTCTTTTTGGGAGCTGGCCGCAAAAGCGCAGGATTGCTTCAGGCCCTATTCTGGTTCCGGGCGGCAGGTTGAGCCTCTGGTTAATTCTTCTTCCTGATGGGAAAATAGAATGACCTGTGCCTGTCCCAACACCTAGAGCTAGTCTCTCATTGGTTCCCCCTCTTCCCATTCATCTTCAGCACGAATTTCAAACTGTACAAAACAGGGGGAGAAATGTCTGATTCCCTAAGTGGGGAGATTGTTAGTAAAATGGCTGGAATGGCAAACCTGAGCACCAGGAGATGAGAAATGAGCTGCGTTTTAGAAACCTTTCCCGATCACACGGTGTAACATCTTCTGGGTTTCTCGTGCATGTTTTCGATGTAGGAAGATGCCCTTGAACCTGGAGATTTGGGACCCATGGAATGGGTACCTCACAGTATTACTTGAAAGTGTCTGCACTTGCTCACCCAACCTCTCCAATCCTCTCAGCCCCAGGAGTGTCCAGCCTTATGTCTCATCCAGCTGTGCGTCTAAATATGTTCAATGTAGGTTGCCTCACATTCCCCGAACGAATTTTGTAACATTTTCTTTCTTTGTCTTTTTTTTGTCTTTTTTTTAATTTATTTTTATCATTTGGTAAAGGTGATTTTCAATGCTGTCTTTCTTGCTCCTGCACATCCACTTGTTTCACTTACAGAGAGATATCTGTAAATTCTTTTAAGATTCTTACCCGTCGTATATATTCTTTTCTGGTGACTAGAGTGTGCTGAGTCCACTTCTTGAGCTATAGAGTAGATTTTGTCGATTACCTATTTGGTCTTTGGAACCGTAGCTGTGTTAATTTCAACCCTCTGGTTTATATCTCACCCCACCCCACCTTTCCACTTTATCAGCCATAAGTGTGTTTTGTAAATGTGTGACCCTGTTTCTGTTTTGTAATTTAGTTCATGTGTAACCATTTTTATATTCCACCTATAAATAGTATCTTGTGCCAAGTGTGTTTTTGTGTCTGACTTTTGTCACTTAGAATGATCTTATCTAAGTCCACTCGAGTTGCTGCAACTGGCCTTATTTCATTGGTTTCATGGCTGAGTACTATTCCATCGTAGATACGTACCATATCGTCTTTATCCATTTTTTCCTTCCAAGGACATTTATATTGTTTCCAAGTCGAGGATCCTGCAAAAGTGCTGCAGTAATAGTTGAAGTTCCTGTGTCTTATCGATTTATGGTTATCCCCAGGAGTGGTAGTGCCGTATGCTCTGTAACTCTATTGTTTTTTAATTAAGTAAGTAATTAATTTTGCCTGTGTTGGGTCTTCGTTATTTCATGTGGGGTTTCTCTAGTTGCAGGAAGTTGGGGCTACTCTTCGTTGAAGTGTGCGGGCTTCTCATTGCCGTGGCTTCTCTTCTTGCGGAGCACTGGCTTTAGGCACCAGGCTTCAGTAGTTGTGGCTCACGGGCTCTAGAGCACAGGCTCAGTAGTTGTCGTGCATTGGCTTAGTTGCTCCGTGGCATGTGTTATCTTTCTGGACTAAGGCTCGACCCCGTGTCCTCTGCCTTGGCAGTTGGATTCTTAACGTCTGCACCACCAGGAAGTCCCTGTAGCTCTATTTTTTAGAATTTTTAGGAAACATCATACCCTTCTCCAGCGTGGCTGTTAGCAATTGACATTCCCACCATCAGCGTAGCAGGGTTCCATTTTCTCCACATCCTCTCCTCCATTTGTTGTTTTTACACTTTGTGAGGTTGGCCATTCTGACTGGGGCAAAGTGCTACATCTTTGTCGTGTTGATTTGTGTTTCCTGCATATTTGCTTGGCCACAAAGGTCATATGGGTTTCGACCTGTACACCCTTTTTGGCCAACTGAATCACAGGCAATATTGAGCAGCTTTCATGTGCTTTAACGGCAAGTCCAATCTACCTCTTGCAATCCAGTTCCTGCAATTCTGCCTTGTTTTCAAGTTCTTTTCAGTTACTTACCCCAAGACGTTTTTCTACGATAGTTGTCACTTACAAGTTTGCAGGCGTTGTGGATTGCAGTGCCCCTGAGCAAGTGTCTTCAACTTCTTTCTGGAACCGGCCACAAAGTGGCAGGATTGCTTCAAGCCCCATTCTGGTTACAGGGGCAGCCTGAGCCTTTGGGAAATTCCTCCTCCTGATTGGAAATTAGAGTGTCATGTGCTGTCCAAATACGTAGAGCTTATTCTCATTCCTTCCCCCCTTTTCCCTTTCATCCTCCCGACGAATTCCAAGCCTTGCACGACCAGCTATTGAGTGTGCTGACTTCCCCAGGTGGGGAAACTCTAAGGAAAGAGGCTGGAGCAGGGAACCCTCCCCCAGAACATGTGGAGATAAGGTGACTTCCAAACTCTTCCTGCCCATATGGCCCCCCATCCTCTGGGGTTCTGTCTGGACATCCCGTGGTTTCCAGCAGTGCAGTGCTCTGGCGCCGCCCTGCAGGGAGCAGGCCTGCTACCCGTGCCTACAGCGCCGCCTGCTGGTCTCTTCGTCCTCCCATCAGGCACAGTCTTTACCTTCCCCGCTGCCTCGGATCCTCTGTCTCCTCACTGTCCTGTGATCAGCCCCTCCTCCCCACCGCCATCACCCCCTGCTCCACACCCCTCCTCCAGCCTCAGGGATGACCCAGGACTGGGCTCCCCGCCTGCCCACCCTTGGTCTGTGTCCTCAATCCACCTGTGCAGACAGGTGAGGGTTCCCTCCAGAGGCTCCCAAACACTTCACCCCTACATCCTCACCGGGGTCAGCCCACGTCCTGTCGGGATGTTCCACCCTCACCAAGCCCCCGACTACATGCCAAGGGCAGGCATCAGGCCTGCTGCGTGCACTGCTGTGCGTCCTGCTGTATACACAGGCATGACCCTGCCCCAGGGTGCAGAAAAGGCAGCTCTACCTCGGGATGTGGGGAGATGGACTGACCACAGGGCGGACGTCAGCTCTCGGCTCACCAGGCAAGGGCAGCCGGGTTCTCGCTCCTCGGACCCTTTCTCACCCAGCCTGACCATGGCCCAGCTTTGTTCCCACCCACGTTGTCCTCCATTGGCCTCGCTCTTGGGAGCAGAGCAGGACAGTGTGGTCTGTGGTTACAGGCTGAGACACACAGACACTTGCTGACCCACATGCACCCATGCTGACCACATGGAAATGACACTGTACCAGGGCCTGTGTGGTGTGGGTTCACCTGCCCACAGAGAGGCCGGGCCTCTGCTCCTGGCTCTAGGAGGTCACCTTGAGTCTTTTGGGAGTGTCCATGCTCCATGGGCCTCGCTCCAGGCTGGTCTGTGCTGATGGCGTGATACACCGTGGGGCTTCCTGAGTCGCCCCCGGGGGCTGGAGGCCAAGGCCAGGCACATAGTGGTCCCCACATTGACGTGACAGCCCCCAATAAACCCTGCACTTCAGGACTTAGGTGGGCTTCCCTGGGCTGCCACAGCCAAGGAAGCTGGACCCTGCTCATCCCCCCATCCTTGCTGATTTTAACTTGCATCCTTCAGCATAATAAACCCTGAGTATAACATCTTCAGGGAATTCTGGGAGCCTCCAAGAAAAAAGAAGCCGGGGAGGGGGTCTCTGGGTCCCCGACTCTGCAGGTGGGGTCAGAAGTCTGTGGGGAGGATCTTGGGGCCCTGGAATCTGAAGGGCCCCTCTACCAGGGGAGGGTAGGAGACCCCGGATGGAAGTTTAACTGAGTCCAAGGCCCTCCTGGGTAGGAGGCATCCTAGCCCCTGGGATCCTGAAGAGGCCGGCTCCCTCCTCCCCTCCGCCTCCAGGCCTGGTCCCTGCTCTTGAGAAATTCCCTAGGGTGGAGTCCTGGTGCTGGAGGTGCCCCGATGTTGTGGCCTCCTGAGCCTCCAGTGAGGATAATGGGATAGGGGGAAGCCTTGTTCACAGAAAGGGAGCTTCTGCCAGAACAGAGCCTGGGTCTGCTGCCCCCGACCCCAGGTGCACTGAGGCAGGAATGTGAGAGCGAGGCTCCTTCCCCTCCCAAGACACACAGGACACATGGGCGCTGGTCACTGGACTCCCACACAATATTAAAATCTCCCACGTAGGCCTGTTGGGTGAGAGACACTATTTAAAGACTATTAATGGGGTCAGGGGGGGCCCAGGGGGTGAGGCTGATGTGGGGAGAGTTGGAAAATCACCCAAGGACACGCTCTCCCTGCAGCGACCCCCCAGGTGAGCCCAGGTGGAGGTGGACCCCTCAAGTCAGAGCCCACATTCTGGGTCTTTGGGGGACAAATAGCCAAGCAACCCCAGTCCTTGCCTTCACCTGCTGCAGTTAGGGCCTGCCCTGTCTTCTTCATGGTCAAATTCTCACCCCTCCCAGAAGCCCTCTTGGGGGTTAATGCGATGGGGGTGTCCATGGCAGGACTGGAGGGTCTGTGGTGGGCTGGAGGTCACGTGGCAGGCAGGAGGGCTCCCACCCATCCTGCCGGTCCCCACCTCCTGGTCATAGGCCCGCACAGAGTCCACCAGGCTGTGGATGTGGTAGAATGTGCTGGGGACTGGTCCAGCCCATGCAGGTGTCTGACCACCAAGCGGTCAGTGTGGAGTGTGCACAGGGAGCCCTGGCCGTGCTCGCACTCTCCCGGGAAGGACACGTCAGCGTGGTCCCTGGAATGACCGGGAGGTCAGCCGCAGCGCCCCCCACCCAACCTCACGGTTACCACAAGAAACAAGAGGCAACTCTGTGCAGAAAGACAGAACATCACCAGCCTGATGCTGTCCTGAGGAAGGTCGGCTGGCATCTGGGAACTGGGTGCTATAGTGGGTTGAATGGGGGTCCCCCAGAAGTTATGTCCACGTCATGCCCCCCAGAATCTGAGAACGGAACCTCATTTGGAAGTAAGGTCTTTTCAGGTATAATTAGTTACGGATATGAAGATGAGGTCATCCTGGATCAGGGTGGCCCTAAATCAGGGACAGTGTCCTTCTAAGGGACAAGCGGAGAGACACAGACACACAGGAGACACCATGTGAGGACGGAGGTAGAGATGGGAGGGATGCGGCCACAAGCCCAGGGATGTCTGGAGCCCCCAGAAGCTGGAAGAGACAGGCAGGGCCCTCCCCTGGAGCCTCCGGAGGGAGCGCGGCCCTGGGACACCTTGACCTCAGACGTCTGGCCTCCAGGACTGAGAGAGGACAGGTTTCTGTTGCTCTGAGCCTCCGTTTGTGGTCGTTTGTCACAGCTGCCCCGGGAAGCTAATGCAGCTGGTGAGCAGCTCCCTGCCCTGATCTAAACCCTCCCGCCTCCCTTTAAGGGCAGCCCCCTGCGCCCGTGCTGTTTGCACAAGCCATGTGGTTCATGCTGAGCCCCGGCTCCCCGTCTGGGCACTGGTATTTTGGAGGGTGAGGGCAGACAACACCACGTGACCAGCCCCCAGCCGGGTTCCAAGCCTCTAGTGAGCTTCCCTGGGGGGACGGTGGTGCGGGTAACTGTCATGGTTCTGGCCTTCGTCGCTGGGGGAAGAGACACCCTAGAGACCCTCGAGGGAAGGAGTGGGCATGAAGGGCCATGAGGTGACCGGAGCAGGGGCCCTCCCTCCCGTGCATCCCTACTGCGTGCTGTGACCCATCTCAGCTGTGAGCACACAAGCCACAAGAATGTGCTGGGTCCTGTGAGCCTCCCAGCCAGTCCCTGAAGGCGAGGGCGGCCCTGCAGACCCCAGCCCTTTCCTCCACGTCTAGTAGGTGGAAGACCCACTTCTCCTTGCCATTCCAGAAGCGGTTCTGGGGCTGTCCTGGGAGGGCTTCTGGGGTTATGCGGGCTGAGCCCCTGTTGCTAAGTCCCCACTTCCCCACAAGAACGTCCAGAGCAAGCTGTTTGCCCTGTTGCCTGAATGCCCCCCCACCAGTTTTCTCAGGAAAGAATCAGGGGGTTCTGTAGCAGCGTCTGCAGGCAGCTCTGCATCTGGGCCCACGTTCACATCTTCTGTGTAAACACCGAGAACATTCCCTGACACGTGCCCCAGCTGACCACCTCCGCATGCCGACCACAGGCCCCAGTGCGGGCGTCAGAATGACCGCCCGTCTCAGCCTCCTCCTCTTGTTGTCAGAGCTGCTCCAGGCCCTGCTCAGAACCCGTGGACCCACTTTTCACAGGGCTGTCCTCCACCCCCCAACTTCAGCAGGAGTTCACCTAAGTATTTAAGTTAAGGGGTCCAGAGATAAGAAAGGAAACTACAAACAAACAAACAGATGGAACCAGCTGGGACCAAGATGGCAACGAATGTGACCTCCAACAGACCCTGAGTCTCATCACATGTTGAATTTACTATATCAGCATATGAAGTGACGCACCTACCAGTGGCCATGACTGGACATGAAGGACCAGAGACGGGTGAAAGGAGGTGGTACCCCACCCCCTTGGAAAAAGCCCCGCCCCTTCCCCGGAAGGCCTCTTCATCCCCATCATTAGCTGCACTCCTCCTCCCTTTGTCTTTACTCTTTCAAATTAAACCACTCTCTCCAGGAGGCCGAGAAGTTGATCTGTGAACTTAGTTCCCGCTTCTCCAGAGCCTGTGCTGTGCTGGTCTCAGCTTTGGTTTTGTTATTTGCTTACTTGAACCCACATGGAAAAAGGAGACCTTCCCCACTGAGGCAGAGCGCCTCGCCAGGCTCGGGCCCGCGCAGGGTCCATGTGACTTCACTTGGTAACCGTCTGTAAGGGGACGGTGGTCTCTGCCCGTGGGGTGGGGGCATGGCACAGGTACAGCCACAGCACCGGCTCCGTGGACGGCACAGCCCCCTCGTGGGCCTGGACCGTGTACTCTCGTCCCCACACGCCTGACACCCCCTGACAGTCATGACGGGGTGACACTGGCTGCTGGGCCTCCAGTCAGGAGGGACCAGAGGCTGCACCTGGTGCCAGATCAGACGTGCCTTTTCACGGGCAGGGGACATAGGAGATATTAGGACTTTGTGTCTAGAAAACAAACCAAGCGGCTAGAAGGTGATCTGAGCTGTGGACGTGAAACCCACGTGTGAGGTGAGCGCTCCCACTGGACACTGGCTCGGAAGCTTCCGCACAGGGGATGACCAAACCAGTGCTTCCCGCCCGACCCCTCCAGGCCTCCCTGGCGGGCACGGCTGGACCTGCACTCATCAGGCTCCCCGACCCGGAACCTGAAGGTCTGATGCTGGCAGGGCCTGGGGACGCGAGTGGTCACCCCACCAATGCTGCTCGGCTCCTCCTCCCCAGTGACCAGGGGAGGGAAGCCCCGTGGAGTCTGAGGCCCGGCACAGGCAAAGCTCGCACACCCCCTCTTCGGGACCCCCGGCCCCGCCCTGCTTCCTCAGCCCACCGTCTGCCCCTCCCAGTGCCCACGTCACACCGACCCACATTCCTGGTGTGGACGTCCATGTACACAAGCTGCTCCGTGTTCTCTTCCCACATGGGACACCCCCATCCCTGCTTCTCCCTAATGACGGCCTGGACCTCGAATGTTCTGGGCAGGAAGAGGGCCGAGGAGGAGGCTGGCGTATCCCGTCTGCCTCCTGGGGGCCCAGACACAGGGCTCGGGGGCTGCTGGTCCTTGAGGTTTGGATGTTTCCAGGTGTGGGATGAAACTGCCACTGCCCACTGGAGCTGCTCCTTCCGAGATTCAGAAAACCGGGGAACCCACCGAACGGAGCCCATCCCCAGGCTCTGCTGCAAGTCTGCTCGGATTTGCTCTCCTGATCCTGAAAACAGACCTGCGGGAAACAGGACCTGCGATTCCCATACTGATGGTGTTCCGTAGAATTTCCACTAGACCACTTTCTACCCTGTTCTGAGCAAATTACTAGTCAGTCCACGCTACCATCACTCCACGAGCAGACCAGGAAGCTGAGGCTCCGAGAGGCCAAGTAATCCAGCCGGAAGCAAGCTGTGGAACCACGGAGTGGGGTCTGCACCCGCCGCCCACCCAGGGGGACTGCCCACTCCCCACAGCTTCCACACCTGTTCCCTTAGCCCCCCTCCCGGGGCCAGCTCACAGAGCCTCCTCTTGGGGGGATTCACTCACCTTCTTCTAACAGGATCCGTCTCACTATCCTGTTCTGGGATCACCCGGAAAGCTTGTCACTCTGAAGCAGGTTCAGCCTCACGTCACCACGGCAGCTTTCCTGGACCACACTCACCACCTGCACGTCCGCTCCCAGCTCAGACCCAGAAAAGCCCCCTTGGCCCCGAGCCCCATGGCTCTGCCTGGGCTCCCACCCCCTCCTGCCTGGTTCGTCCCTCTCATGTCCCCTGCAGCATCACCAGGAGCTCCCACCTGCCCCAGGCAGGCTGTCTGCTCTGTCCTGGGGAGACCTCCATGGTGTCAGGTGGAAGACACAAGAGGTACCCGTGGGGCCTCCCTCATGCAGCACAGTGGCCAGCACCCACCTACTGACCTCATCACTCTGGATGGACAGGGGTTCATGAGGCCTGCAGCATCTCCTGGTTCTCATTTCATCCCAGCACCGCCCACAGGGAAGTTGCTAAGCAACTCTTTGCCGGCTGCACAGAGAGGACACTCATACACACGCCCCCCTCCCAGCACCCGGGGCTCTCGTGGTCAGGCCCCTCCCAGGATATGGAGCTCACCTGGGCAGGTACCCAGCAGCCTACAGAGTTCTTGTAGTCAGGCCCCTCCCAGGATATAGAGCTCACCTGAGCAGGTACCCAGCAGCCCACAGGACTCTCGTAGTCACGCCCCTCCCCGGATATGGAGCTCACCTGAGCAGGTACCCAGCAGCCCACAGGACTCTCGTAGTCACGCCCCTCCCAGGATATGGAGCTCACCTGGGCAGGTACCCAGCAGCCCACGGGGCACTCATAGTCAGGCCCCTCCCAGAATATGGAGCTCACCTGAGCAGGTACCCAGCAGCCCACGGGGCTCTCGTGGTCAGGCCCCTCCCAGGATATGGAGCTCACCTGAGCAGGTACCCAGCAGCCCACGGGGCACTCATAGTCAGGCCCCTCCCAGGATATGGAGCTCACCTGGGCAGGTACCCAGCAGTCCACGGGGCTCTCGTGGTCAGGCCCCTCCCTGGATATGGAGCTTCTCTGGACGGGTACCCTGGCAGGGCTGGGCACACGGGAACCGTGCGTATAGCCCTCATTGCAGAGCACCCCCAGCACACCTGTCGCTCAGAGCTGACACAGAGAACCTCAGAGCAGGGCTTGAACTAACAAACAGCAGCTCCGACAGGTCTGTGACCCTAGGCTTCACTCTGTGCGGTCTCCCTCCACCTGGTCTTCCGGGGGTTTCCACTGCAGCCGGGGCACCAGGCCTCTGTCTCCACCCACCACCCCTCCTCTCCCTGACTCCTGGGTTCCTCTCATTAGGAGAGGGTCTTCTTGAAGTTGTCTCCCACTCATGGACCAGATAAAATGATTAGAAAACAAGCCAGGGCTGCCGCCCCTTGTCTATCCTGACTCTCGGGACCCTACATCTGTTCCTTGGATCTGGCCGGTGCAGCAAGACCCATTTTCTGCAACTCTGAGCCTCTGAGGGGCGAGGATTGGCTGACCTGGGCAGCCTGACCTGGCCGGCCAGCCCTCCCCAGGTGTGCCTGGGTTGAGGTCAATATAACCACCCCTCCAGGCAGCAAAAGCCCCTGCAGCTGTGCCTGACGCCATATTCTCTGTCCCGTCAGCAGTCTTGGGGCTGGGCTGGTGGGAGGGAGTAGGGCCCACGGCTCTATGGGTGGCCCAGTGTGAGTGGGGCTCTGCTGGACTTTCTGCAGGAGTTGCCGGGCTGCCACCTGCTAAAGAAGAGGATGTGCCACCCATACCTGCTGCTGGAATTTCTCCCCTGGCAGAGGTGAGGAAGGAAAAAAGCAGTGGGTGCCGGGACAGAAGGGGTACCTCAGGCAGGGAAATGGAACGCTTCCAGAAGAGTGCCTGGGGCCAGGACCATCCTGGCTGGCCTGCAGGCACCAAGTCGGCCTGCGTGCTGTCGCTGGTGTGATTCCAAGCCCCTTGCTCTAGGCTTTCAAGTCCTTGCACACATTCAGGTGTTTTGCCTGGGAAGGGTGGGAAAAGTTCAGCAGCAGCTGGCCTGGGACTCAGCTCACGTTTACTCAGAGATGCCTTCTCATGGTCCCCCAGCTTTGCAATGAGGACGCTCCTTGTGGGGGCGCTGCTGGCTGCATGGGAGACGATTCCCCACCTCTGACCAACTTCAGAATTGTTTACCCCTGGAGCAAGTGCCCTGATAGGGTTTTCTTCGGTGTAACTAGTGGGTTCTTAATTAGCAATGTGAACGGTGATATCAGAGGTCCTGAATCAGGATGGAAATACTTATTTTATGCATGTACAGGCGTAAAAACCTGGGGAGGCCATGTGCAGCCGGCACCCTTAGGGATGGGTTTCCAACTGACCCCTCAACGTTCTGGTGTCCAGCCACTGCTTTAGGATTTCTGGGGCCCAATGCTGACTCTCAGGGCTCTGCGATCCAGCCTTTGTTGGCCTTTAATGAGACCCGCACTTCCAGGATCCTACAGAGCAGGGTCTGTGTGACTGTTCTGTGGCTTCTGTAACAAATGACCACAAGCTGGGTGGTTTAAAACAACAGGAATTCATCCTCCCCCAGTCCTGGAGACCAGACATCTGAGATCAGGGTGTTGCAGGACGGAAGTCTCTCCAAAGGCTCCAGGATAGGGTTCTTCCTGCCTTTTCCAGCTTCTGGGGGCTCCAGGCGTCCCCAGGCTCGTGGCTGCATCCCTCCCGTCTCTGCCTCTGTCTTCACGTGGCTTCTCCTCTGTGTCTGTGCCTCTCCTCTTTTGTCTCTCATAAGGACTCTCTCAGTTGGATTGAGGGCCACCCTAACCCAAGATGACCTCACCTTGAGATCCTTAACTACATATACAAAGACCCTTTTCCCAGATATGGTCCTGTTCACGTGTTCTCGGGGGACACATCTTTTGGGGCCAGCATTCAACCCATTACCTGTGTATATAATAACCCTCATTTTAGGAGATTACCAAGGTCCCGTATAGACTGGCATAGACAGCAGCCATGTGGGTGGGGGTCTGCGGAGAATGAGGACCCTGGAATCACCTGGAAGGGATGAAGTCCTGGCTGCATTAGGTGAGCTCTTCCACCACAGGGCCCGTGGAAACAGCCACTCGACTCTGTCCGTGGAAAGGGACCCAGTGCCGAGTCCAGAAGTGGTTACCTTGCAAAGCTGGCTCTTTTGGGATTTCGTCATCAATAGCATCATGTAACCAGTAACTACGGGCTTGGAGGAGTCACTCTCTGGCACATGATGACAGCACTAGTCACTTTAGGCTCACCAAGCCTAGAATAGGAATGTTTGAAGGAGAAGAGTTTGGGAGATTGCGAAGCTTGGTTGTCAAGGAAACTGAGCAGGTTTGTCAAGGAAACTTCTCCCTTAAACTGAAGGCAGGGCTGGGAGAGCTGAACTCCAGAGATCTTGTAAAGGGGCTGCTCTGAAGCACCATCACCTGAGAGGTGGTCTCAGTGTGAGCTGGGGTTTGAGAAAAGTGTGATGAGATTAAGCCAGACTTTCTGTGACAGCTGGGGAGGGGTTTGTAAAGCACCTTGGCTTTTAAGGCAGAAGTTTGTTGCTGGACAAAGTGTCTCCCAAAACTGGGCTGAAGCTCAAGCTGTCTCTTTCCCCTTCTTATGACAGTCCAGGGCAGGTGGGTGTCAGGTCCCCCTTGTTTCTCCTCCATTCTTCCAGGTGAGGGCTCCAACCAGCAGGGTGGGGTGACCAGGTGGGCATCATGCCCTCCGTCCTAGGATGCAGGCTGGCCAAGCCCTCACCACCTCCACCCCTTCCCCTTAGTAACACGAGACACTACACCCTAGCTGTAAGGAGTGGGAAGGCTGGGAGGTGCAGGGTAGCTGTGAACAGGAAAAAGGGAAATGGGTCCTGATGGGTAGCTGCGCAGCCCTGCTGTGAGGGTCGCCCAGACGCTAGCGCACAGACTCTGGGTCCTGTGAAGGTTCGATGCTTTGTGGTTCTGGAAATCCTATAGGAGATGGTCCACAGTAGGTGAAGCTAATGCTCTCAGTGGAGGTGGTGAAGCTAAAGATCTGCAGTTCAGACCGAAGGTGCCGATGTACATACAGGACAAAACCATCTCGTGTGAATGGACTTCAGGCACGTTTAACATGAATGCAGACATGTTAATGCCTAGCACCTTCTATCTTGTGCCTCTCCTCAGGGACCCCCTCCTCAGTTCCTGAAGATCCTGTAACTCCCGTACAGGTGGATGGAGAGTGGGCTCTGTCCAGTCTGAGCCCTGAGTTACCCTGTGTGTGAGTCTGCTCAGGACCGCTGTAACAAATACCACAGACTGTGCAGCTTGAATAACAGACCTATCTCCCAGTCCTGGATGCTGTCTGAGATCAAGGTGTATGCAGGCTGGTTTCTCCTGAGGTCTCTCTACTTGGTACTTAGACAGCCATCTTCTCCCCAGGTCCTCATGTGGCCTCCCCCTGTGCCTATCTGTGTCCTAATCTCTTCTTGTAGGACACCAATCCTATTGGATTAAGATCCACCCTAGTGACCTCATTTTTACCTTGATCGCCTCTTTAAAAATCCCACAGCCACATCCTGGGGTCCTGGGGGTTAGGGATTCAGCATGTGAATTTGGGGAGCATGGCTGAGCCTATCCCATCCTCCTTAGGAGCCAAGTGTGCCTCGGTCCTTCCTTCCCTCAAGTCACACGAGGTGATGTAGTGGCTCAGGGAGAGGCCACTTGTGCAGAGTCTGTGTCCCAGCTGGGGAGCCCTTCTCTGCTCTCTCTGATCAGGCCGTGGCCATGCCAGTCCCCTCCTGAGGTGAGCAGTTCTGGGGTTTCCTGCCGTGTCGTCTGGCCGGCTGAGGTGCTCATTGTCAGGGAACTCAGGAGCCAGCAGCCTAGTGGGGATGTCGGGGACACTCAGGGCCTTGGCAGATGTCTCTCCCAGCAGATACCCTAGCGAAAGTGGGGAAACTTTTGGGGGATTACAGGTGGGGGAGAGTCACAGTCTTGTTTATGCTTCAGAAAGACCACGTTGGGGTGGGATGTGAGGTGCACCGTGCGGGCAGGGGGTTCTGTCAGGGCCTGATGGAGGAACCAGGCACAAGATCGGGCTTGGGCCAGGACTGTGGGCGTAGAGGTGAATTAGTGTGGGAACTGGCCACAGACTGCTGTCGAAATCTCGGCTTCCCTGTGCACCGAGGCCAAACAGAAATACGGAGACAGGGATTTTGGAGGAAGAGAGAGATGGCTTTATTCTTCTGCCAGACAACAGGGAAGACACAGCCGGCTAGCGCCTCAAGAACTGGGCACCCCTCCTTGAGAATCAGGGAAGATTTTATACGTGGGGCTCTCGCAGTCTGGGGTATAGGATGAGGATCGAAGTAGTGAAGGTCTTGCATTCCTCCTTTCCCTTGCATTATTTCAAAACAGTCATAGTTGGCATCAGGCTGCCCGGTAATTGGGGTACGGCAGTCTGGTAATTGCGTCCGTTTGCTTCTGGTTTATCGACCGGTGACCTTGTTTCTGAAATGCAAAAACTATAGGGGGTGACTTGTTATGAAGGGCGTATAGAATGTAAGTGCTGGACATAATAAGGTTAGGGAGTGAGAGGCAGGGGATGTAACTCACACAGAGTTAGGGGTAATGGGTGCCAGAGGTAAATTACATAGTGTCAGGGAGTGAGATTAGCTTTGTAAAGTACACATCTAGTTACTACAAATTAGTGACAAAGTAAAACAAGGAGTGATTAACTCTTTCAGGCCAGATTATGTTTCTTCTCTAGCCTATTCACTGTTCCCTTTGTTTTCCTTGTTCTCAGGGGAGGGGAAACTTCATTTCTATTTTTGCTGCAACAAGACTCTGGAGGAGCAGATGACAGTCAGTGGGGCACAAGGAGAGTGGGAGCCTGGGAGACCCCAGTGTTACCGAACGAAACTTGGGGCCGCTTGCCCGAGTGCAGTAAAGCCAGTCTACTGACACCGGGTGTGGTGAAGGGAAGTGCAGCTTTAATTGTAAGAGTGCCAATACAAGGAGGCCAGGTGGCCTGTGCTCTAAAACCCCAAACTCCCTGAAGGATTTCAGCAAAGGAATTTTAAAGGCCAAGTGAAGGAGGGGGGTCGCAGGGTATGCGATCAGCTGGTGCACAATTCTCTGGTTGATGGTGAGGTAACAGGCGGTTAACATTATAAATTCTTAGGCACCGGAAGTTCCGGGGCTACCTGTTCAAGATCATCAGGTAGTTAATTTCTTCCGTTTGGTGGTGGTTTCAGCATCTGTAAAACAACTCAGGAAGCGTGCATCAGATACTGTTATCCAGGTATTTCAGAGAGGAGCTACAGCAGAGGATGTCGGGGAGGGGTCTGTCCTGGGAAGGCCCCGTAGGGTCCTGCTCGGTTACACCCGGTGCCTGGGCTCGGCAACCTGGGAAGGTGGGGCTGCTCCTGGGTGTGGGGAGCTGCAGGATCCCAGTCCTCTGAGGGGCCTGTTAGCCCCCAAGGTGAGATGGGGGTGCAGTGACTGGACAGAGGCATCTGGCCTGCAAGAGGGGCTGAGGCTGGAAATGTCACGGGAATCATCGCAGGGAGGGAGAGGAAAGGCCAATGGGGGCAGGTAGGTCACAGCAGACTATGTGCAGGTGACTGCGGTCCTGTTGGAAGCAACTCAGAGCCAGAAAGGAGTGGCCGTCAGGGGCTCAGCTCCATTCTCTTGTTCCTTTGTAAAACCACTGTGTCAGAGTTTGAGACACTGCCAGTAGATGTCTGGGCCCAGTGCTGCCATGGCTTCATCAAAGGGGCCCAGGGGGAACACAGAACCACTGCAGACCCCGCCCGTGTCCTCAGTGGGAATGAATCCCATTGGGGCTCCTGGGCTCACAGACTTGAGGGAACCTCTGTCCTCAGGACTGGTCTTCCTCCTTCCTCTCACCTGCTGGTCAGAGGCCCAGGCACCCCCAACCTGGCTCCACCCCCAGGGCCTGGATTCTGGGACAGCTTAGGGGTAAGCAAGACCCTCATGTTCCTTTATCTGCCTGGGGGCGAGAATGTCTTAAACGCTGCAATTGACTGATGATAGAGGGCTGAGTGTTTCCAGCAGGTATGGGTGGAAAGATGGGGCGTGAAGTTCCTGTGTCTGCAGGGTCTTCCCAGCGTGAAGATCTGTGTGTTTCCCCGGCCAGTCAACATCCGCCCAGGAAGCCCAGATCCAGCATTACGAGGGCAGAGGCTCTCCCCTTGCTTATCTGTAACTTCCCGCTCCCACAGTGAGGAGCCTGGCTCCCACCATCTGCCATTTCTGTATGCATTGCTCCTTTCCAGGTTACATGTGCAGAGGTTTCAGAGTTGTTAGCTACTACACCCTGGAAAGAACTTCGTAAAATAAAGCCCACTGTTTATATACTGTCCATTTTGCCTTTAATCTACAGATTCCATTCATTTCCAAAGGTAACTTAGGTCAGCACCTTTGATCCCATCCCCTACGGTGAGTTGTTTCCATATATTTCTAATACAGTTAGACTCTGTCACATAATGTATTCCATCCTGCAACACTCCTACATCTTAAATAACTAAATTTGAATAGATTATGATTGACCCCTTGGGCTACACACATCTATGGGTTTAGACAAATGCATAGTGACAGGTATCCATCCTAGAGTGTCACATGGAATACTTCAAACCCCCCACCGCATGATCTGCTTATCATCTGTGTAGCTTTGCCTTTCCCAGAGTGTCACCAATGGGGTCATACTGTGTGAAGCCTCCTCAGCCTGGATGCTTTCACGTAGCAGTATATACTGAGGATTTATCCATGTCTTTCCATAGGCTGATGGTGCATTCCTTTCTGCTGAGTAGTATTCCACTGCATGTGTATGGGCGGAAAAACAATTTTCCCTCTACTTTTCTAGGTTCTTGGTTGAGGACCCCTGCCCCTGAAATAAAAGACAGATTACCAGGAGAAAAGCAGAAGTTTAATTACATGTATACCTTCTGAATACAGCGGGGATAGCAAGGAAAACTGAGTCACTTCCTGAAATGACCAAAACCATCCCCTTAAATACCTCTTCAGCTAAAAACAGAAGAAATATGCTGGGGAAGGGGGGAAGACTACTTATGGCAGGTTATCATGCAAAGCACAGTAAACAAGGGTATGATTGTTTGCACATTTAAGTCAGGACTTCTCCATTGAAAAGAGTTACTTAAGATTTAATTATCCTTCCATTTTTGGTGGAAAGAGGGACATACCCTTATAAATGGAGACTTCTGTATTGTAAACGTCTTTCATAAAACAGCAATCTCAGTTTTCTGAGATATTTTTATTGGATATATTATTTTATTTTTGGCTGCATTGGGTCTTCGTTGCTGCGTGCAGGCTTTTCTCTGGTTGTGGCGAGCAGGGGCTACTTTTCTTTGCAGTGCATGGGCTTCTCATTGTGGCTTTTCTTCTCGTGGAGCACAGGCTCTAGGTGTGCAGGCTTCAGTAGTTGTGGCACACGGGGTCAATAGTTGTGGCTCGTGGGCTCTAGAGCGCAGGCTCAGTAGTTGTGGAGCACGGGCTTAGTTGCTCTGCGGCATGTGGGTTCTTCCTGGACCAGGGCTCGAACCCGTGTCCCCTGCATTGGCAGGCAGACTCTTAACCACTGAGCCTCCAGGGAAGCCCCCCCCCCTTTTTTTTTAAAGCAGACCAATAATCCTTATGCCAGAGATACATATTTTGGGGTGGCATATTCTACTCGCCTTGACATGGATGTACCCCAATTTGCTTATACATTCATCTTTTGAAGGATATCCTGATTTCTTCAAGTTTTTAGCCATTATGAAAGTGCTGCTGTGCATAATTGCATCCTTGTTTGCATTTGGACATAGATTTTCAAAGCAGTTGCCTGAATACTGGAAGCATGATTGTTGGATCCCAACGTGAGACTTGTTAGTTTTGGAAAAAACTGCCAAATTGTCTTACAAAGTGGCTGCACATGCACCCCCCCAGCTATGAAGGAGAGCTCCTTTTGTTCCTCACCCTCTAGCAATTGGTATTTTCATATTTTTGGAGTTTAGCAGTGCTAATAGGTATGCTGTGATATCTCATGATTTTAATTTGTAATTCCCTAATGGTATATGATGTTGAGCTTGTTTCTGCATGATTTTTACCATCTGTATATCTTTTTATGGCGGGATGTCTGTTCAGATCATGCTGTTCACGTTCATGCTTAGAGGAGCCCTGTCTCCTCAGGACCCACTGGGGCTTTGGCTTCTGGGACACGTGGGTTGCGTCCACGCTGACGGCCGGGCTTCAGGACAAGCTGGGGTTGAGTCCACGCTAACAGAAGCCGAGTCTCCTCAGGACCCCCTGAGGCTTCAGCTTTGGGACACTGTGGGGTCCAGTTCATGCTGAGAGGAGCCTGGTCTCCTCAGGACCTGCCGGGAGGTGACACCACTGAGGGAAAAGGTGAGGAAATGTGGGGAGAAGGTTCCTGAGCGTTGCTGACTGCTGAGGGTGTCTGTCTTCAGAGGACCCAGGAGAGGAAGGGCTTGATGTGGAAAACTGGGTTTTTGGCCGCTTTTGTGTGTGGTGTAGACAGAGTGCAGTGTTGTTCTTTGGCGAGTGGCGTCCGGTTTTCCCAGCACCGTTCATTGAGGGGACTGTCCTTTCCCTGGTGTATGTTCTTGGCTCCTTGCTTGTGAATTAACTGACCACATACCTGTAGGTTGGTTCCTGGGCTCTCTGCTTTGTTCCTCTGGTCTGTGCGCCTGTTTTTGTGCCAATTCCACACTTTTTGGGGAATGTAGCTTCGTAATGAAGTGTGAAGTCAGGGAGCGAGATGCCTCCAGCCCATTCTCTTTCCTCAGGGTGGCTTTGGCTCTTCTGGGTCCTTTGTGGTTCCACACACATCTTAAGATTGTTTGCTCTGTTTCTATGGAAAATGTCTTTGGACTTTTGGTAGGGATTGTGTTGAATGTGTACATTAATTTGGCTAGAATGCATATTTTTTAAAATTAAAAAAAAATTTAGGCCACACCATGTGGCATGCAGGATGCGGGATCTTAGTTCCCCAACCAGGGATTGAACCTGCGCCCCCTGCAGTGGGAGCGCAGAGTCCCAACCCCTGGTCGGCCAGGGAAGTCCCACCTTAGAATGCATATTTTCACACTATTCTTTTTACCCATGAGCACGGGGTATCTTTCCATTTATTTTTGTCTGTTCAGTTTCCTTTATCAGTGTCTTCCAGTTTTCATTGTGCAGGTCCTTCACGTCCTTGGTTAAATTTACTCCTAGTTATCTTTTTGGATGCAATTGTAAGTGGGATTTTTTTAAAAAATTCTTTTTCTGATGGTTCATTATCAGTGTATAGAATCACAAATGATTTTTGTGCATTGATTTTTCTTTCTTTTGTATCCTGCAGCTTTACTGAATTCATTTTTTAGTTGTAACAGTTTTTTGGTGGTTGAATGTGGAAAACTAGAATTCAGAAATCCCACTATTTCAACTACATCTAGGTCATCCACAGCACCCAAGACATAGTGGCTCCCAATATAATCTTCCCACGGTGCCTCTTGTAGTATGTGGCCTCCTACAAGGGTGATTGGCATCACCACTGTGGGTGAGCTGGATCTGGGTAGAGCTTGGCCTCTATAACAAAGTTTGATGTCTGTATTTCTGGCGTGGTACGACATGGTTGTTTGATAAGCGCTTTATTTTCTAGTAAATTTCAAGTGTATAAAAAACTTCAAATAGCAGTATCAAGTTTTCCACATTCACAAAATACTCCAGTTTGTTTTACCCTGTGAGAGTGGGAGGGCCACTCTCCCAGGGAACCAGCACATAACCCCAAAATGGGGAATAATTATGGTTTCCACATTATAATCCTATCCCCAGACCTGCTTCAACTTTCACCAGCTGCCCCAGCTTTGTGGAAACGTATTTTTCCATTCGAATCCAGTTTTCTTTTCTTAGAACCATCACTGGGGCTTTTCCTCACTTTAAAAACCTTGCTGGATTTAAAGTGTACAAGATGAGCATGATCTGGGTGGTTTTTCTGTATGGCTTCTTTCACTTAGGATGTTTTCAATGTTTATCCACACTGTAACATTGATCATTATTTCATTCATTTTTTTCCATTGTGATTAAAAACACATAACATTTACCACTTAAACCATTTTTTAAAGCTTTTTTAAAAAATTTATTTTATTTTATTTTTTGGCTGTGTCGGGTGTTTGTTGCTGTGTGCAGGCTTTCTCTAGGTGCGGCGAGCGGGGGCTACTCTTAGTTGCTGTGTGCAGGCTTCTCATTGCGGTGGCTTCTCTTGCGGAGCACGGGCTCTAGAGCGCAGGCTCAGTATTTGTGGCACATGGGCTTAGTTGCTCCACGGCATGCGGGATCTTCCAGGACCAGCGCTTGAACCCATGTCCCCTGCATTGGCAGGCGGATTCTTAACCACTGTGCCACGAGGGAAGACCCATTTAAACCATTTTTAACTGTACAGTGCTATGGCGTTAACTACATTCACATTGTTGTAAAAATATCCTCACCATCCATCTCCAGAACTTTATTTTCCCCATGTGAAACCATAGCCATTAAACACTAACTCACCTCAACCTCTGGCAACCTTATTCTACTTTGTCTTTGAATTTGACTTATCTGGATACCTCATACTAGTGGAATCATAGAACGTTTGTCCTTTCTGTGTCTGGCTTGTTTCACTTAGCATAATAACTTCAAGGTTCATCACATTGTAGCATGTGTGAGAATTACCTTAGTTTTAAAGGTTGAGTCATATTCCATTGTGTATATACTACACTGTACTTATCCATTCATCTGTTGAAGGATGTGTTGTGTTGCTTCCACCTTTTGGCTATTGTGAATAATGTTGCTATGAATATGGGGTACAGATATCTGTTCCAGTCCTTGTTTTCTAATATTTTGGGTGTACACCCTGGAGTGGAATCAAGGGATCATACATTTTCCATGTTTTTGAGGAGCCACCATACAGTTTTCCACAGCGGCTCTATAATTTTACTTTATTCCTTTATATGACAGAATAATGCAGCTTATGGGTCTACCTTATTTTGCTTATCTGTTTACCTGCTGATGGACATTTACATCTTTTCTACCTTGGGCTACTGTGAACAGTGCTGCTATGAATAATTGGTGAACAAGTTTTTGTTTGAACACCTGTTTTCAATTTTTTGGGTATATGTCTAGGAGTGGAGTTGTTGAACCACATGGTAATTATATTTTATATTTTTGAGTAAATGCTAAAGTTTTGTACACATAGACTGCACCATTGTACATCTCCACAAGTAACTTTTAAGGGTTCTAATTTCTCTACATTGTTGCCAACATTTGTTATTTTTATTTATATATTTAAAAATTTATTTAAGAATTTATTTTTATTGTAGTGTGTGTGAAGGGGCATCACATCGTGGTTTTAATTTGCATTTTCATCATGACTACTGATGTTTGACATCTTTTCATGTCCTTGTTGACCATTTGTATGTCTTGCCTGAAGAGCAGTCCATGCAAGCCATTTGTTTGTTTCAAAAATTTTATTGTTTGTCTTTTTGTTGATGAGTTGTAAAAGTCCTGGGTATATTCTAGGTAAAGAGTCTTATCAGATATACAACGTGCCAATATTGTCTTCCATTCTGTGGGCCGTCTTTTTACTTTCTGGATAGCCTCTTTTGATGCACAAAAGGTTTGTAATTTTGAGGAAATCCAATTTGTCGATTTTTTCCTTTCATTTCTTATGCTTTACTGTCAAATCTAAGAAACCATTGCTAAATTCATGGTCAAGAAGATTTAATTCCTTGGTTTATTTGAGAGTTCATACAGTCATCCCTCGGTAGCCACTAGGCCAGGCTTTAGGTCTTGGGTTGAGTCAGTGTGAGGGTTCAGGGGCCATGGTTTAGGGTTATGGGTCATTGTTGGAGAGTCATGGTAGAGGGTTGTGGTTAAAGGGTCAGGGTCGGGGATTAGAGTTTAGGGGTCAGGGGCGAGGGTCTAGGGGTCTGGGGCTAGGGTTGTTAGGGGGTTAAGGTTAGAAGTTAGGGTTCTTAGGGTAAAGGTTAGAGTTATATTTAAGCACAATTGGCCCTCATTGCCCTCCCCTCTCCTTCTCTCTGAAGCCTCCAGAATGGATAGGACTTGCCCAGGGTCAGACAGGAGTCAGGGAGCTGAGGTCAATAACTGTTTTTCTGGCCTCCCTTCCCTCAGTCCTGGGCTCTGAGAGAAGAATGAAATGTCTGTTCTTGTCTCGGACTGTTTCTTACCCAACTCAACCTCTGTCAAGGATTGAGGAGGGTGTCAGAAGTCATGCATGGTTTCCTTCTGCCCTCCTACCTGGGAAGGGTGATGCTGGCCCTACTCTGCCTGGGCAGCCCCAGGTTCCAGCACAGCCCAGACAGCAGGGCACTCAGTGGACATGTGTGGATTTATACAGGACTGGGTGCAGTGACCTGCCAGCCCCCAGATGTTGCCTTCTTAAGGGCTGGTGGGGCCCTCCTAACACTGGAGGCATCCTTTGTCCCATCTGAGTTGGCCTGAATAGATGATCAGCTCTCAGGCAGGACAGCCCTTGACCTCTGACTATCCAGGCAGGCATCTGTGGTTCTCTAGCTCAGTCCAGCCTGGGCCTTGCCAGGCCCTCATGTATAGTTACAGAGCTGACCGTGATGCCGGGCAATTCAACAGCTACCTAGGCGGTGTAGACATTCCTTTGAGAAGTTTCAACTACCAACATCCATGTGGTTGAGAAAAAGGCCACCCCCTCACAGCCTCATAGGCTGCCAAGAGAAGTAACAATCCTCTAAACATTGGAATGTGTCCCTGACACAACAACCATACAGGAGACCATGGCCCTGCAATCCTTTGTCCTTTCAGTCGTTAGAAACTTTTGACATTCATATTCATTAAGAATCAAAGATATGGGAGCACCTGGACCTCACAATGGGAGGTTCACACTGAGACTGCATTGTCTTGGAGAGCCATATGCATCCATGTGGCCTCTGGAAAGCCTGCCAATTATGGGTTTCATGGCATGGAATAATTCTTGAGCTTCCCATTACTTCATTGCACAAGAGTTTCCTTACCACCCTAGCGTTTGGTTTCTTCACTTAGTAAATGAGAGAGAAGAAACTGGAAAATGAGCAGTATTGTTTTTCAGGGATGGGCAATTAATATGGCCAGGGAGATGGCATAACTCAAGGGCTCCCACCTCTCAGGGGCAGGAATGAGGTCTGTGTGTCTTCTGAGGGCACATGGGCTGTTTTGGGCCCACCTCTGAGATGTGAGGACCTGATGCCCAAGGAAAGAGACTTGAGTTTACCACCACCAACGATCCTGACTTGTCAGCAAGTGAAAGAACTTCTTGCAGTCTTGGGAGGACAGTAAGAGCACTGGACGAGTAGCTGCAGCCCCTGACCCTGAGTGAACCCCTTTCTTCCTTTTGTGTCAGATTCTGTGCTGTGCAGTGAGCTGTCATTGACTTAGAATCTGTTGCTTTCTGCCAGCCAGCATCTGTTCTCAGGCCCAAGTGCCTCAGTTTTCCTTTGGGAGTTACATCTCACCTGCTTCCAGTCCAAACGGTTGCAGAAGGGTGACCCCATGTTCCACCCAGCTTGAAGATGGGTTTACAAACCACATCTAGTCAGTCCCATTTTCCATCTTCTGGTGATGGGTCAAGGATGAGAATGCAACCCAAGCCAGATCAAAGGCATTTAAAACCATGACTTTCTTGGAACCCAAGAAAAGGAGAAATTCTTTCTTGGAAAATGGATGGTGAGTGGTTGTCAGCCTAGAATTGCTGTTGGCCCAAGGGCAATGAGAGAGCCTGTGCCTGTGAATGGGGTCCCCCAAAGGCACTGAGCAGGACAAAGTTTTTGAGAGAAGCAAGGTCACACTGAGATAGTGTGAGCCACTGGACCTACCAGGTCCAAACCCATTCTTTAACTTGCCACTTGCAAGTATTAATTTATTTCTACCCTTACAATAAATACTAACTTATTTTACTTCAGTAAGTGTGTCCAGTCGTTGGGAAAAGAAAAATTCGTAGTTGATACATCTGAATCAATAATCCCTGATCCTTCCTCAGGTGTCCTCACTGGGTAGGCATAGCTGGGGGAGATGAAGATTCTGGGTGGGACCAGATATCAGTGGAGCTGCCAAACAGCTCTGCCCCTGTTCCTTCCCTGTCCCGGGAGAGGGAAACCCTGGAACAGTGATAGGATAACCAGTATGGGGAAGAGGTTCCTCAGTGATTAATTGGTCTTTTTGTATTTTCCTTAATTTAGTGTTCATTTTGGTAATGTGTTTTTACAAAGAAATCACCCGTTTCTTCTAGATTTCCAGTTTGTTACAGTAGGTTTCTCTTATTTGACGTTTAATTTTTCCTGTCTAATTTTCTACAGAATCATGACAAATAATGAACAAATATTGATACTCTATTATTAACTGAAGTCCCTATTCATGTTCCCTTTGTTATACCTTTCCTTGTTCCAGGATCTCAAAGGACATGGGGTCATCATATCTATTTAGTCTCTTCTGGGCTTTGACAGTTGCTCAGACTCTCCTTGTTTCCATGACCTTGACAGTGTGGAGGAGGACTGGTCAGGTATTTTATAGACTGCCGGGCACTGGGATTTGCTTGATGTTTTTGTTGTGGTTAGACTTGGCTTTGAAAAAGCAGATCACAGAGGTGAAGTGCTTCCTCTTCACTGTATGTCAAGAGGACAGGCTCTCAAGGGAACTTCTCACTTATATTCTCAACTTTGGTCACCTAGCTGAGGTAGTGTTTGTCAAGTGTTCCCACAGTGAAGTTAATTTTTTTCCCATGTCCATCCTGTGTGTCTTATTTAGGAGGAAGTCATAATGCAGAACCCACACTTGAGGAGAGAGGGGTTAGCTTCACATCCTTGATGGACAGCTGAGTGGCTATATAAATTGTTTAGAAGCTTTCTGCATAGGAGATTTCTATTTAACACCGTTCATCAAAAACTATGTAATTTATTTTTACCAGTTTGGGCACGTGAATAATTATTGTAAACTTTTGGTTATAATCCAGCGCTACATTATAAGACTGCTTAGTTAATTCTTGCTTTGGCTGCTGAGAGCTTTTTCCATTTGCTCCTGTTTTCATTTTACATAATTTCTCTTTTGTGGGTTTTTAAAATTTTTGGTACTTCTTTACTTTCTGATATTTTAAGATTATCCTGCTTCATATATTTACTGTCTCAGTCCTAGTATCAGCCCTTTCTTCAAAGAGCCCTTGTTCCTTTTATTAGAGAATGGTATTAAAAACGTACATGTGGGAGCTAAATATGCTCAGCTGACAGTGCATGGAAATATATGCATGTATCCCAGCCTATGCATACACACATAATTATAAAGATTTCCATGTGGAACTATGTGCAGGCTAAAGATAGTTTATACTGATATCTCCAACCGGATCTGTTATGACATGGATATTGTAACCTTCTCTCTTTGTTTGACTGTAACATCCCACTCCAGTGGTAAGAAACCTGGCTTCCACCATTTGTCATTTATTAAATTCAGTGCTTGTTCCATTCAATTACTGATATAGTAGTTTCAGTAGTATTAGCTACTACCCCTCATGGAAAGAACATAGAGTCCACTGTGTATGTAAGACACATTTTGTCTTTGGCCTACAGATTCTGTACATTTCCAAAGTTAACTTAGGTCAACCCATTTGTCCCACTACCAACAGTGAGTTTTTTCATACATTTCTGAATCAGATTCTTTGTTACATTCTGTATTCCAGTCTTTGACACTCCCATATCCTAAGCAGCTAAGTTTGAATAGATTGTAATTTACTTGTTGGGTTGTAAAAATCTGTGGGTATAGACAAATGCATAGTGACAGGTATTCACCACTAAAGTATCATATGGACTATTTCAACCACATATTCTATACATTGTTTACCATGTCAGTTTTGCCTTTTCTAGAATGTCATATAAATGAGGCCATACAGTGTGTAGCACTTCAGACTGGATTCTTTCACTTAGCAATGTAAGTTAGATGTATCTATTTTTTTTTGCATGGGTTGATGGTCCATTCCTTTATATCTCTGAATACTATTGCATTGCATGTATATTAGAGGAAAAATAATTTCCCCTCTACCCTTCTATGTTCTTTATTGAGATCTCCCTTGTAATGAAAAAGAGAGGAACTAGAGAAAACAATCAGAAGTTTAATATATACCATGCATACCTCCTGTATACTTGAAAGATACCCAGGAAAACTGAGTCACTCCCTGAATTGGCCCAAGCCGTTACCTTAAATGCTATCTTCTGCTGAGAACAAAAGAAAGATGTTAGGGAATGGAAGAAGCCATTTAAAGGAGGTTATTAGGCAGAGCAGAGTAAACAAGGGTATGGTTGTTACACAGATTTACATCCAGGCCTATTTCATTGACAAGGTTTTTTTATAAAAAACATTTATTTATTTGGCTGTGCCAGGTCTTAGTTGCGGCCTGTGGAATCTTTAGTTGTGGCATGTGGGCTCTTAGTTGCAGCATGCGGGATCTAGTTCCATGACCAGGAGTTGAACCCTGGCCCCCTGCATTGGGAGCATGGAGCCTTAGCCACTGGACCAGCAGGGAAGTCCCAACAAGCTTTTCTTGATATTTAGTCATCATTCAATTCCTGGTCCAGAGAGGGACAAACCCTTACAAATGGAGATATCCTTAATAAATGTAAATTTACCTCATAAAAGGGCATTTTCTACTTGGCTTTGAAAGATTCTCCTGGGTCTGCTGTTTCTTATTAATCAGTCCAAAATAATCCTTTTGTCAAATGGGCATATTTTGGGGTGGTGTATTCTGCTCTCCTTGACATGTATGTGCCCTAATTTGCTTATGAGTTCACCTACAGAAGGACATCCTGATATCTTTAAGTTTTTAGCCATTATGAATAGAGCTGCTGTACATTACTTGATGCTAGTTTGGGTTTGAACACAGTTTTTCAAAGCAGTTGTCTAAATACAAGTGGTACACTTCTTGGATCCTAAGGTGAGACTTTTTAGATTTGGAAAAAATTGCCAAACTGTCTTCCAAAGTTGGTTGTACATGCATTCCACCAGCATCTTGAGTATATTCTTGTATGCTTATTTACTGCCTGTTTATCTTCTTGGGCCAGGTGTGTGTTTCAATCTTTACCAAATTTTAATGGCGTTGGCATAATTTGAGTACAAATCCTTTATCAGATATGTGCTTTGGAAATAGTTTCTTGCAGTTTGTGGTTTGTCTTCCGGTTTTCTGAATAAGGTCACCAGACCCAAAGTCATGTAGATTATCTTTTTTTTTCTAGGATTTTTTATAGTTTGGTAATTTAAATTTGTCTATGGGCAATTTTGAGTGAATTTTGGTTTAAGTTGTAAAGTTTGTGTCTAAATTCATTTCATTACATGTGGTTTGTAATTAATTGCTCCTTAACCATCTTTTGAGAAGATACAGTGAGATACTTGGCTCCATTTCAGTTTGGATTTCCAAACTTAGTATATACAGCAGAACTGCCTTCCGGATGAGGCCTCTGGGTTTGTGAGTGCGGCACTCCCGGCACTTCTCTGACGTCCCACAGGGGGCGCCGAACCCACCTGTCTGACCCTGGGGGCACAGGTGCACCCTGCCCACAGACTTTGCTCTGTGACAAGCAGACAGGAGCTTTGTCTCCTGTCAGGGCTTAGGCTTCTGGACCATGAGGCATTGTCCACACTGACAGCAGCTGGGTTTTCTCAGGAACCACTGGTGAGGAGACGCCACAAGAGGAAAAAACGAGCAAGTGTGGAGAATCTTCCTGTGCAGCTGACTGCTGGGTGGGTGGGGTGCTTCTTCAGGGGACTCAGGAGAGAAAGGGTTTAATGTGGAATACTGTGCACTTTTAGTTAGTTTTATGTGCAGTGTAGATGGTGACCAGTGTCGTTCTTTGGGGTCTGGTGTCTAGTTTTCCTGGCACTGTTTGTTGATGGCTTTGGATAGAATAAACATTTTAATAATTGTAATTTTTCTGATGCATGAGCATGGAATATTGTTTTCTATTGTGTCTTCAATTTCTTTATCAGTGCTTTATAGTTTTCTGAGTATAGGTCTTTCATGCCCTTGGTTAAATTTATTCCTAAATAGTTTGTTCTTTTTGATGGAATTGTAAATGGGATTGTTTTCTTAATTTTTCTTGTTGGTGTTCATTATTAGTGTATAGAAACAAAACTGATTTGTGTATATTGATTCCATATTTTGCAACTTTACTGAATTTATTTTTTAACATATTTTTTGAAGTAATGTGAAAAATTGCAATACTAAAATCTCACAGTTTCTACTGCACCCCAGGTAATCCACAAGACCCAAGACATGGTAGCTACTAATATACTCTTCCCACGGTGCCTCTTAATACCATGTGGACTCCTACAAGGGAAATAAGTATCACAACTTTGGTTGAACTTGGTCTGGGTAAGTCTTGGCCTCTATAACAAAATTTGATGTCTGTCTTGTCTGATTTTCTGGCATGATACTGACACGGTTGTCTAGAAAAGTAATTTACTTACCAGTAATTTAAAATGTACAGAAAAGTTTCAGTAATCGCCAAAAGTACTCACATTTGCCACCTCACACAAAATGCTCAGTGTGTTTTGCCCAAGGAACCAGCACATAACCCCTAAATGAGGAAATCCTGATGTCTACATTATAATTTAATACTCAGCCCCACTTCAACTTTCACCTGCTGTCCCAACTGTATGAAAATGTCTTTTTCCATCCTGATCCAGTTTTCTTTTTCTGCAACCATTACTGAGTTTCCCCCTCATTTAGACAGCCTTGATGGATTTGAAGCAGACAAGATGAGCATGGGATCTAGGTTGCCTTTTCTGTATGGCTTTTTTTCACGAAGAATGTTTTTAATGTTCATTTTTGTAACAAATATCAGCACTACACTTTTTTCATTGTCATTAAAAATACAAAACATGACTTTAACATTTAATTCTTTTTACGTATACAGATTTGTGGTATTAACTACCTTCATATAGTTGCACAAACAAGTTAACTAACATGTGTACCTCCTGTGTGCATGGGAGATACCCAGGAAATTGAGTAACACCCTGAAACGGCCCAAGACATCACCTTAAATACCGTCTTCATCTAAAAGGAAAAAAAGGAAGGCTATAGTTGCTTCTGCTACATTCATTTGATTGTATATGGTTTCCAATTGATGTTGTATAACTAGTTGTGGAGAAGTCATGGGATACTTGGCTTCATTGCAGTTTGAATTTCCAAATTTAGTGCATTCTGCAGGCTTGATACAAGGTTTAGAAACTTCATATTGGATCAGGACATCCCATGGTGTAACAGGGATTAATGGTTTGTTCAAAAATTAAAGTTCCCTGTGATATGAATTCATCCTGGAGTAATCCAGGTTAGTTTCTGTTATACATTTTTCCCAGTATAAAAGGAAAAGAGAAATAAGGCCTAATTTATAAAAGTGCCTTCAAACTAATTGATACTGAAGTATAGTTGACTTACAATATTGTGTTAATTTCTGCTGCACAGCAAAGTGATTCATATATATATATACATACATATATACATATTTTTCATATTTTAATACTTTTATACATACTTTTTGCATACTTTAATACATACTTTTTAACCTGTTCCTTAAAACACTAGTGCTTAGGAAATCTATTGGAGGCAGAAGCAGTCAAGGCTAGCTTAGGGTTAGGGTTAGTGTTAGGGTTAGGGTACGGCTTAGGGTACGGATTCGGGTACGGCATAGGGTATGGGTTAGGGTTAGGGTCAGAGTTAGTTTTAGAGTTAGGGCTCAGTTTAGGGTACGGGTTAGGATTAGGGTACGTGTTAGGGTTAGGGTAGGGGTTAGGGTAAGGGTACGCATTAGGTTAAGGGTATTTATTAAACCTATCCCACATTCTAGATAAAACTTTGCACGTAAAGGAATATTATTTGGGGTCCAACCATGGAGAAGAGTTTATACAGTAGGAAAAGATAAGGAACAAACCCATTATAAAGAAATCACATTAGGATTTTCTTTTTAACCTGTTCCTTAAAACACTAGTGCTTAGGAAATCTAATGGAGGCAGAAGCAGTCAAGGGTAGCTTAGGGTTGGCGTTAGGGTTAGGTTACGACTTAGGGTATGGGTTCGGGTACGGCGAAGGTTTTGTGTTAGGGTTAGGGTTAGTTTTAGGGTTAGGGCTCGGTTTAAGGTACGGGTTAGGATTAGGTTACGTGTTAGGGTTAGGGTAGGGGATAGGGTTAGGGTACGCGTTAGGGTTAGGTTATTTATTAAACCTATCCCACTCTCTAGATACCACTTAGCACATAAAGGAATATTATTTTGGGTCCAGCCATGGAGAAGACTTTAGACAGTAGGATAAGATAAGGAACACACCCATTATAAAGAAATCACATTGGGATTCTCTTTTTAATTGTTCCTTAAAACACTAGTGCTTAGGAAATCTATTGGAGGCAGAAGCAGTCAAGCGTAGCTAAGGGTTAGCGTTAGGGTTAGGGTTAGTGTTAGGGTACAGCTTAGGGTACGGGTTCGGGTACGGATTCGAGTACGGCGTACAGTACGTTTTAGGGATAGGGTTAGGGTTAGTTTTAGGGTTACGGCTCGTTTTAGGGTACGGGTTAAGATTAGGGTACGTGTTAGGGTTAGGTTAGGGGATAGGATTAGGGTACACGTTAGGGTTAGGGTATTTATTAAACCTATCCCACTCTCTAGATACCACTTAGCACGTAAAGGAATATTATTTGGTGTCCAGCCATGGAGAAGAGTTTAGACACTAGGATAAGATAAGGAACACACCCATTATAAAGATATCACATTAGGATTCTCTTTTTACTCTGTTCCTTAAAACACTAGTGCTTATGAAATCTATTGGAGGCAGAAGCAGTCAAGGGTAGCTTAGGGTTAGGGTTAGGGTTAGGGTACGGATTAGGGTACGGGTTCAGGTACGGCGTAGGGTATGGGTTAGGGTTAGGGTTACGGTTAGTTTTAGAGTTATGGCTCGGTTTAGTGTACGTGATAGGGCTAGGGTAGGGGTTAGGGATAGGGTACGCATTAAGTTTAGTGTATGTATTAAACCTATCCCACACTCTAGATAACACTTAGCACGTAAAGGAATATTATTTGGGTTCCAGCCATGGAGAAAAATTTAGACAGTAGGAAAAGATAAGGAACACACCCAATATAAAGTAATCACATTAGGATTCTCTTTTTAACCTGTTCCTTAAAACACTAGTGCTTAGGAAATCTATTGGAAGCAGAAGAAGTCAAGGGTAGCTTAGCATTAGAGTTAGGGTTAGGGTACTGCTTATGGTATGGGTTCGGGTACGGGTTCAGGTACGGGGTAGGGTATGGGTTAGGGTTAGGGTTAAGTTTAGTTTTAGGGTTAGGGATCAGTTTAGGGTACGGGTTAGGATTGGGGTACGTGTTAGGGTTAAGGTAGGTGTTAGGGTTAGGTTACGCGTTAGGGTTAGGGTATTTATTAAAACTATCCCACTCTCTAGATACCACTTAGCACGTAAAGGAATAATATTTGGGGTCCAGCCATGGAGAAGAGTTTAGACATTAGGATAAGATAAGGAACACACCCATTATAAAGAAATCACATTAGGATTCTCTTTTTAACCTGTTCCTTAAAACACTAGTGCTTAGGAAATGTATTGGAGGCCAAAGCAGTCAAGGGTAGCTTAGGGTTAGGGTTAGGGTACGATTTAGGGTACGGGTTCGCGTATGTCATGGAGTATGGGTTAGTGTTAGGTTTAGGGTTAGTTTTAGAGTTAGGGCTTGGTTTTTTGGTACGGGTTGGGATTAGGTTACGTGTTAGGGTTAGGGTAGGGGTTAGGGTTAAGGTACGCGTTAGGGTTAGGGTATTTATTAAACCTATCCCACTCTCTAGATACCACTTAGTACGTCAAGGAATATTATTTGGGGTCCAGCCATGGCGAAGAGTTTAGACACAAGGATAAGATAAGGAACACACCCGTTATAAAGGAATCACATTACGATTATCTTTTTAACCTGTTCCTTAAAACACTAGTGCTTACGAAATCTATTGGAGGCAGAAGCAGTCAAGGGTACCTTAGGGTTATGATTAGGATTAGGCTACGGCTTATGGTACGGGTTCGGGTACGGGTTCGGTTATGTCGTAGGGTACGGTTTAGGGTTAGGGTTAGGGTTACTTTTAGGGTTAGGGCTGGGTTTAGGGTACAGGTTAGGATTAGGTTACGTGTTAGGGTTAGGGTAGGGGTTAGGGTTAAGGTACACATTAGGGTTAGGGTATTTATTAAACCTATCCCACTCTCTAGATACCACTTAGCATGTAAAGGAATATTATTTGTGGTTCCCCCATGGAGAAGAGTTTAGACACTAGGATAAGATAAGGAACACACCCATTATAAAGAAATCACATTAGGATTCTCTTTTTAACCTGTTCTTTAAAACACTAGTGCTTAGGAAATCTATTGGAGGCCGAAGCAGTCAAGGGTAGCTTAGGGTTAGGGTTAGGGTACGATTTAGGTTACGGGTTCGCGTATGTCGTGGAGTATGGGTTAGTGTTAGGTTTAGGGTTAGTTTTAGAGTTAGGGCTCGGTTTAGGTTACGGGTTAAGATTAGTGTACTTGTTAGAGTTATGGTAGGGTTTAGGGTTAGGGTACGCAGTAGGATTAGGGTATTTATTAAACGTATCCCACTCTCTAGATACCACTTAGAACGTAAAGGAATATTATTAGGAATCCAGCCTTGGAGAAGAGTTTAGGCACTAGGATAATATCAGGAACACACCCATTATAAAGAAATCACATTAGGATGCTCTTTTTAACTTGTTCCTTAAAACACTAGCGCTTAGGAAGTCTATTGGAAGCAGAAGCGGTCAAGGGTAGCTTAGGGTTAGGGTTAGGGTTAGGGTACTGCTTATGGTACGGGTTCGGGTACGGGTTCAGGTACGGCATAGTGTATGGGTTAGGGTTAGGATTAAGTTTAGTTTTAGGGTTAGGGCTCGGTTTAGGGTACGGGTTAGGATTGGTGTACGTGTTAGTGTAACGGTGGGCATAGGGTAAGGGTACGCGTTAGGGTTAGGGTATTTATTAAACCTATCCCACTGTCTAGATACCACTTAGCATGTAAAGGAATATTATTTGGGTCCAGCCATGGAGAAGAGTTTAGACACTAGGATAAGATAAGGAACACACCCATTATAAAGAAATCACATTAGGATTCTCTTTTTAACCTGTTCCTTAAAACACTAGTGCTTAGGAAATCTATTGGAGGCAGAAGCAGTCAAGGGTACCTTAGGGTTAGGGTACGGCTTATGGTTCGGGTTCGGTTACGGGTTTGGGTACGTCGTAGGGTATGGTTTAGGGTTAGGTTTAGGGTTAGTTTTAGGGTTAGGGCTCGTTTTAGGGTACAGGTTAGGATTAGGTTACGTGTTAGGTTAACGGTAATGGATAGGGTTAGGGTACGCGTTAGGGTTAGGGTATTTATTAAACCTATCCCACTCTCTAGATACCACTTAGCACGTAAAGAATATTATTTGGGATCCAGCCATGTAGAATTGTTTAAACATTAGGATAAGATAAGGAACACACCCATTATAAAGTAATCGCATTAGGATTCTCTTTTTAACATGTTCCTTAAAACACTAGTACTTAGGAAATCTATTGGAAGCAGAAGCAGTCAAGGGTAGCTTAGGGTTAGGGTTAGGGTTACTGTTAGGGTACTGCTTATGGTACGGGTTCGGGTACGGGTTGGGGTACGGCGTAGGGTAAGGGTTAGGATTAGGGTTAGTTTTAGGGTTAGGGCTCGGTTTAGGGTACGGGTTAGGATTGGGGTACCTGTTAGGGTTAGGGTAGGGTTTAGCGTTAGGGTACGCGATAGAGTTAGGTTATTTATTAAACCTATCCCATTCTCTCGATACCACTTAGCACGTAAAGGAATAGTATTTGGGGTCCAGCCATGGAGAATAGTTTACACACTAGGATAACATAAGGAACACACCTATTATAAACAAATCACATTAGGATTCTCTTTTTAACCTGTTCCTTAAAACACTAGTGCTTAGGAAATCTATTGGAGGCAGAAGCAGTCAAGGCTAGCTTAGGGTTAGGGTTAGTGTTAGGGTTAGGGTACGGCTTAGGGTACGGATTCGGGTACGGCATAGGGTATGGGTTAGGGTTAGGGTCAGAGTTAGTTTTAGGGTTAGGGCTCAGTTTAGGGTACGGGTTAGAATTAGGGTACGTGTTAGGGTTAGGGTAGGGGTTAGGGTAAGGGTACGCATTAGGTTAAGGGTATTTATTAAATCTATCCCACACTCTAGATAACACTTTGCACGTAAAGGTATATTATTTGGGGTCCAACAATGGAGAAGAGTTTATACAGTAGGAAAAGATAAGGAACACACCCATTATAAAGAAATCACATTAGGATTGTCCTTTTAACCTGTTCCTTACAACACTACTGCTTAGGAAATGTATTGGAAGCAGAAGCAGTCAAGGGTAGCTTAGGGTTAGGGTTAGGGTTAGGGTTAGGGTTAGGGTACTGCTTATGTTAAGGTTTCGGGTACAGATTCGGGTACGGCGTAGGGTATGGTTTAGGGTTAGGATTAGGGTTTGTTTTAGGGTTAGGGCTCGGTTTAGGGTACGTGTTAGGATTAGGGTACGTGTTAGGGTTAGGGTAGTTGATAGGGTTAGGGTACGCGTTAAGGTTAAGTTAGTTATTAAACCTATCCCACTCTCTAGATACCACTTAGCACGTAAAGAAATATTATTTGGGGTCCAGCCATGTAGAAGAATTTAGACATAAGGATAAGATAAGGAACACACCCATTAAAAACAAAGCACATTAGGATTCTCTTTTTAACCTATTCCTTAAAACACTAGTGCTTAGGAAATCTATTGGAGGCAGAAGCAGTCAAGGGTAGCTTAGGGTTAGGGTTAGGGTTAGGGTACGATTTAGGGTACGGGTTCGGTCACGTCGTGGAGTATGGGTTATGGTTAGGTTTAGGGTTAGTTTTAGAGTTAGGGCTCGGTTTTTTGGTACGGGTTGGGATTAGGTTACGTGTTAGGGTTAGGGTAGGGGTTAGGGTTAAGGTACGTGTTAGGTTTAGGGTATTTATTAAACCTATCCCACTCTCTAGATACCACTTAGCATGTAAAGGAATATTATTTGGGTCCAGCCATGGAGAAGAGTTTAGACACTAGGATAAGATAAGGAAGACACCCGTTATAAAGGAATCACATTACGATTACCTTTTTAACCTGTTCCTTAAAACACTAGTGCTTAGGAAATCTATTGGAGGCAGAAGCAGTCAAGGGTACCTTAGGGTTATGATTAGGGTTAGGGTACGGCTTATGGTACGGGTTCGGGTACGTCATAGTGTATGGTTTAGGGTAGGGTTAGGGTTAGTTATAGGGTTAGGGCTCGGTTTAGGGTACAGGTTAGGATTAGGTTACGTGTTAGGGTTAGGGTAGGCGTTAGGGTTAAGGTACGTGTTAGGTTTAGGGTATTTATTAAACTTATCCTACTCTCTAGATACCACTTAGCATGTAAAGTAATATTATTTGGGTCCAGCCATGGAGAAGAGTTTAGACACTAGGATAAGATAGGAACACACCCATTATAAAGAAATCACATTAGGATGCTCTTTTTAACCTGTTCCTTAAAACACTAGTGCTTAAGAAATCTATTGGAAGCAGAAGCAGTCAAGGCTAGCTTACGGTTAGGGTTAGGGTTATGGTTAGGGTACGGCTTAGGGTACGGATTCGGGTACGGTATAGGGTATGGGTTAGAGTTAGGGTTAGAGTTAGTTTTAGGGTTAGGGCTCAGTTTAGGGTACGGCTTAGTATTAGGGTACGTGTTAGGGTTAGGGTATGGGTTATGGTTAGGGTACGCATTAGGTTTAGTGTATTTATTAAACCTATCCCACACTCTAGATAACACTTAACACGTAAAGCAATATTATTTGGGGTCAAGCCATGGAGAAGTGTTTAGACAGTAGGTAAAGATAAGGAACAAACCCATTAAAAAGAAATCACATTAGGATTCTCTTTTTAACCTGTTTCTTAAAACACTAGGGCTTAGGAAATCTATTTGAGGCATAAGCAGTCAAGGGTAGCTTTGGGTTAGTGTTAGGGTACGGCTTAGGGTACGGATTCGGGTACGGGTTCGGGTACGGTGCAGAGTATGGGTTAGGGTTAGTGTTAGTTTTACAGTTAGGGCTCGGATTTGGGTACGGGTTAGGATTAGGTTATGTGTTAGGTTTAGGGTACGCGTTAGGGTTAGGGTATTTATTAAACCTATCCCACTCTCTAGATACCACTTAGCCTGTAAAGGAATATTATTTGTGGTTCCCCCATGGAGAAGAGTTTAGACACTAGGATAAGATAAGGAACACACCCATTATAAAGAAATCACATTATGATTCTCTTGTTAACCTGTTCCTTAAAACACTAGTGCTTAGGAAATCTATTGGAGGCAGAAGGAGTCAAGGGTAGCTTCGGGTTAGGGTTAGTGTTAGGGTTAGTGTTAGGGTACGGCTTAGGGTATGGATTCGGGTACGGGTTCGGGTACGGCGTAGGGTATGGGTTAGGGTTAGGGTTAGTTTTAGGGTTAGGTTTCGGTTTAGGGTACGGGTTAAGATTAGTTTACGTGTTAGGGTTAGGGTATGGGTTAGTGTTAGGGTACGCGTTAGGATTAGGGTATTTATTAAACATATCCCACTCTCTAGATACGACTTAGAACGTAAAGGATTATTATTTGGAATCCAGCCTTGGAGAAGAGTTTAGGTACAAGGATAATATCAGGAACACAGCCATTATACAGAAATCACATTAGGATTCTCTTTTTAACCTGTTCCTTAAAACACTAGTGCTTAGGAAATCTATTGGAAGCAGAAGCAGTCAAGGGTAGCTTAGGGTTAGTGTTAGGGTTAGGGTTAGGGAACTGCTTAAGGTAAGATTTCTGGTACGGGTTCGGGTACGGCGTAGGGTGTGGTTTAGGGTTAGGGTTATGGTTAGTTTTAGGGTTAGGGATCGCTTTAAAGTACGGGTTAGGATTGGGGTACGTGTTAGGGTTAGGATTAGGTTATGCGTTAGGGTTAGGGTATTTATTAAACCTATCCCAATCTCTAGATACCACTTAGCACGTAAAGGAATATTATTTGGGGTCCAGCCATGGAGAAGAGTTTACACACTATGATAACATAAGGAACACACCTATTATAAAGAAATGACATTACGATTCTCTTTTTAACCTGTTCCTTAAAACACTAGTGCTTAGGAAATCTAATGGAGGTAGAAGCAGTCAAGGGGAGCTTAGGGTTAGCGTTAGGGTTATGGTACGGCTTAGGGTACGAGTTCGTGTATGGCTTAGGTTTTGTGTTTGGGTTAGGATTAGGGTTAGTTTTAGGGTTAGGGCTCGATTTAGGGTACGTTTTAGGATTTGGGTACGTGTTAGTGTTAGGGTAGTGGATAGGGTTAGGGTACGCGTTAAGGTTAGGTTAGTTATTAAACCTATCCCACTCTCTAGATACCACTTATCACATAAAGGAATATTATTTTGGGTCCAGCCATGGAGAAGAGTTTAGACACTAGGATAAGATAAGGAACACACGTATTATAATGAAATCACATTAGGATTCTCTTTTTAACCTGTTCCATAAAACACTAGTGCTTAGGACATCTATTGGAGGCAGAAGCAGTCAAGGATAGCTTGAGTTAGGCTTAGGGTTAGGGTTAGGGTATGGCTTAGGGTTCGGATTCGGGTACGGCATAGGGTATGTGTTAGGGTTGGGTTAGAGTTAGTTGTAGGATTAGGGCTCGGTTTAGGGTATGGGTTAGGATTAGGGTACGTGTTAGGGTTAGGGTAGGGGTTAGGGTTAGGGTACGCCTTAGTTTTAGGGTATTTATTAAACCTTTCCCACACTGTAGATAACACTTAGCACGTAAAGGAGTATTATTTGGTGTCCAGTCATGGAGAAGAGTTTAGACACTAGGATAAGATAGGGAACACACCCGATATAAAGAAATCACATTACGATTGTCTTTTCAACGTGTTCCTTAAAACACTAGTGCTTAGGAAATCTATTTGAGGCATAATCAGTCCAGGGTAGCTTCGGGTTACATTTAGGGTTAGGGTTAGTGTTAGGGTACGGCTTAGGGTACAGATTCGGGTACGGGTTCGGGTATGGGTTAGGGTTATGTTTAGTTTTAGGGTCAGGGCTCGGTTTAGGGTACAGGTTAGGATTAGTGTAGGTGTTAGGGTTAGGGTAGGGTTTAGGATTTGGGTACGCGATAGGGTTAGGGTATTTATTAAACCTATCCCACTCTCTAGATACCACTTAGAACGTAAAAGAATATTATTTGGAATCCAGCCATGGAAAAGAGTTTAGACACTAGGATAAGATAAGGAACACACCCATTATAAAGAAATCACATTAGGATTCTCTTTTTAATCTGTTCCTTAAAACACTAGTGCTTAGGAAATCTATTGGTAGCAGAAGCAGTCAAGGGTAGCTTAGGGTTAGAGTTAGGGTTAGGGTTAGGCTACTGCTTATAGTACGGGTTCGGGTACGGGTTCAGGTACGGCGTAGTGTATGGGTTAGGGTTAGGGTTAGGTTTAGTTTTAGGGTTAGGGATCAGTTTATGGTACGGGTTAGGATTGGGGTACGTGTTAGGATTAAGGGAGGAGTTAGGTTTAGTGTACGCGTTAGGGTTAGGTTAGTTATTAAAACTATCCCACACTCTAGATACCACTTAGCACGTAAAGGGATATTTTTTGGGGTCCAGCCATGGAAAAGAGTTTAGACACTAGGTTAAGATAAGGAACACACCCGTTATAAAGAAATCACATTACGATTAACTTTTTAACCTGTTCCTTAAAACACTAGTGCTTACGAAATATATTGGAGGCAGAAGCAGTCAAGGGTACCTTAGGGTTAGGGTTAGGTATAGGGTACGGCTTATGGTACGGGTTCGGGTCGGGTGTGGGTATGTCGTAGGTTATGGTTTAGGGTTAGGTTTAGGGTTAGTTTTACGGTTAGGGCTCGGTTTTAGGGTACAGGTTAGGATTAGGCTACGTGTTAGGGTAATGGTAGGAGATAGGGTTGGGGTATGCGTTAGGGTTAGGGTATTTATTAAACCTATCCCACTCTCTAGATACCACTTAGCATGTAAAGGAATATTATTTCTGGTTCCCCCATGGAGAAGAGTTTAGACACTAGGATAAGATAAAAAACACACCCATTATAAAGAAATCACATTAGGATTCTCTTTTTAACCTGTTCCTTAAAACACTAGTGCTTAGGAAACCTATTGGAGGCAGAAGGAGTCAAGGGTACCTTAGGGTTATGATTAGGGTTAGGGTACGGCTTATGGTACGGGTTCGGGTACGGGTTCGGGTACGTCGTAGGGTACGGTTTAGGGTTAGGGTTAGGGTTACTTTTAGGGTTAGGGCTCGGTTTAGGGTACAGGTTAGGATTAGTTTACGTGTTAGGATTAGGGTAGGCGTTAGGGTTAAGGTACGTGTTAGGTTTAGGGTATTTATTAAACCTATCCCACTCTCTAGATACCACTTAGCATGTAAAGGAATATTATTTGTGGTTCCCCCATGGAGAAGAGTTTAGACACTAGGATAAGATAAGGAACACACCCATTATAAAGAAATCACATTAGGATTCTCTTTTTAACCTGTTCCTTAAAACACTAGTGCTTAGCAAATCTATTGGAGGCAGAAGGAGTCAAGGGTAGCTTCGGGTTAGGGTTAGTGTTAGGTTACGGCTTAGGGTACGGATTCGGGTACGGGTTGGGTACGGCGTAGCGTATGGGTTAGTGTTAGGGTTAGTTTTAGGGTTATGGCTCGCTTTAGGGTACGGGTTAAGATTAGGTTACGTGTTAGGGTTATGGTAGGATTAGGGTTAGGGTACACCTTAGGTTTAGTGTATTTATTAAACCTATCCCACCCTCTAGAAAACACTTAGCACGTGAATGAATATTATTTGGGGTCCAGCCATGGGGAAGAGTTTAGACACTAGGATAAGATAAGGAACACACCCGTTAAAAAGAAATCACATTATGATTATCTTTTTAACCTGTTCCTTAAAACACTAGTGCTTAGGAAATCTATTTGAGGCATAATCAGTCAAGGGTAGCTTCGGGTTACAGTTAGGGTTAGGGTTAGTGTTAGGGTACGGCTTAGGGTACGGGTTCGGGTACGGGTTCTAGTACGGGTTCGGGTATGTGTTAGGGTTACGTTTAGTTTTAGGGTTAGGGCTCGGTTTAGGGTACAGGTTAGGATTAGTGTAAGTGTTAGGGTTAGGGTAGGGGTTAGGATTTGGGTATGCGTTAGGGTTAGGGTATTTATTAAACCTTTCCCACTCTCTAGATACCACTTAGAACGTAAAAGAATATTATTTGGAATCCAGCCATGGAAAAGAGTTTAGACACTAGGATAAGATACGGAACACACTCATTATAAAGAAAACACATTAGGATTCTCTTTTTAACCTGTTCCTTAAAACACTAGTGCTTAGGAAATCTATTGGAAACAGAAGCAGTCAAGGGTAGCTTAGGGTTTGGGTTAGGGTTAGGGTACTGCTTATGGTACGGGTTCGGGTACGGGTTCAGGTACGGCATAGTGTATGGGTTACGGTTAGGATTAAGTTTAGTTTTAGGGTTACGGCTCGGTTTAGGGTACGGGTTAGGATTGGGGTACGTGTTAGGGTTAGCGTAGGGTTTAGCGTTAGGGTACGCGTTAGGGTTAGGATATTTATTAAACCTATCCCACTCTCTAGATACCACTTAGCACGTAAAGGAATAGTATTTGGGGTCCAGCCATGGCGAATAGTTTACACACTAAGATAACATAAGGAACACACCTATTATAAAGAAATCACATTAGGATTCCCTTTTTAACCTGTTCCTTAAAACACTAGTGCTTAGGAAATCTATTGGAGGCAGAAGCAGTCAAGGCTAGCTTAGGGTTAGGGTTAGTGTTAGGGTTAGGGTACGGCTTAGGGTACGGATTCGGGTACGGCATAGGGTATGGGTTAGGGTTACGGTCAGAGTTAGTTTTAGAGTTAGGGCTCAGTTTAGGGTACGGGTTAGGATTAGGGTACGTGTTAGGGTTAGGGTAGGGGTTAGGGTAAGGGTACGCATTAGGTTAAGGGTATTTATTAAACCTATCCCACATTCTAGATAAAACTTTGCACGTAAAGGAATATTATTTGGGGTCCAACCATGGAGAAGAGTTTATACAGTAGGAAAAGATAAGGAACACACCTATTATAAAGAAATCACATTAGGATTCTCTTTTTAACCTGTTCATTAAAACAATAGTGCTTAGGAAATCTATTGGATGCAGAAGCAGTCAAGGGTAGGTTAGGGTTATGGTTAGGGTTAGGGTTAGGGTACTGCTTATGGTTAGGTTTCGGGTACAGGTTCGGATACGGTGTAGGTTATGGGTTAGGGTTAGCGTTAGGGTTAGTTTTAGGGTTAGGGATCGGTTTAGGGTACAGGCTAGTATTGGGGTACGTGTTAGGATTAGGGTAGGGGTTACGGTTAGGGTACGCATTAGGGTTAGGGTATTTATTAAACCTATCCCACTCTCTAGATACCACTTAGCACGTAAAGGAATATTATTTGGGGTCCAGCCATGGAGAATAGTTTACACACTAGGATAACATAAGGAACACACCTATTATAAAGAAATCACATTAGGATTCTCTTTTTAACCTGTTCATTAAAACACTAGTGCTTAGGAAATCCATTGGAGGCAGAAGCAGTCAAGGCTAGCTTAGGATTAGGTTTAGGGTACGGCTTAGGGTAAGGATTCGGGTACGGCATAGGGCATGTTTTAGGGTTAGGGTTAGAGTTAGTTGTAGTGTTAGGGCTTAGTTTAGGTTACGGATTAGGATTAGGGTACGTGTTAGGGTTAGGGTAGGGGTTAGGGTTAGGGTACGCTTTAAGGTTAGGTTATTTATTAAATCTATCCCACTCTCTAGATACCACTTAGCACATAAAGGAATATTATTTTCTGTCCAGCCATGCAGAAGAGTTTAGACACTAGGATAAGATAAGGAACACACCCATAATAAAGAAATCACATTGGGATTCTCTTTTTAATCTGTTCCTTAAAACACTAGTGTTTAAGAAATCTATTGGAGGCAGAAGCAGTCAAGGATAGCTTAGGGTTAGGGTGAGGGTTAGGGTTAGTGTTAGGGTACGGCATAGGGTACGGGTTCGGGTACGCGTTCGGGTACGGCGTAGGGTATGGTTTAGGGTTAGGGTTAGGGTTAGTTTTAGGGTTGGGGATCGGTTTAGGGTACGGGTTAAGATTAGGGTACATGTTAGAGTTAGGGTAGGGGATAGGTTTAGGGTAAACGTTAGGGTTAGGGTATTTATTAAAGCTATCCCAGTCTCTAGATACCACTTACCATGTAAAGGAATATTATTTGGGGTCCAGCCATGGAGAAGAGTTTAGACACTAGGATAAGATAAGGAACACACCCATTATAAAGGAATCACATTAGGATTCTCTTTTTAACCTGTTTCTTAAAACACTAGGGCTTAGGAAATCTATTTGAGGCATAAGCAGTCAAGGGTGGCTTCGGGTTAGTGTTAGGGTTAGGGTTAGTGTTAGGGTACGGCTTAGGGTACAGATTCGGGTACGGGTTCGAGTATGGGTTAGGGTTAGGGTTAGTTTTAGGGTTAGGGCTCGGTTTAGGGTAGGAATTAGGATTAGTGTAGGTGTTAGGGTTAGGGTAGGGGTTAGGGTTAGTGTACGCGTTAGCTTTAGGGTATTTATTAAACCTATCCCACTCTCTAGATACCACTTAGAACGTAAAAGAGAATTATTTGGAATCCAGGGATGGAAAAGAGTTTAGACACTAGGATAGGATAAGGAACACACCCATTGTAAAGAAATCACATTAGGATTCTCTTTTTAATCTGTTCTTTAAAACACTAGTGCTTAGGAAATCTATTGGAGGCAGAAGCATTCAAGGGTACCTTAGGTTTAGGGTTAGGGTTAGTGTACGGCTTATGGTACGGGTTCGGTTACGGGTTCGGGTATGGCGTATGGTATAGTTTAGGGTTAGTTTTAGGGTTAATTTTAGGGTTAGGGCTCGGTTTAGGGTACAGGTTAGGATTAGGGTACGTGTTAGGGTAATGGTAGGGGATAGGGTTAGGATACGCGTTAGGGTTAGGGTATTTATTAAACCTATCCCACTCTCTACATACCACTTAGCACATAAAGAATATTATTTGGGGTCTAGCCATGTAGAAGAGTTTAGACATTAGGATAAGATAAGGAACACAACCATTACAAAGAAATCACATTAGGATTCTCTTTTTAACCTGTTCCTTAAAACACTAGTGCTTAGGGAATCTATTGGAGGCAGGAGCAATCAAGGGTAGCTTAGGTTTAGGGTTAGGGATAGTGTTAGGCTTAGGGTATGGGTTCGGGTACGGTGCAGAGAATGGGTTAGCGTTAGGGTTAGGGTTAGTTTTACAGTTAGGGCTCAGTTTTGGGTACGGGATAGGATTAGGTTACGTGTTAGGATTAGGGTAGGGGTTAGGGTTAAGGTACGCGTTAGAGCTAGGGCATTTATTAAACCTATCCCACTCTCTAGATACCACTTAGCATGTGAAGGAATATTATTTGTGGTTCCCCATGGAGAAGAGTTTAGACACTAGGATAAGATAAGGAACACACCCATTATAAAGAAATCACATTAGGATTGTCTTTTTAACCTGTTACTTAAAACACTAGTGCTTATGAAATCTATTGGAGGCAGAAGCAGTCAAGGGTAGCTTAGGGTTAGGGTTAGGGTTAGGGTACGGATTAGGGTACGGGTTCAGGTACGGCGTAGGTTATGGGTTAGGGTTAGGGTTACGGTTAGTTTTAGAGTTATGGCTCGGTTTAGTGTACGTGATAGGGCTAGGGTAGGGGTTAGGGATAGGGTACGCATTAAGTTTAGTGTATGTATTAAACCTATCCCACACTCTAGATAACACTTAGCACGTAAAGGAATATTATTTGGGTTCCAGCCATGGAGAAAAATTTAGACAGTAGGAAAAGATAAGGAACACACCCAATATAAAGTAATCCCATTAGGATTCTCTTTTTAACCTGTTCCTTAAAACACTAGTGCTTAGGAAATCTATTGGAAGCAGAAGAAGTCAAGGGTAGCTTAGCATTAGAGTTAGGGTTAGGGTACTGCTTATGGTATGGGTTCGGGTACGGGTTCAGGTACGGGGTAGGGTATGGGATAGGGTTAGGGTTAAGTTTAGTTTTAGGGTTAGGGATCAGTTTAGGGTACGGGTTAGGATTGGGGTACGTGTTAGGGTTAAGGTAGGTGTTAGGGTTAGGTTACGCGTTAGGGTTAGGGTATTTATTAAAACTATCCCACTCTCTAGATACCACTTAGCACGTAAAGGAATAATATTTGGGGTCCAGCCATGGAGAAGAGTTTAGACATTAGGATAAGATAAGGAACACACCCATTATAAAGAAATCACATTAGGATTCTCTTTTTAACCTGTTCCTTAAAACACTAGTGCTTAGGAAATGTATTGGAGGCCGAAGCAGTCAAGGGTAGCTTAGGGTTAGGGTTAGGGTACGATTTAGGGTACGGGTTCGCGTATGTCATGGAGTATGGGTTAGTGTTAGGTTTAGGGTTAGTTTTAGAGTTAGGGCTTGGTTTTTTGGTACGGGTTGGGATTAGGTTACGTGTTAGGGTTAGGGTAGGGGTTAGGGTTAAGGTACGCGTTAGGGTTAGGGTATTTATTAAACCTATCCCACTCTCTAGATACCACTTAGTACGTCAAGGAATATTATTTGGGGTCCAGCCATGGCGAAGAGTTTAGACACAAGGATAAGATAAGGAACACACCCGTTATAAAGGAATCACATTACGATTATCTTTTTAACCTGTTCCTTAAAACACTAGTGCTTAGGAAATCTATTGGAGGCAGAAGCAGTCAAGGGTACCTTAGGGTTATGATTAGGATTAGGCTACGGCTTATGGTACGGGTTCGGGTACGGGTTCGGTTATGTCGTAGGGTACGGTTTAGGGTTAGGGTTAGGGTTACTTTTAGGGTTAGGGCTGGGTTTAGGGTACAGGTTAGGATTAGGTTACGTGTTAGGGTTAGGGTAGGGGTTAGGGTTAAGGTACACATTAGGGTTAGGGTATTTATTAAACCTATCCCACTCTCTAGATACCACTTAGCATGTAAAGGAATATTATTTGTGGTTCCCCCATGGAGAAGAGTTTAGACACTAGGATAAGATAAGGAACACACCCATTATAAAGAAATCACATTAGGATTCTCTTTTTAACCTGTTCTTTAAAACACTAGTGCTTAGGAAATCTATTGGAGGCCGAAGCAGTCAAGGGTAGCTTAGGGTTTGGGTTAGGGTACGATTTAGGTTACGGGTTCGCATATGTCGTGGAGTATGGGTTAGTGTTAGGTTTAGGGTTAGTTTTAGAGTTAGGGCTCGGTTTAGGTTACGGGTTAAGATTAGTGTACTTGTTAGAGTTATGGTAGGGTTTAGGGTTAGGGTACGCAGTAGGATTAGGGTATTTATTAAACGTATCCCACTCTCTAGATACCACTTAGAACGTAAAGGAATATTATTAGGAATCCAGCCTTGGAGAAGAGTTTAGGCACTAGGATAATATCAGGAACACACCCATTATAAAGAAATCACATTAGGATGCTCTTTTTAACTTGTTCCTTAAAACACTAGCGCTTAGGAAGTCTATTGGAAGCAGAAGTGGTCAAGGGTAGCTTAGGGTTAGGGTTAGGGTTAGGGTACTGCTTATGGTACGGATTCGGGTACGGGTTCAGGTACGGCATAGTGTATGGGTTAGGGTTAGGATTAAGTTTAGTTTTAGGGTTAGGGCTCGGTTTAGGGTACGGGTTAGGATTGGTGTACGTGTTAGTGTAACGGTGGGCATAGGGTAAGGGTACGCATTAGGGTTAGGGTATTTATTAAACCTATCCCACTCTCTAGATACCACTTAGCATGTAAAGGAATATTATTTCTGGTTCCCCCATGGAGAAGAGTTTAGACACTAGGATAAGATAAAAAACACACCCATTATAAAGAAATCACATTAGGATTCTCTTTTTAACCTGTTCCTTAAAACACTAGTGCTTAGGAAACCTATTGGAGGCAGAAGGAGTCAAGGGTACCTTAGGGTTATGATTAGGGTTAGGGTACGGCTTATGGTACGGGTTCGGGTACGGGTTCGGGTACGTCGTAGGGTACGGTTTAGGGTTAGGGTTAGGGTTACTTTTAGGGTTAGGGCTCGGTTTAGGGTACAGGTTAGGATTAGTTTACGTGTTAGGATTAGGGTAGGCGTTAGGGTTAAGGTACGTGTTAGGTTTAGGGTATTTATTAAACCTATCCCACTCTCTAGATACCACTTAGCATGTAAAGGAATATTATTTGTGGTTCCCCCATGGAGAAGAGTTTAGACACTAGGATAAGATAAGGAACACACCCATTATAAAGAAATCACATTAGGATTCTCTTTTTAACCTGTTCCTTAAAACACTAGTGCTTAGCAAATCTATTGGAGGCAGAAGGAGTCAAGGGTAGCTTCGGGTTAGGGTTAGTGTTAGGTTACGGCTTAGGGTACGGATTCGGGTACGGGTTGGGTACGGCGTAGCGTATGGGTTAGTGTTAGGGTTAGTTTTAGGGTTATGGCTCGCTTTAGGGTACGGGTTAAGATTAGGTTACGTGTTAGGGTTATGGTAGGATTAGGGTTAGGGTACACCTTAGGTTTAGTGTATTTATTAAACCTATCCCACCCTCTAGAAAACACTTAGCACGTGAATGAATATTATTTGGGGTCCAGCCATGGGGAAGAGTTTAGACACTAGGATAAGATAAGGAACACACCCGTTAAAAAGAAATCACATTATGATTATCTTTTTAACCTGTTCCTTAAAACACTAGTGCTTAGGAAATCTATTTGAGGCATAATCAGTCAAGGGTAGCTTCGGGTTACAGTTAGGGTTAGGGTTAGTGTTAGGGTACGGCTTAGGGTACGGGTTCGGGTACGGGTTCTAGTACGGGTTTGGGTATGTGTTAGGGTTACATTTAGTTTTAGGGTTAGGGCTCGGTTTAGGGTACAGGTTAGGATTAGTGTAAGTGTTAGGGTTAGGGTAGGGGTTAGGATTTGGGTATGCGTTAGGGTTAGGGTATTTATTAAACCTTTCCCACTCTCTAGATACCACTTAGAACGTAAAAGAATATTATTTGGAATCCAGCCATGGAAAAGAGTTTAGACACTAGGATAAGATACGGAACACACTCATTATAAAGAAAACACATTAGGATTCTCTTTTTAACCTGTTCCTTAAAACACTAGTGCTTAGGAAATCTATTGGAAACAGAAGCAGTCAAGGGTAGCTTAGGGTTTGGGTTAGGGTTAGGGTACTGCTTATGGTACGGGTTCGGGTACGGGTTCAGGTACGGCATAGTGTATGGGTTACGGTTAGGATTAAGTTTAGTTTTAGGGTTACGGCTCGGTTTAGGGTACGGGTTAGGATTGGGGTACGTGTTAGGGTTAGCGTAGGGTTTAGCGTTAGGGTACGCGTTAGGGTTAGGATATTTATTAAACCTATCCCACTCTCTAGATACCACTTAGCACGTAAAGGAATAGTATTTGGGGTCCAGCCATGGCGAATAGTTTACACACTAAGATAACATAAGGAACACACCTATTATAAAGAAATCACATTAGGATTCCCTTTTTAACCTGTTCCTTAAAACACTAGCGCTTAGGAAGTCTATTGGAAGCAGAAGTGGTCAAGGGTAGCTTAGGGTTAGGGTTAGGGTTAGGGTACTGCTTATGGTACGGATTCGGGTACGGGTTCAGGTACGGCATAGTGTATGGGTTAGGGTTAGGATTAAGTTTAGTTTTAGGGTTAGGGCTCGGTTTAGGGTACGGGTTAGGATTGGTGTACGTGTTAGTGTAACGGTGGGCATAGGGTAAGGGTACGCGTTAGGGTTAGGGTATTTATTAAACCTATCCCACTCTCTAGATACCACTTAGCATGTAAAGGAATATTATTTGGGTCCAGCCATGGAGAAGAGTTTAGACACTAGGATAAGATAAGGAACACACCCATTATAAAGAAATCACATTAGGATTCTCTTTTTAACCTGTTCCTTAAAACACTAGTGCTTAGGAAATCTATTGGAGGCAGAAGCAGTCAAGGGTACCTTAGGGTTAGGGTACGGCTTATGGTTCGGGTTCGGTTACGGGTTTGGGTACGTCGTAGGGTATGGTTTAGGGTTAGGTTTAGGGTTAGTTTTAGGGTTAGGGCTCGTTTTAGGGTACAGGTTAGGATTAGGTTACGTGTTAGGTTAACGGTAATGGATAGGGTTAGGGTACGCGTTAGGGTTAGGGTATTTATTAAACCTATCCCACTCTCTAGATACCACTTAGCACGTAAAGAATATTATTTGGGATCCAGCCATGTAGAATTGTTTAAACATTAGGATAAGATAAGGAACACACCCATTATAAAGTAATCGCATTAGGATTCTCTTTTTAACATGTTCCTTAAAACACTAGTACTTAGGAAATCTATTGGAAGCAGAAGCAGTCAAGGGTAGCTTAGGGTTAGGGTTAGGGTTACTGTTAGGGTACTGCTTATGGTACGGGTTCGGGTACGGGTTGGGGTACGGCGTAGGGTAAGGGTTAGGATTAGGGTTAGTTTTAGGGTTAGGGCTCGGTTTAGGGTACGGGTTAGGATTGGGGTACCTGTTAGGGTTAGGGTAGGGTTTAGCGTTAGGGTACGCGATAGAGTTAGGTTATTTATTAAACCTATCCCATTCTCTCGATACCACTTAGCACGTAAAGGAATAGTATTTGGGGTCCAGCCATGGAGAATAGTTTACACACTAGGATAACATAAGGAACACACCTATTATAAACAAATCACATTAGGATTCTCTTTTTAACCTGTTCCTTAAAACACTAGTGCTTAGGAAATCTATTGGAGGCAGAAGCAGTCAAGGCTAGCTTAGGGTTAGGGTTAGTGTTAGGGTTAGGGTACGGCTTAGGGTACGGATTCGGGTACGGCATAGGGTATGGGTTAGGGTTAGGGTCAGAGTTAGTTTTAGGGTTAGGGCTCAGTTTAGGGTAAGGGTTAGAATTAGGGTACGTGTTAGGGTTAGGGTAGGGGTTAGGGTAAGGGTACGCATTAGGTTAAGGGTATTTATTAAATCTATCCCACACTCTAGATAACACTTTGCACGTAAAGGTATATTATTTGGGGTCCAACAATGGAGAAGAGTTTATACAGTAGGAAAAGATAAGGAACACACCCATTATAAAGAAATCACATTAGGATTGTCCTTTTAACCTGTTCCTTACAACACTACTGCTTAGGAAATGTATTGGAAGCAGAAGCAGTCAAGGGTAGCTTAGGGTTAGGGTTAGGGTTAGGGTTAGGGTTAGGGTACTGCTTATGCTAAGGTTTCGGGTACAGATTCGGGTACGGCGTAGGGTATGGTTTAGGGTTAGGATTAGGGTTAGTTTTAGGGTTAGGGCTCGGTTTAGGGTACGTGTTAGGATTAGGGTACGTGTTAGGGTTAGGGTAGTTGATAGGGTTAGGGTACGCGTTAAGGTTAAGTTAGTTATTAAACCTATCCCACTCTCTAGATACCACTTAGCACGTAAAGAAATATTATTTGGGGTCCAGCCATGTAGAAGAATTTAGACATAAGGATAAGATAAGGAACACACCCATTAAAAACAAAGCACATTAGGATTCTCTTTTTAACCTATTCCTTAAAACACTAGTGCTTAGGAAATCTATTGGAGGCAGAAGCAGTCAAGGGTAGCTTAGGGTTAGGGTTAGGGTTAGGGTACGATTTAGGGTACGGGTTCGGTCACGTCGTGGAGTATGGGTTATGGTTAGGTTTAGGGTTAGTTTTAGAGTTAGGGCTCGGTTTTTTGGTACGGGTTGGGATTAGGTTACGTGTTAGGGTTAGGGTAGGGGTTAGGGTTAAGGTACGTGTTAGGTTTAGGGTATTTATTAAACCTATCCCACTCTCTAGATACCACTTAGCATGTAAAGGAATATTATTTGGGTCCAGCCATGGAGAAGAGTTTAGACACTAGGATAAGATAAGGAAGACACCCGTTATAAAGGAATCACATTACGATTACCTTTTTAACCTGTTCCTTAAAACACTAGTGCTTAGGAAATCTATTGGAGGCAGAAGCAGTCAAGGGTACCTTAGGGTTATGATTAGGGTTAGGGTACGGCTTATGGTACGGGTTCGGGTACGTCATAGTGTATGGTTTAGGGTAGGGTTAGGGTTAGTTATAGGGTTAGGGCTCGGTTTAGGGTACAGGTTAGGATTAGGTTACGTGTTAGGGTTAGGGTAGGCGTTAGGGTTAAGGTACGTGTTAGGTTTAGGGTATTTATTAAACTTATCCTACTCTCTAGATACCACTTAGCATGTAAAGTAATATTATTTGGGTCCAGCCATGGAGAAGAGTTTAGACACTAGGATAAGATAGGAACACACCCATTATAAAGAAATCACATTAGGATGCTCTTTTTAACCTGTTCCTTAAAACACTAGTGCTTAAGAAATCTATTGGAAGCAGAAGCAGTCAAGGCTAGCTTACGGTTAGGGTTAGGGTTATGGTTAGGGTACGGCTTAGGGTACGGATTCGGGTACGGTATAGGGTATGGGTTAGAGTTAGGGTTAGAGTTAGTTTTAGGGTTAGGGCTCAGTTTAGGGTACGGCTTAGTATTAGGGTACGTGTTAGGGTTAGGGTATGGGTTATGGTTAGGGTACGCATTAGGTTTAGTGTATTTATTAAACCTATCCCACACTCTAGATAACACTTAACACGTAAAGCAATATTATTTGGGGTCAAGCCATGGAGAAGTGTTTAGACAGTAGGTAAAGATAAGGAACAAACCCATTAAAAAGAAATCACATTAGGATTCTCTTTTTAACCTGTTTCTTAAAACACTAGGGCTTAGGAAATCTATTTGAGGCATAAGCAGTCAAGGGTAGCTTTGGGTTAGTGTTAGGGTTAGGGTTAGTGTTAGGGTACGGCTTAGGGTACGGATTCGGGTACGGGTTCGGGTACGGTGCAGAGTATGGGTTAGGGTTAGTGTTAGTTTTACAGTTAGGGCTCGGATTTGGGTACGGGTTAGGATTAGGTTATGTGTTAGGTTTAGGGTACGCGTTAGGGTTAGGGTATTTATTAAACCTATCCCACTCTCTAGATACCACTTAGCCTGTAAAGGAATATTATTTGTGGTTCCCCCATGGAGAAGAGTTTAGACACTAGGATAAGATAAGGAACACACCCATTATAAAGAAATCACATTATGATTCTCTTGTTAACCTGTTCCTTAAAACACTAGTGCTTAGGAAATCTATTGGAGGCAGAAGGAGTCAAGGGTAGCTTCGGGTTAGGGTTAGTGTTAGGGTTAGTGTTAGGGTATGGATTCGGGTACGGGTTCGGGTACGGCGTAGGGTATGGGTTAGGGTTAGGGTTAGTTTTAGGGTTAGGTTTCGGTTTAGGGTACGGGTTAAGATTAGTTTACGTGTTAGGGTTAGGGTATGGGTTAGTGTTAGGGTACGCGTTAGGATTAGGGTATTTATTAAACATATCCCACTCTCTAGATACGACTTAGAACGTAAAGGATTATTATTTGGAATCCAGCCTTGGAGAAGAGTTTAGGTACAAGGATAATATCAGGAACACAGCCATTATACAGAAATCACATTAGGATTCTCTTTTTAACCTGTTCCTTAAAACACTAGTGCTTAGGAAATCTATTGGAAGCAGAAGCAGTCAAGGGTAGCTTAGGGTTAGTGTTAGGGTTAGGGTTAGGGAACTGCTTAAGGTAAGATTTCTGGTACGGGTTCGGGTACGGCGTAGGGTGTGGTTTAGGGTTAGGGTTATGGTTAGTTTTAGGGTTAGGGATCGCTTTAAAGTACGGGTTAGGATTGGGGTACGTGTTAGGGTTAGGATTAGGTTATGCGTTAGGGTTAGGGTATTTATTAAACCTATCCCAATCTCTAGATACCACTTAGCACGTAAAGGAATATTATTTGGGGTCCAGCCATGGAGAAGAGTTTACACACTATGATAACATAAGGAACACACCTATTATAAAGAAATGACATTACGATTCTCTTTTTAACCTGTTCCTTAAAACACTAGTGCTTAGGAAATCTAATGGAGGTAGAAGCAGTCAAGGGGAGCTTAGGGTTAGCGTTAGGGTTATGGTACGGCTTAGGGTACGAGTTCGTGTATGGCTTAGGTTTTGTGTTTGGGTTAGGATTAGGGTTAGTTTTAGGGTTAGGGCTCGATTTAGGGTACGTTTTAGGATTTGGGTACGTGTTAGTGTTAGGGTAGTGGATAGGGTTAGGGTACGCGTTAAGGTTAGGTTAGTTATTAAACCTATCCCACTCTCTAGATACCA